>NC_091342.1:29251805-29269305 GCF_038502225.1 Cherax quadricarinatus | reverse complement strand
TATATATATATATATATATATATATATATATATATATATATATATAGATATATATATATATATATATATAGGGTGCTATGTTTTGTCTTCTTTTATTACTAAAATGATCTTACTTTTTTTATTCGAAGTTTTGGTTGTGACAGTAGGGTTATAAAATATGGTTGGAGACTGTGTGTGCTGTGGAGATGCAGGGTAAAATGGATCTGGAGAGGCTGGATGAGATGAAGGAGGCTGCATCGCAGAGATCATCAGGCTACCCTCCTCTTGAACCTCGTCTCCTTCTTCAGCTTCTTCATCTTCTTCCTGGGACGTCGTCTTCAGGATTTTCTTCGGAACTACAATGGAAATTTTAATATAATTAATACCTCTATCACACCCTATTTTAAACTTTCCATCCACCTCAGATTAATAGACCCTTTTAGTCAACCTCTCCTACTCCTTTATATCGGTATAATCCAACTATCTTAACATAAGATTTTATTTGGCTTTTTAACCCAAAGTGTTAGCCATCCAGTATTACCAATAAAGTCGGTGTGTTACAACGTTTAGTGTGATTTTGTCAATGGTCCAAGTCGGACCGAAACGTCGTCGTAAGCTTCTCTCTTTTATGTGCGGGTTATTTGTGTATCGTTCCAGTCACGGTATTGTGCCTTTTTTGTTATTCAGAAATGTTTATTCCCATTGGGGTCCTTTAATCATGTCCCCAAAGATGTGACCCACAACAGTCAACTAATACCCAGGTACCTACTTACTGCTATGTGAACAGGAGCAGCAGGGGTAAAGAAACATGCCCAATGTTTCACCTGTGCCGGGGATTGATTATATTTTAATTCTTTAATATCTATATAATAGTCTAATAACACTCTCATCACAGGCACATTTCTCTGTCTCCAGCCTCCTACTCACTGCAATATTCAAAGGTCAGGCCTCACAATCCCATTAAAATGGTGACACCGCTATACTCTGAAATATTCCCTTTTCCATTATTGCTCCTTTTATTCCCTCAAAAACTCACTTGCTGATACGTCCACTCCCAAGTATCTAAATATATTCACTTCTTCCACACTCCTGTCTTTCAGTTTCACCAAGCTCTCACTCCACATACACTATATTTGTTCTCATTACACTGCTATTTCCAGAATTCATTTTCTACCTCTTTTGCGCATTCTTTCTAATTCCTTTACAACGTTGTACAGTTTCTCTTCTGAATCTCCCAAGAACTTAAGTCTCCTGAAAATGATTAACAAGTCTTACTATCAATGGTTTCTGAAGAATTTAATGGAGTTAGATTTAAATTAAAAATGGGAGAAGAGCTTGAAATTATATTGACGAAAAATAAATTATAACCTATTATGCAAATTTCTGCGAATTATCAGCATTAATGAGCGAAAGGTTTGTAGATGAATGGTTCAGAGAACCGACATGTTGATAAATTAAACACAGGTGCAACTCTTGGGTATCTTTATTGAGGAAACGTTTCACCACACAGTGGCTTCATCAGTCCATACATAGGAGAAACTTAAAGAACAGGAGGAGAATGAGGTAATCAGTCCCTCAACCTTGAGTCAATGTGTTCAGTCCATCCATCTTGAATAGAATACGGCATATGAGCGGAGAAGCAGCTTATAAACCGTATGGCAGGAGAGGTGCAGCAGTCATAGGTGGTGTCACATTTGTTCAATGTGGGAGTAGGTTGTGCCCAAGAATTAGGCAAGCGAAGAATTCCTAAGTATTAAGATCCCAAGAAGTTGCAGTGTCTGACATGTTTGTAGATGAATGGTTCAGAGAACCGACATGTTGATAAATTAAACACAGGTGCAACTCTTGGGTATCTTTATTGAGGAAACGTTTCGCCACACAGTGGCTTCATCAGTCCATACATAGGAGAAACTAATTTATCAATATGTCGGTTCTCTGAACCATTCATCTACAAGCCTGTCAGACACTGCAACTTCTTGGGATTCTTTGCTTGCCTAATTCTTGGGCACAACCTACTTCCACAATGAACAAATGTGACACCACCTATGACTGCTGCACCTCTCCTGCCATACGGTTTATAAGCTGCTTCTCCGCTCATATGCCGTATTCTATTCAAGATTGATGGACTGAACACATCGACTCAAGGTTGAGGGACTGATTACCTCATTCTCCTCCTGTTCTTCAAGATTCTCCTTTGTATGGACTGATGAAGCCACTGTGTGGCGAAACGTTTCCTCAATAAAGATACCCAAGAGTTGCACATGTGTCTAATTTATCATCAATGAGCGAAAGTTTGATCACAAATCAGTATCAGTCATACGAGTCCCATCAAACTCCTCCAAATATTATATATTTTTTTGCTATAATTATTTCCACCACTAAAAGTTATTAGGAGAGATTTTTGAGTTGGTTGGATAGTGTAAGTCAAGAGTCTTTTAATTCCTAAAATAGGGAGTATACGCTTATCATATACCCACTGAAAGACATTTTTCGGTGTATGGATGACCGTCTGGGACACAATCTCATTACTCTAAAAAAAATATCAATATATCCTTCAACAGGCAAACAAGACTAGTATATCACAAATATTGTTTAAGCAGTTGTTAAGTAGCCTATATCAAGGAGTTGAGGTAGCAAGGGGTAGCAAGGGGGTGGCAGGGAGTTACAAGGGGGTGGCAGGGGGTAGCAAGGGGTGGCAAGGAGTAGCAAGGGGTGGCAAGGAGTAGCAAGGGGTGGCAAGGAGTAGCAAGTTTATTCAGGTACAGGTACACAAATACAGTTACACAAGTTATCATACATAGCAACAGATTACCCAGGATAAACCCCCAAAAAAGTCAGACAAAGTGAGGGTGGCATACATAGCAACAGATTACCCAGGATAAACCCCCAAAAAAGTCAGACAAAGTGAGGGTGGCAAGAGAGAGAGAGAGAATATCATACCGCAGGTGTAGGCAGTTGTCAGGTACATCAAAGAGTCAGGTGAGCAAGGTGTGCCAAACATTTTTGGGTCTGCTCCTAGGTGGCACTCCCGATGACCGTGGCACAGTTTCATAACGATCTCGTTCGCATAGCTTGCTTGGCAGTCTAGAAGATTTGTTACATTTATTAATAATAACAAAATAAACAAAGTCACAATAAAATCATTTTAATACAAAGGCGTATGGATTACTGTTTTGATAAAGAAAAAATAAGATATAAGATCATAATGTAAAAGATCATGCATGAAAATAATAAGAAATTAATAAGTCCAATGTGTCAGAATATGATGACAATGTGTCAGAATATGATGACAATGTGTCAGAATATGATGACAATGTGTCAGAATATGATGACAATGTGTCAGAATATGATGACAATGTGTCAGAATATGATGACAATGTGTCAGAATATGATGACAATGTGTCAGAATATGATGACAATGTGTCAGAATATGATGACAATGTGTCAGAATATGATGACAATGTGTCAGAATATGATGACAATGTGTCAGAATATGATGACAATGTGTCAGAATATGATGACTGTCAAAATATGATGACAATGTGTCAGAATGATAATGTGTCAGAATATGATGACAATGTGTCAGAATATGATGACAATGTGTCAGAATATGATGACAATGTGTCAGAATATGATGACAATGTGTCAGAATATGATGACAATGTGTCAGAATATGATGACAATGTGTCAGAATATGATGACAATGTGTCAGAATATGATGACAATGTGTCAGAATATGATGACAACGTGTCAGAATATGATGACAATGTCAGAATATGATGACAATGTGTCAGAATATGATAACAATGTGTCAGAATATGATGACAATGTGTCAGAATATGATGAAAATGAGGAAATATTCTTTTCTCTGAGGATGAGGATCTCCAGCACAGTTCCAGAGCCGGTAACTCCCTATATTGTTTATTTTACAAACACACACACACACACACACACACACACACTGGAGGACAGGAGGGTCAGGGGAGACATGATAACGACATATAAAATACTGCGTGGAATAGACATGGTGGACAAAGACAGGATGTTCCAGAGATGGGACACAGAAACAAGAGGTCACACTTGCAGGTTTGAAGACTCGGATGAATCAAAGGGATGTTAGGAAGTATTTCTTCAGTCAGAGTTGTCAGGCAGTGGAATAGCCTAGAAAGTGACGTAGTGGAGGTAGGAACCATACATAGCTTCAAGACGAGGTATGATAAAGCTCATGGAGTGGGGAGAGAGAGGACCTAGTAGCGTTCAGTGAAGAGGCGGGGCCAGGAGCTGAGTCTCGAACCCTGCAACTACAATTAGGCGAGTACACACACACACACACACACACACGCAGATGAGGATCAGGCAGGACTACAAAGAGACCTGGACAGGCTGGACACGTGGCCCAGCAACTGGCTTCTCGAATTCAACTCTGCCAAATGTAAAGTCATGAAGATCGGAGAAGGGCAAAGAAGACCGCAGAGTATAGGCTAGGTGGCCAGAGACTGCAAACCTCGCTCAAGGAGAAAGATCCTGGGGTGGGTATAACACCGAGCACGTCTCCGGAAGCACACATCAACCAGATAACTGCTGCAGCATATGGGCGTCTGGCAAACCTGAGATTAGCGTTCCGACACCTTAGTAAGGAATCTTTCAAGGCACTGTACACCGTGTACGTCAGGCCCATACTGGAGTATGCAGCACCAGTGTGGAACCTACACCGGGTCAAGCACGTTAAGAAATTAGATAAAGTGCAAAGGTTTGCGACAAGGTTAGTTCCAGAGCTAAGGGGAATGTCCTACGAAGAAAGGTTAAGGGAAATCGGCCTGACGACACTGGAGGACAGGAGGGTTAGGGGAGACATAACGACATACAAAATACTGCATGGAATAGACAAGGTAGACAGATGTTCCTAACATCCCTGTGACTCATCCGAGTCACAGGGATGTTAGGAAGTATTTCTTCAGGCACAGAGTGGTCAGTAAGTGGAACAGTCTGGCGAGTGATGTAGAGGAGGCAGGAACCATACATAGTAAAACTATGTATGGTATGAAAAAGCTCATGGAGCAGGGAGAGAGAGGACCTAGTAGCGTTCAGTGAAGAGGCGGGGCCAGGAGCCGAGTCTCCACCGCTGCAACCACAATTAGGTGAGTACAATTAGGTGAGTACACACACACACACACACACACACACACACACACACACACACACACACACACACACACACACACACACACACACACACAAAAGAGACCAGTAGCTACGACTCGACCCCTGCAGCCACATATAGTTAAGATAAGATAAGATTTCGTTCGGATTTTTAACCCCGGAGGGTTAGCCACCCAGGATAACCCAAGAAAGTCAGTGCGTCATCGAGGACTGTCTAACTTATTTCCATTGGGGTCCTCAATCTTGTCCCCCAGGATGCGACCCACACCAGTCGACTAACACCCAGGTACCTATTTGCTGCTAGGTGAACAGGACAATAGGTGTAAGGAAACGTGTCGAAATGTTTCCACCCGCCGGGAATCGAACCCGGGCCCTCCGTGTGTGAAGCGGGAGCTTTAGCCACCAGACCACCGCGCGCACACACACACTGTTACGACTTCGATGTCGTAACAAGTAAAATGTTCCTGGCTCCTGAAGGTTGTTCACACTACTGTCTAGGGGTTAAAAATTACTCTGAAAAACACAGCAAAACTTGGACCAGCATGTACTCATATTAAACAATATTAATTATTATTAGGAAGGCCAAAAACTCACCCATACATAAATACATGATATATAAATACATGATAAAACTGATGAATTCGCAAATGAATATATTTTCCAAGAGGAAGGAGATTACACCTTTGGGCCGTTAACTAGTAGTATGAGGACAATATTATGAAAAATTAACCATAAGTGACTTGAGAGAGAGGTAGAGTGACACCTGTCGATCTACCAACATTTTATCTTGCAGGAAGAGCCACATATCTGAACATAACTGAAGAAACTCCTGGATATCACTAGTACCCGGCTTCGTCGGGCTACAAGTACCTCTGGGAGTTTTGACCAGTAGCTGATGTAGACCTAACTAAACGTAAACTTTGTCAGAAGAGCTATTGTTACCCCCTGTGTCACTATGTGCGTGATTGTGAAATATTCATAAATTCAGAAAATAACTCGTAATGTTCGTAAATGTTCAAGAAATGTCAAGTATTTTTATCTGCAAATATATATATTGAGCGATTCTCTTTAAAATACCTGACTTTGCTTATTATAAATAAGCATTAACCACTTTAACTTATTTAAATGCAAGAGTCATTTATATGTAGTTGTAAGTCATTTACAATACCACAGGTAATGTAAATTATTTATAACCACATACAAGATAATGTTTATGTGACTGAATACATGACAATGTAAACAACTCACTACCATTCTTAACAATTCGTAATTTTCTTTAAATAATTAATTGTCACTGTAGCTTGTTAAACTCTCAGTTCTGGGACCCAATATGGAGCTCTGTAATCTTTTCGACTACCCCGCCATTGAACTGGTCTGAGGTGAATAATTAAGCTAGCAAACCAACACTCTCTCACACAACATATTAGCTCACACAACACACTAGCTCACAAAACACACTAGCTCACAAAACACACTAGCTCACAAAACACACTAGCTCACAAAACACACTAGCTCACACAACACACTAGCTCACAAAACACACTAACTCACAAAACACACTAGCTCACAAAACACACTAGCTCACAAAACACACTAGCTCACAAAACACTAGCTTACACGACACATCAATACTAAACAAGCGTAGTACAAATTACCTTCCTCCGGTACTCCTCTCGGCTGGGGACACGTATAAGATCCCTCGAGTCGTCTACCAAACAATGCACTGTATATGGCCAGTCTTGAGTTCTTCTCACAGGTGAGAGTCAGATCTCCAGGCACACATGTTATCTTGCTGATGAACGTTTCTGTAAAATGATTTGTGATAAAAACTGGGTCATAGAAATTTAAAATTCTTGTTGTGTAAAAAGTATTGAAGAAAATTCTTTAATTAAATTGGGATGATACATCAAAGAAATTTCGAGACTTCTAAAGTTTTGGACTCTGTTATATTTAAGAGCGAAGGGTTCTTGATCCAAGACAACAGAACTAACCTCCCATTCCCCGGGTACTGTATAACCCACTACGGGTTAAGCGCTTCACAAATATAATAGCAATGGAGTGAGATAAACATCAACTTTGATGAGTAAGACAAACATGTAACAATTGGGTATCTTTATTCTTGAAACGTTTTGCCTACACAGTAGACTTCTTCAGTCAAATACACAGTAGAAGTATCGTAGGCAGCCACTGCTGCTCCTACAATATATTCTCCTCTGTATCTGACAGAAGAAAACTAACGCATTGGAGAAACTTTTTAAGAATAAGGATACCTAACTGTTGCACATGTGTATTGTTCATCAACGTTGTCAGTGGTGTTACAGTGGTGTGGTAAGGTGCTTGTCTGTGGTGTTACAGTGGTGTGGTAAGGTGCTTGTCTGTGGTGTTACAGTGGTGAGGTAAGGTGCTTGTCTGTGGTGTTACAGCGGTGAGGTAAGGTGCTTGTCTGTGGTGTTACAGTGGTGTGGTAAGGTGCTTGTCTGTGGTGTTACAGTGGTGTGGTAAGGTGCTTGTCTGTGGTGTTACAGTGGTGTGGTAAGGTGCTTGTCTGTGGTGTTACAGTGGTGTGGTAAGGTGCTTGTCTGTGGTGTTACAGTGGTGTGGTAAGGTGCTTGTCTGTGGTGTTACAGTGGTGAGGTAAGGTGCTTGTCTGTGGTGTTACAGTGGTGTGGTAAGGTGCTTGTCTGTGGTGTTACAGTGGTGTGGTAAGGTGCTTGTCTGTGGTGTTACAGTGGTGTGGTAAGGTGCTTGTCTGTGGTGTTACAGTGGTGTGGTAAGGTGCTTGTCTGTGGTGTTACAGTGGTGTGGTAAGGTGCTTGTCTGTGGTGTTACAGTGGTGTGGTAAGGTGCTTGTCTGTGGTGTTACAGTGCTTGTCTGTGGGTAATGGTGCTTGTCTGTGGTGTTACAGTGGTGTGGTATGGTGCTTGTCTGTGGTGTTAGTGGTGTGGTAAGGTGCTTGTCTGTGGTGTTACAGTGGTGTGGTAAGGTGCTTGTCTGTGGTGTTACAGTGGTGTGGTAAGGTGCTTGTCTGTGGTGTTACAGCGGTGAGGTAAGGTGCTTGTCTGTGGTGTTACAGTGGTGTGGTAAGGTGCTTGTCTGTGGTGTTACAGCGGTGAGGTAAGGTGCTTGTCTGTGGCGTTAGTGGTGTGGTAAGGTGCTTGTCTGTGGTGTTACAGTGGTGTGGTAAGGTGCTTGTCTGTGGTGTTACAGCGGTGAGGTAAGGTGCTTGTCTGTGGTGTTAGTGGTGTGGTAAGGTGCTTGTCTGTGGTGTTACAGCGGTGAGGTAAGGTGTTTGTCTGTGGTGTTAGTGGTGTGGTAAGGTGCTTGTCTGTGGTGTTACAGCGGTGTGGTAAGGTGCTTGTCTGTGGTGTTAGTGGTGTGGTAAGGTGCTTGTCTGTGCTGTTACAGTGGTGTGGTAAGGTGCTTGTCTGTGGTGTTACAATGGTGTGGTAAGATGCTTGTCTGTGGTGTTACAGTGGTGTGGTAAGGTGCTTGTCTGTGGTGTTACAGTGGTGAGGTAAGGTGCTTGTCTGTGGTGTTACAGTGGTGTGGTAAGGTGCTTGTCTGTGGTGTTACAGTGGTGTGGTAAGGTGCTTGTCTGTGGTGTTACAGTGGTGTGGTAAGGTGCTTGTCTGTGGTGTTACAGCGGTGAGGTAAGGTGCTTGTCTGTGGTGTTACAGGTAAGGTGCTTGTCTGTGGTGTTACAGTGGTGTGGTAAGGTGCTTGTCTGTGGTGTTACAGTGGTGTGGTAAGGTGCTTGTCTGTGGTGTTACAGTGGTCTGTGGTGTTACAGTGGTGTGGTAAGGTGCTTGTCTGTGGTGTTACAGTGGTGAGGTAAGGTGCTTGTCTGTGGTGTTACAGTGGTGAGGTAAGGTGCTTGTCTGTGGTGTTACAGTGGTGAGGTAAGGTGCTTGTCTGTGGCGTTACAGTGGTGTGGTAAGGTGCTTGTCTGTGGTGTTACAGTGTGGTAAGGTGCTTGTCTGTGGTGTTACAGTGGTATGGTAAGGTGCTTGTCTGTGGTGTTACAGTGGTGTGGTAAGGTGCTTGTCTGTGGTGTTACAGTGGTGTGGTAAGGTGCTTGTCTGTGGTGTTACAGCGGTGAGGTAAGGTGCTTGTCTGTGGTGTTACAGTGGTGTGGTAAGGTGCTTGTCTGTGGTGTTACAGTGGTGTGGTAAGGTGCTTGTCTGTGGTGTTACAGCGGTGTGGTAAGGTGCTTGTCTGTGGTGTTACAGCGGTGAGGCAAGGTGCTTGTCTGTGGTGTTACAGTGGTGTGGTAAGGTGCTTGTCTGTGGTGTTACAGCGGTGAGGTAAGGTGCTTGTCTGTGGTGTTACAGTGGTGTGGTAAGGTGCTTGTCTGTGGTGTTACAGTGGTGTGGTAAGGTGCTTGCCTGTGGTGTTACTGTGGTGAGGTAAGTGTTACAGGTGCTTGTCTGTGGTGTTACAGGTGCTTGTCTGTGGTGTGTGGTAAGGTGCTTGTCTGTGGTGTTACAGTGGTGTGGTAAGGTGCTTGTCTGTGGTGTTACAGTGGTGTGGTAAGGTGCTTGTCTGTGGTGTTACAGTGGTGTGGTAAGGTGCTTGTCTGTGGTGTTACAGTGGTGTGGTAAGGTGCTTGTCTGTGGTGTTACAGTGGTGTGGTAAGGTGCTTGTCTGTGGTGTTACAGTGGTGTGGTAAGGTGCTTGTCTGTGGCGTTACAGTGGTGTGGTAAGGTGCTTGTCTGTGGTGTTAGTGGTGTGGTAAGGTGCTTGTCTGTGGTGTTACAGCGGTGAGGTAAGGTGCTTGTCTGTGGTGTTACAGCGGTGAGGTAAGGTGCTTTTCTGTGGTGTTACAGCGGTGAGGTAAGTGCTTGTCTTGTCTGTGTGCGTTAGTGGTGTGGTAAGGTGCTTGTCTGTGGTGTTACAGTGTGTTGTGGTAAGGTGCTTGTCTGTGGTGTTACAGTGGTGTGGTAAGGTGCTTGTCTGTGGTGTTACAGTGGTGTGGTAAGGTGCTTGTCTGTGGTGTTACAGTGGTGTGGTAAGGTGCTTGTCTGTGGTGTTACAGTGGTGTGGTAAGGTGCTTGTCTGTGGTGTTACAGTGGTGTGGTAAGGTGCTTGTCTGTGGTGTTACAGTGGTGTGGTAAAGGTACTTGTCTGTGGTGTTACAGTGGTGTGGTAAGGTGCTTGTCTGTGGTGTTACAGTGGTGTGGTAAGGTGCTTGTCTGTGGTGTTACAGAGGTGTGGTAAGGTGCTTGTCTGTGGTGTGGTAAGGTGCTTGTCTGTGGTGTTACAGTGGTGTGGTAAAGGTGCTTGTCTGTGGTGTTACAGTGGTGTGGTAAAGGTGCTTGTCTGTGGTGTTACAGTGGTGTGGTAAGGTGCTTGTCTGTGGTGTTGTTGAGGTAAGGTGCTTGTCTGTGGTGTTACAGTGGTGTGGTAAAGGTGCTTGTCTGTGGTGTTACAGTGGTGTGGTAAAGGTGCTTGTCTCAAGGGAAGTGCTTGTAAGTCAGTGAATAGTACTCTCCCTTTCCTTGGACTGAATCTGATTGCCTGACATATACCCAGGCGATACATGACCCCTACGGGTTTAGCGTGATTCTACAATTGTAATAATAATGATGACAATGAAACACGCTAAAGAGCAAGTGTATCCGCCCTTTAACCAGCACTGAGTGACAAGACCTTTAAAGGGTCATGAAGGTGCCTTAATACTCGTGAAGGGGGCCCATCCCATTCCTCAAGCTCTGGATGGCCCTTTTGGGTTTAGTGTTTCCTGATGAACATGTAGGGCCTAATTCGGACTGTAAGAAGCTACAGTCTGATTGATCAGTTGTTAGCCAGGAAGCTTGTTCAGAGGTCGAGCTGTGGGTACCAACTATTAGTTAATATTGCCTCTTTAATGTAGCACTGATAAAACCTATAAGGTAACTGACACATTTTATGTCATGTAAATTTTGTTTGCCGTGCAGGGGAGGGGAGGGGGGGGGAAGGAGGGGGAGAGGGAGGGGGGAGAGGGGGGGAAGAATAGGAGGGGAGAGAGGGAGGGGACGAGTGGAGGGAGAGAGGGGGGCAGGAGAATGAAAGAAGGGCAGGAAAGAGGGGCTAAAGCGAGAGAGGCAAGAAAGAGAAGGGGGCAGGAGAGAAAGAGAGAGTGAGAGAGAGAGAGAGAGAGAGAGAGAGAGAGAGAGAGAGAGAGAGAGAGAGAGAGAGAGAGACAGAGAGAGAGACAGAGACAGAGACAGAGACAGAGACAGAGACAGAGACAGAGAGAGAGAGAGAGAGAGAGAGAGAGAGAGAGAGAGAGAGAGAGAGAGAGAGAGGGGGGGGCTGGGGTGTAAGGACTCACCTGGACGACACTTGTATGCCACTTCTATATACTTTCGTATGTCTGGACAAGGGTCGATATCGCTGAAGGTGTGCGGCACTACGTCGATCTGGCACTTCTTCTTGTGTTGGCACTTCATGATGACCAGCTTCAGCGTCTTGTACTGTGCCACAACACAACAATCAATTATTCTCTAAGGTGACTGTCCCAACGTTCACACACACACACACACACAAACGCATGCGTGCCCACGCACACACAGCTTTAAGAAAAAGTATGATTAGGCTCACGCAGTCAGGAGCTGAGACTCAACCCTTGTAATCATAATTAGGCGAGTACATATCTACAAGCACGCAACGCATGACGAACACACACACAGGCGCGCACATATACACCCACACACATACATACAGTGATACACACTCGATCCCTGCAACCACAAATAGGTGAGTACACACACACACACACACACACACACACACACACACACACACACACACAGGACAGGAGGGTCAGGGAAGACATGATAACGACATACAAAATACTGCATGGAATAGACAAGGTGGACAGAGACAGGATGCTCTAGAGATGAGACACAGAAACAAGGGGTCACAATTGGAAGCTGAAGACTCACACGAGTCAAAGGGATTTTAGGAAGTATTTCTTCAGCCACAGAGTTGTTAGGAAGTGGAATAGTCTGGCAAGCGATGTAGTGAAGGCAGGAACTATACATAGTTTTAAGACGAGGAATGATAAAGCTCATAGAGCAGGAAGAGGGAGGACCCAGTAGAGGTCAGTGAAGAGGCGGTTCCAGGAGCTGAGTTTCGACCCCTGCAACCACAATTAGGTGAGTACACACACACACACACCTCGGTGTATATATCGTGTATTTTGACCATGTCAGAGGGAGTTAGAGAGCTGACTTCATTAGCTCATCTGTAGTAATGGCTTCAGCTAGACAGATTCGATTTAGCCAGCGACTGGTACACTGTAGTAAGGCCTCAGTCCTCTCTTGTTTTACTTTATAAACAACTTTACTGTCAGTTTGTCATTCTGGCTGGTGTTAAATAACTGTGCGTTTATATAACGTACAAAATTTATAGCGGCTGTTCTATATATATATATATATATATATATATATATATATATATATATATATATATATATATATATATATATATATATGCAATAAGATCACAGTAAACAGGTGATTTCAGAATATGCAAAACAACCACTCTGAAAGAATAGAGAAATTCCAAGCGCTTTCGTGACTACTCACATTATCAAGGAACTATGAAAGTAAAGCATCCAAGGAAGCTATATAAGGGGTCTGGCCAGCACCTCACTATCAGATCACACAACTGTTAAACACCTGACGCGCGCCGGCCCAACTTGGATAGGTCCTTTGCACAACTCACCCACAAACTATTCTACCCAAGAAAATTTAAAAATTATTATTTGTCCAGTGTATTATTAAATTCTTCCCAAATTCTATTAATTATAAATGTATCTAATTTATATAAACCAAAGGAAATATTCATATTATTGTCAAAACTGCTTTTTATGAAACAAGATTCAATTATATTCCTGTCGACCATGGACTTGCTTGATACTACTTTCTCAACTTTTTGAAAATCAATTGGATGGTTAAAATCTCTTACATGAATAAATAGAGCATTGAAATCTTGTCCAGTTCTAATGCTATATTTATGTTGTTTTAATCTTAGTTCGAGATTTTTGCCAGTTTGACCGTAATAAACTTTATCGCAAATTTTACAAGGAATCTTATAGACACATCCATCAGCATTTTGGGGGGAATTCTTTATCAAAAGTTTTTTTACTGTATCAAGATTTTTTAATACAACTTTAATAATAAAAGTCTTAAGAAGAGAAGGCATATCAACCAAGTTTTCATGGTAAGGGAGAACCAACATATTTTTAGTTGAATAAGGCTGGTTTTCCCTTTTTGGATTGTAAAAAGTATTTCTAGCGACTTTAAAAGATTTATCAATTACATTCCTTGGGTATTTTAAATCATTACCTATTTCATAAATTTTGGATATTTCCTCATCTATGAACTCAGGACTACAAATTCGTAAAGCTCTCAAAAACATTGATGAGAAAACAGACAGTTTGACTATCTTGATGCGAGGAATAATAGTGGACATAGGAACAGTTATTTGTAGGTTTTCTGTAAATTTTAAATTTGAATTCATTACCCTTAATAATTAAAACATCTAGAAAAGGCAATGAGTTATTTTCTTCAAACTCAACAGTAAAGTTTATAGAATGGGCTAAGCTATTTAATTTTCCAAGGAAATGGTGTATATCTACATTTTTGGGCATAAGACACAAAATATCATCAAAACATCTGAACCATTTAGCTCTATTAGGGAGGGTTGTGTTAAGTAACCTTGTTTCAAAAAATTCCATGTATAGGTTACTAAGAACAGGTGAAAGAGGATTTCCCATTGCCATACCAAACTTCTGAGTGTAAAACTTATCATTAAATACAAATTTTGCATCAACAATGCAAAGTTTAATAAGTAGTCACGAAAGCGCTTGGAATTTCTCTATTCTTTCAGAGTGGTTGTTTTGTATATATATATATGTCGTGCCGAATAGGCAGAACTTGTGATCTTGGCTTAAATAGCAACGTTCATCTTGCCATATAGGACAAGTGAAAATTTGTGTATGCAATAATTTCCCCAAAATCATTCTGAACCTAACGAAAAAAATATATTTCACTGTGTTTGTTTAGTATTAAGTTATTGTAAACAAATCTAAAATATATATTAGTTGGGTTAGGCTAAAATAAATTGTTCTTGTTATAATAAGGTTATGTAAGTTTTCTAAAATTCTTCTGGTGCAAAATTAAAATTTTTTTTACATTAACATTAATGAAAAAAATATATCTTTAAATGTATAGGAGAAAATTTTAGAAAGGACTTAATTTTAAATGAGTTCTTGCTAATTAACCAGTTTTACATATTCGGCATGACATTATATATATATATAATATATATATATATATATATATATATATATATATATATATATATATATATATATATATATATATATATATATATATGCGTAATAAGATCACAGTAAACAGGCGATTTCAGAATATGCAAAATAACCACTGTGAAAGAATAATGAAATTCCTAGCGCTTTCGTGACTCCTCACATTATCAAGGAACAATAAAAGTAATGCATCAAAGGAAGGCATATAAAGGGTCTAGACCACACCACACCATCACATCCCACAACAAAGCAACACCTGACGCACGACTCATAAGAAAGAGAACACTGCAGCAGGCCCACTGGCCCAACTAGACAGGTCCTTCATGCAACCCACAAACTAATTCTTGGGTTGAATAGTTTGTGGGTTGCGTGAAGGACCCGTCTAGTTGGGCCAGTGGGCCTGCTGCAGTGTTCTCTTTCTTATGAGTCGTGCATCAGGTGTTGCTTTGTTGTGGGATGTGATGGTGAGGTGTGGTCTAGACCCTTTACATGTCTTTCTTTGATGCATTACTTTTATTGTTCCTTGATAATGTGAGGAGTCACGAAAGCACTTGGAATTTCATCATTCTTTCACAGTGGTTGTTTTGCAATATATATATATATATATATATATATATATATATATATATATATATATATATATATATATGCAAAACAACCACTCTGAAAGAATAGAGAAATTCCAAGCGCTTTCGTGACTAATCACATTATCAAGGAACATAGTTCCTTGATAATGTGATTAGTCACGAAAGCGCTTGGAATTTCTCTATTCTTTCAGAGTGGTTGTTTTGCATATTTTGAAATCACCTGTTTACTGTGATCTTATTGCATATATATATATATATATATATATATATATATATATATATATATATATATATATATATATATATATATATATATATTTATATATATATATATATATATTATTTTTATTATCACACTGGCCGATTCCCACCAAGGCAGGGTGGCCCGAAAAAGAGAAACTTTCACCATCATTCACTCCATCACTGTCTTGCCAGAAGGGTGCTTTACACTACAGTTTTTAAACTGCAACATTAACACCCCTCCTTCAGGGTGCAGGCACTGTACTTCCCATCTCCAGGACTCAAGTCCGGCCTGCCGGTTTCCCTGAACCCCTTCATAAATGTTACTTTGCTCACACTCCAACAGCACGTCAAGTATTAAAAACCATTTGTCTCCATTCACTCCTATCAAACATGCTCACGCATGCCTGCTGGAAGTCCAAGCCCCTCGCACACAAAACCTCCTTCACCCCCTCCCTCCAACCTTTCATAGGCCGACCATTACCCCGCCTTCCTTCCACTACAGACTGATACACTCTTGAAGTCACTCTGTTTCGCTCCATTCTCTCTACATGTCCGAACCACCTCAATAACCCTTCCTCAGCCCTCTGGACAACAGTTTTGGTAATCCTGCACCTCCTCCTAACTTCCAAACTACGAGTTCTCTGCATTATATTCACACCACACATTGCCCTCAGACATGACATCTCCACTGCCTCCAGAGAAGAAATATATATATATATATATATATATATATATATATATATATATATATATATATATATATATATATATATATATATATATATATATATATATGCAAAACAACCACTCTGAAAGAATAGAGAAATTCCAAGCGCTTTCGTGACTACTCACATTATCAAGGAACTATGAAAGTAAAGCATCCAAGGAAGCTATATAAGGGGTCTGGCCAGCACCTCACTATCAGATCCCACAACGGTTAAACACCTGACGCGCGCCGGCCCAACTGTACAGGTCCTTTGCACAACCCACTAACAAACTATTCTACCCAAGAAAATTTTTAAAATTATTATTTGTCCAGTGTATTATTAAATTCTTCCCAAATTCTATTAATTATAAATGGATCTAATTTATATAAACCAAAGGAAATATTCATATTATTGTCAAAACTGCTTTTTATGAAACAAGATTCAATTATATTCCTGTCGACCATGGACTTGCTTGATACTACTTTCTCAACTTTTTGAAAATCAATTGGATGGTTAAAATCTCTTACATGAATAAATAGAGATTCCAATGCTCTATTTATTCATGTAAGAGATTTTAACCATCCAATTGATTTTCAAAAAGTTGAGAAAGTAGTATCAAGCAAGAACTTGCTCTAGATCTTTCACACTGCAGCAGGTGTTTCCACCTACTTACTGCTACAGTAAGTAGATGAAATGAAAATTTTCCGAGGTAGGTAGTGCTTGTATTCAACGCCATTTCGTGTTTCCACAAGGCAGTTACATCGCCACTCAAACACATTCCTGCACCAAGCCAACTACAGTAGTTCCCAACAAAAACATGAAACAGTTAACATGACAGGAAACTCAAAAGCCTTACACAATAAATATTAATGTATCTAGTGCAAAGGCACAATGAAATTCCGAGAGGTTCCGTGATCTAGCGAGTTTGTGTAGTAATTATAATACATGGGAAATGAAAATATATATCTTAAGTGTCATCAAGTTGTTAAGTGTCAACTAAGTATTGTTAGGTTCCACAGTGGTCCTAGGTAGCATTTAGAGTATCTAATTATGAATTAATCTCGTGATCTTGTCGCTAATGAGCTTATGTAACTGTTAAAATAGCCTGTATATTTCTATGAATGCCCCGTGCTGACTATGGTACGACATAACTACGGTAGCCGAAAGGTTTTGGGGTGATAGCTTATAAGATTTAGAATAAAAATATTATCTTAAATCTTCCTTGTTAGCATAGTTGCTGATCCCCTTATATGTGTTGTATAGCATATCATAGTACCATCCACGTGTTTATATAGAAGATCCCTTTTAGACCTGTGACTGTTTATGCGCATGTGTACGTTCGTACCTCTGCCTCCTCCTCAGTCGGCGCATAGACATCCAGGCTAGAACACGGCAAGGCTGGGCTCCATCTCTCATTACCACAGTCTGACAATATAGCGTTACCATCCAACAAGTGTGTCTATCTTCAGCCCTCGATATCTCCTTTTAAGAACCCCTACGACAA
>NC_091342.1:29229305-29246805 GCF_038502225.1 Cherax quadricarinatus | reverse complement strand
TGGTGGTGGTAGTGGTAGTGGTGGTGGTAATGGTGGTGGTGGTGGTAATGGTGGTGGTGGTAATGTTGGTGGTGGTGGTGGTGGTAGTAGTGGTGGTGGTGGTGGTGGTGGTGGTAGTGGTGGTGGTGGTAGTGGTGGTGGTGGTGGTGGTGGTGGTGGTAGTGTTGGTAGTAGTAGTGGTGGTGGTGGTAGTGGTAATAGCAGTACTTGGACATACATTCAATAGACAGCAGGAACCTTGAAGTTCGCACAGAGGCTATCTACTGAGAGCTAAATTACGGACTAAATTAAAGACAATCGTGTATTATCTAGGTGTACGAGTAAGTATTGTCTGAGATAAAACTAGAGTTTTCAAATCAATATGAATGTCAAAGTTCGTTTTAGACTTACCTCATACAGTTAACTAGAAAGAAATGATCGTAAACGATGACGTAGACACGAAATAACATTTTCCTGGTATCAAATAAATATTCTGAGTTACATATATTTTTCTATATCGTGTAGTATAAAATACATACTACTGCAAGGTTGAAACTTTCCTTAAATAAAGAATATCTACATTAAGAAAATAATAACTTATAGTGATAAAATAATGGAACGAAGAATAATGAATCGAAGACCGAAATATCCACTGATCTGAAAAAGTGTATAATGTGCCAGACAACTGATGGAACAATAAGGGTAACGACAGCTGAAAGTGGAAGGAAGAGAACTGGCAAAGAAGCTGAGGTTAGAGACGTCAAGGCGGCAAAAAGACTAAATTACGCGTCAGAAGAAATGGAGTTTGTATATCCTGTTACTGATCAGTGATATTAATCGTATACTTTGAAAAATACTTTTGATACAGTAGCTAAAAAGTGAGATAGAGAAGTTAAAAGGGATATAGAAATTTGGTCAGCAAAAGAAATCTGTGAATCATCGCACCAAACGAAGGCAAGTGTTCTACTGAGAACATCGATGTTTTCAGTATAAAAGATACGTAATCTGCTACACCAGCATAAACGTCATCTTGAGAATAAAGAGCTGCAGATAAAAAAAATATTTGCACTATCTGATCCACCTATTCGGAACTTCTGGAAAAAGGCCGAAGAGGTGAGCTAATGCAAATGTTTTTATATCTGTAGCTGTATTCTCAAGATGACATTTATACTGGTGTAGATCAGGGTTCAAATACTCAGGTATTTGGTGATGACATACTGTGCCACAAAACTTGCTTCGAAGGTTACTTAAAGAAGTATAATTATAGAAAGAGAACTCAAAGACCATAAAGAAATTTCACTGAAAGATGTTGCTCTAAGATGAAAGAAGGAATGTTGCTGTGATAAATGGTTCAAAAAACCGACAAGTTGAAGATTGAGACACTTATGCAACATTACCTCAAACGCCTCCTCTCTTTACACCTTTCTGCTTTGTATTAGACTGATGAAGCCACTGTGTGGCGAAACGTTTCCTCAGTAAAGATTCCCATATGTTACGTAAGTGTCTCAATCTTCAAGGAATGTTGCTGCTCAATCAGAAATCTGTGATCTCGTAAACAAATTGGCCGAAGAAGACATAACAAGAAACAAACGAAGTCAAGATTAGATAGAAAAAAATATTATGGAGGAGAAATTTGCTTCAGTTCCTCTGAAAGAAGACTCCTTAGTGGTATTTTTCGTAAATATTTGAAAATGCATTCCCCAAATATTGGAATTTCACCTAGAATTTAAATTTTTCTTTTGAAGAACACTTATTACTCGTGCAAGTGACATTTCCACATCTTTATAAATTGCTTGACTCAGTCTCAAGTGCTGCATGTGTTGGCATGTTGTCTATTTCCTCTGACTACAGAAAGAATCATTCTTATGTGAGATACACGATTTGTAAGGCGGACTGAGATAATCAAGAATCTATCTGGATTTTTATTTCTCCTGTGGTTTACTGGGTTGTTGGACAACAATTCATATTCTCTTTCATGATCTTGCTTATTTCCATAGGTGTATGAACTTTTTTCAGTAAGTCAACTCTACACCTGACAGTCTCAGATATTGTCTATGTGAACAAATATTAAGGATTTATTCCAGTCTCCCGAATTAGTTTTATTCCCTTTGTGCTTCTTACTTCTGGCATAAAAGCTTTAGTTTGTTTTATGTCTGTAATCTCTCAGTTCAGATCAAGTATCTTTTCTTTTGACATTCTTATTTTTAAGCAGTTTCGCTGCCTTCTGTATATTTTTCTGCTTTCTCTTTCTATATTTATCTCCTTTTATGCTTTCTAAACTGTATATATTTCATACATTGTATATTTATATGTTCAGCTTTTCCATGCACTAGTGTAGTTTAATGTTTCTCAGAATCATTACTACAGTAATGTCTTATATTCATTTGTTTTATCAAAGTCAATATTTTTATTCCTCACGTTGTTAGTTATATCCGCAGGGGATCTTAAGTGATTGCCAGAGTTTTTTTTTTTTCGTTTTTTTTCCTCTCCTCCAACTGACACGGCCTCATTTAATCAGCTTCAAAATTTCAACGCCCTGGATCAAGAACCCCTCACCAGCGTCAAGGACACTCCCTTAAGGAGTTTTACAAGTGCATATAAAAGCCTAATAACATATTTATACTATCAGATATTAATCGAGCAATACAGCTAGACCTAAAAATATATACACAGTACACATATTACTGACCTTAAAATATTTTCATTATTAGCTTATAGTGAATGAACATATTTATTGTAGGTCTGAATACATGAGGAATGCGTATAATTGAGAAACCACTGTATTAGCGAAATGTTGTAAAGCAAAGCACTGTAAAGCAAAGCACTGTAAAGTGGAGCGCTGTAAAGTGGAGCACTGTAAAGTGGAGCACTGTAAAGTGGAGCACTGTAAAGTGGAGCACTGTAAAGTGGAGCGCTGTAAAGTGGAGCACTGTAAAGTGGAGCACTGTAAAGTGGAGCACTGTAAAGTGGAGCACTGTAAAGTGGAGTGCTGTAAAGTGGAGCGCTGTAAAGTGGAGCACTGTAAAGTGGAGCACTGTAAAGTGGAGCGCTGTAAAGTGGAGCGCTGTAAAGTGGAGCGCTGTAAAGTGGAGCGCTGTAAAGTGGAGCGCTGTAAAGTGGAGCGCTGTAAAGTGGAGCGCTGTAAAGTGGAGCGCTGTAAAGTGGAGCGCTGTAAAGTGGAGTGCTGTAAAGCGGGACTTGTCTGTATGACAAGGAAATATAGTTTGTTTCCACTCTCTAACTATCATATAGAACATGGTAGTTGCCCATTGCTGATGTTTCTATTTTTGCCAAAAGAGACAAATATCCCCAGTGACCAACGATCTTAGCAATTGAAGTGATGAACCTGTGACAACATCCACAAATTTTTAACCATTACTTTTTACTAGTGCAGATTATTACTGTGGTATTGCGATCTCTGCGCTGGCTGCTCCTTCACTTTTTTTCAATTTAACTATTTTACGCAGACTAATACTTCTCACTTATTGGATAATTTATGCGCGCAAATTTGGGAATAATTGTTCGATTTTTTCCCACTGTATACGTGGTGTTCTAGCTGGCGCGAGTAGCATGCTCCAGTGAGCACAATTTGAGAGCCTTAGTGCGCTTTCATTAGCTCAAATGTTTAACTGCTCTGGAGCGACCAACAAATGATCATTGAACATTTTCCAGTTAGGTATTTTTACCTGCCTTGGGAGGTCAGGCAGCGGCGTATTAATATTATTCACAGAATTTTGCAACATTTTCTCGTCTCTGATTTAGTCTAAGTTTGGACTGATTTAGTTTATATTTAAGTTTATTTTCACTGCTGGAACAAGTTTTTTTAAGTTTAAAAGATCAAGTTGGACCACATCCTCGAAATGCTAGATCAGTCAGGCTGTGATGTCTATGTGGTCCAGCGAGTAGCTAGCACCAACAGCCTGCTTGATCAATCAAGAAGAAAGCCTAGCTTCAGGCCAGGGTAGAACACTCGAAACCTGTCACAGGTATTGATTTCACAAGCAAAATCTAAGAATATTTTATGTATTAAGTATAAAAAATTGTGAGTGATTTTAAAAGTAATATCTGACGTACTTGGGTCAAAACCAAAAAGCTACCAGCCTATCAGATACAGCCCATCAGATAGTCACCAGCCCATCAGGTAGTCACCAGCCTATCATTTACAAGCTCATCAGATACAGCTCATCAAGTGGCCTATCAGGTAGCCACAATTTATAAAATAGTAGCCGATCAGTCACAGCCCATCAAGTAGGTCTGGCCTATCAGGTAGTCACAGTTTATCAGAAAGTCACAGCTTATCAGGTATTTACAGTTTCACAGGTACAGCCTATTACTATCCACAACCTATCAGAAAGTCACAGCCTACGCGGTAGTTACAGCCTATCAGATACAGCCTATTCAGGTAGTGAGGGTCAATCAGGTATACTTCATCTTGATTTAAGGGATAAAGTGATTGGGTGTGACTACCTGATCGGCTATATATGATTGTCTGTAAATTCCGAGTGGTTAAGTACCTTAATGAAGATAAGTACCATGGCAGAAGGGTACCAAAGTGTTCCTGGAGTACCAGGGATCATCAGGAAATGCCAGTGATTACCAGGGAGTACCAGGGACCACCAGGGAGTACCAGGGACCACCAGGGAGTACCAGGGACCACCAGGGAGTACCAGGGACCACCAGGGAGTACCAGGGACCACCAGGGAGGACCAGGGACTACTATGGAGTAACAGGGACCACTTTGGAGTACCAGGGACCACTTTGGAGTACCAGGGACCACCAGGGAGGACCAGGGACTACTATGGAGTACCAGGGACCACTTTGGAGTACCAGGGACCACTTTGGAGTACCAGGGACAGCCGCAGAGTACAAGAGACCACCAGGGAGTATCAGGGACTACAGAGAACTACCAGGGAGTTCCAGGGACCGCCAGTGAGCACCAAGGACCACCAGGGAGTACCAGGGACCACCAGTGACGACCTTGATACCAGCGAGAGGCTCTTCATCCAAGAAACTAGATGCGATCCTCTAGATCATACTGATTACATTTCATGTCCAGGCGCTGTATGACCCCTACAGATTTAGAGCTTACCCCTGAACACCATAACAGCATTAGTATAGAAAAGCAAAAGGCTTCCTCCCACCCTTCCTACATTCCAGCATACACTACCTAAGATATGAAAATATTCTTAGGTATATCGTAGAAAATATTCTTGAGTATAATTTAGAAAATATTCTGAGCATATATGAAAACATTCTTGAGTGTAGGAAATTATTCTTGAGTATATTATAGGAAAATAATCACAGGAAGAAATTAATATGGAACTTGATCTATTCGACTATTGAATAGACCATAAGATAACTGAATACAAAGATCCCATAAAGATTTTTTATAGGTTCGTTAGCCCGGCTCGAAACAGATCGACCCGGGATCGATCCCAGATCGAGTGGAGACACTGGTTTTCTTACACCCGTTGCTACTTCTCACCCGGCAGTAAATAGGTACCCGAGTGTTAGTAGAGTATTGTGGGTCGCATCCTGGGGAAGTGTACCTAAAGTGCTCATTGGAAACAAGCCACACTACCTGGCTTAATGGGTTACCCTGGCTTGGTAACCCTCAATCAATATGAATCCATACCTAGTTATGGACCGTGATACAACAAGCGTCTCGTTCCAACATCGATCTTTTTCCAGCATGGGACTTGTTCCAACATGGAATTTGTTCCAGCGTGGAACTTATTCCATCATGAATCTTGTTCTGTTCTAACATGGATCTTGATCCAACAAGGGTCTTGTTCCAACATGGATCTTGTTCCAACACGAATCGTGTTCCAACATGAATCGTGTTCCAACATGAATCGTGTTCCAACATGAATCGTGTTCCAACATAGATCTTGATCCAACATGGATTCTGCTACAATTATTTTCAACATCCAGATTCGGTGACGAACTTTTGTCCTAATTCCTCAGTCATCGCCCCTACGACCTGGTTTCTGACCAGGCCTATGAAAGGGTCATTAAGTGCTGAATGCCACCTGTTCATTATCAACCAAAAATACTTTATACAGGGATTAACTGAATACTGTACATACACTGAGAGACATACACCTCTCGGTGTATAAACCTCTGTTCTGGAGGAGTCTTAGTTCCTCGAGAGGGGTCGTCGCCCCCCGAGAATGGTCCTCGCCATCCACCCGGTTGAAGAAAATTTCTATATATCTGTGTCTTAGCTAAAGACCTGATCAATCACACTGTGGCGATTGGTGCAAGAAACATTGACAACTGGGCAAGAGAACAAACAACTCACAGCAAGGCTTAATTCTAGACAATTTTTGGTTAAGAATCGATTTTCATCAAGACTGTGTGAAGATTTCCTCAAATCTTTGTCAATATCTTTTCCACACTTTATCACGACTTTATCAAGACTGTCAAGACACGCTGAGGCTCAGTCCTGGCTGATACGTCTAGAAGTCTTGCTGTGCATTTAGTGTCCTTATGAGACACTGTTGTGGTTCTGTGCCACAACAGCGTCCGCGCATTTACTATTACACAAAGCTCATGGAGCAGGACCTAGTGGCGACAAGTGAAAAGGCGGGGCCAGAAGCTATGAATCGACCCCTGCAACCACAAATATTTAAGTATACACACACGCACGCACCCGCGAGCGTACACACACCTTGACAGCCCTAAGACACTTTTCTTAAGGTCAGTCCATCCTCCTAGATACCAGCAAAGACTATTGTAAGAAGAAACTTGCTCCAGGTTGTACGTGGTAGAGAGCAACCATCCTGGAATGACAGCTCTTTCATATAAATGCAAACTGGAAGCCTGTTAAATGTTTCGCACTCTGGCAGGATTATCAATCATTATACTGTCTCGTACGTCGTTAGACGACTGGAACAGCTCACCAACTCACTTATATCCAGAATACATTTTACTTTCCTGTGTATTTCTTAATGGTTTATATTCTGGTATGAGACCGGACTGCGGGACGGCGACCCCATGACCGTCAACTACTTAGTAAATATAATAGAGAATTGACATCTATAGTGTTACAAACGGCCACACAATCCCTTATTATATAAGAGAGATAATGAAACCCACGGTCGAACTGATACCTTAAATAATCACTGAATCCTTGTATTCCTTGACTATAAAAGTCTTGCTATAGGGAAGTGTGGAGGGGAAAAGTTCGTTAGTTAAGATTGGAAGCATAAATGAATGGTGGAGGTAGTATAAATGATGGAATGCTTGTTGGGTATTGGGCGTACATCGTTACCTCTCTACCCCCCTCCTTCACCCAGTGGGAGTTAACATAGGATCCTCCTGGCATATTGAACACTACTTGACTTCCTGCTCCCACCAAGTCTGTATGATTTTCCACTCTTCTCTTTTTATATATATTACGTGTGCTGGTTGTTTTCGTTAATGTAACTGGACCTGATTTGACTTACGTATTTTAACGTAATTATTCTTGGTCATCATTTCTTCTAAAGGCCTTCTGTTTATCATGCGAATCACTCGATACCGTCAAGGCAAGGCGGGCAGCTTGATCTATGCACCAGATCACAAACTTAACCTCATTTTTAAGTGAACTCAGAAGTGTGTCACTTCACCTTTTGTAACTGATCATCTGCTGTCTTCAAAGTCCATCAGCAAACCTCCATAGAGTACACAAAGCTAGCATCTTCCATCAGTGAAACAACTCTTGGCGTCAGTACTCTGTCTAGGGCTGAATTTTAAGCCAGTGACTACCTCCTCTCATACAGGCTTCTCGTTCACACATCGTGAATCCTGAGAACTACTTGCCACGTCCACAGTGACACACCACTGAGCTGACACCCTCTAAAATCTACTTGAAGTGTTCCGAGGATCAACGCCCCCGAGGCCGGTTCCCAGACCAGGTATCCCAGTAATGCTAACCGCATTACGTTCAGCATGTACACCACAGCTCGGCTGATCATTGACTGACTTGAGGAACTTGTCACGTTCCTTCTAGAAAACTGCCAGATGTTAAAATGGCTTTGGGCATCCTACACCCATAATATTCGCCCTACTTTCGTTGGGGATATATTGCTGACCCTCTTGCTTTTGTAGGGAGTGATTTTTCTGGACAGATTTGGGACCAGGGTCTCTAAGATTTTCCAGATGTAAATTATAATGCATCTTTCACTATTGTGTTCGAGGAACTTGAAAATTTCCAACTAAATTAGGTGTTTTAACTTAATTTATGCGTAAAGTGAAGGTTCTCTGAACAGTCACTAGGTCAGCAATTTCACTTGCTTTCAAAGGGACTGTTAATGTACACTGTAAGTCAAACTTAGAGAGAACAAGTGATTTAAAAAAAGCTATCATTTGGCTTGGCATCCCTTGTTTTGAAGTTTCCCATTACCCATCTTATATAATTTCCCTTGCGGCTCTGGGAGATACTGTTGTGATCCTTGGCAGTAAGATCCTCTGATATTATTCCTCCTAAGTCCTTCACGTTAGTTTTTCGCTCTATTGTGTGGTTAAAGCTAGTTTTATACTCCATTCTAGATTCATTTTCTCAGGTTTTCCATAACGGGGTAAATGAAATTTATCCTCGTTGAACATCATATTGTTTTCTGTGACAGACTAGAGGCGATGATATACATCTGCTTCGAGATTTGTAGTATCCTCCATAGATACCACGCTCATGCAAATTCTAGTATCGTCTGCAAAGGATGATAAGGTGCTATAATTTATGTTTTTGTCTATAAAGAAGAGAAAAAAGATGAGGTGCCTCGGGAACGGAGCTTTTTACTGTGACAGCCTCTGACTTAACTCTGGTTACTGCTATTCATTGAATTCCGTTTATTAGAATTAAAATTTCATCTGAGAAAGTTTCCTTTATTTATTTCGCACGCATTTTCTGCATTCTTACGCTTAACAAAAGTTTTGGCAAAGTCTGTGTATACTGTATGTCCTTCGATTGTCTTCCAGTGCATCTAAAATCATGTCGTAATAATCCAGTAGCTGCGAGAGACAGGAGTAACCTGCTTCAAAGATGCTGCCCTGGGCTGTGTAATTTTTATTACACAGGTTTGTGATCTTGCTTTGTGGTTTGTGATCTTGCTTTTTAAAACTCTTTCAAAGCTTTTTATGTGGGACATCAGTGCTATTTGTCTATAATTTTCTTGCTGTTTTTTTTATCTGCCAACTTTGTAGAGTGGGGATGTATCATTGCTCTAGTTGGGTTGGCACCACGCTGACTACTATGATGCCATACTGACTAGACTTACACTAAACTAGGCTTACACCACACTGACTGGGCTGACACCTTACTGTCTGAGCTGACATTACGCTGACCGCTCTGACCCTACAATAACTAGTACGACCCTACAATGACTGGTCTGATACTACAGTGAATGGTCTGATACTACAGTGAATGGTCTGACATCCTACTGACTAGCTTGACGCTGCACTTATTACTTTGATACTACACTAACTGGGTTGGCACCACACAAGCCGGGTGTGTAGTGCCTCGTAGCCAGACTGGTCACACCTGCCGGGTGTGTAGTGCCTCGTAGCCAGACTGGTCACACCTGCCGGGTGTGTAGTGCCTCGTAGCCAGACTGGTCACACCTGCCGGGTGTGTAGTGCCTCGTAGCCAGACTGGTCACACCTGCCGGGTGTGTAGTGCCTCGTAGCCAGACTGGCCACACCTGCCGGGTGTGTAGTGCCTCGTAGCCAGACTGGCCACACCTGCCGGGTGTGTAGTGCCTCGTAGCCCGACTGGTCACACCTGCCGGGTGTGTAGTGCCTCGTAGCCAGACTGGTCACACCTGCCGGGTGTGTAGTGCCTCGTAGACAGACTGGTCACACCTGCCGGGTGTGTAGTGCCTCAGTGCCTCGTAGCCAGACTGGTCACACCTGCCGGGTGTGTAGTGCCTCGTAGCCAGACTGGTCACACCTGCCGGGTGTGTAGTGCCTCGTAGCCAGACTGGTCACACCTGCCGGGTGTGTAGTGCCTCGTAGCCAGACTGGTCACACCTGCCGGGTGTGTAGTGCCTCATAGCCAGACTGGTCACACCTGCCGGGTGTGTAGTGCCTCGTAGCCAGACTGGTCACACCTGCCGGGTGTGTAGTGCCTCATAGCCAGACTGGTCACACCTGCCGGGTGTGTAGTGCCTCGTAGCCAGACTGGTCACACCTGCCGGGTGTGTAGTGCCTCGTAGCCAGACTGGTCACACCTGTCAAATCTTGTTATAATAAACTGATATTTCATAAAGAATTACCATAGATTTCCAGTTTTTCTATTTTCTCAGCAAAAGTAATTTAGCAAAGTAATCTAAAATTTCTAGAAATTACACAAAGTTACTTACTGCTACTTTGCCTTTCTAAATTTACCGTTACTTAACATTAATGAATAATATTTTCGTAATGATAAGTCTGACTTATTTTGCAGAGTAACAACAAAAAAAAAAATTCGGATTTTTTTTTGTTGTTACTCTGATCGGATTTTTTTTGTTTTACTTTTTCGGATTTTTTTTTCAAGGCAAAACGAACGCTGATTTATAAGCCAAATCTGCAGGTTAAGGACGAAAAGCAGAGTTATGACGTTGCATTTCAACTCTCCTAAGTATTGCACAGGTCACTGGTGCCGCACAGAAGTGTTTCTGGTGTTACATTGACATTAATAATTAATCAATGGCTCTTTGTTCAAAGCTGAATCAATATATCCGTGAGAACGTTTATGGTCACTGGTCCGTAGAGTGGTAAATTATGTACGTTGTGTGTGTGTGTGTGTGTGTGTGTGTGTGTGTGACAGAGAGAGAGAGAGAGAGAGAGAGAGAGAGAGAAACCTGTGAGACAGAGAAAACCCTGTATAAGAGAGAGACAGAAAGACAGAGAAAGACAAAAACTTGAGACACACACAGAAAACCCTGTATGAGAGAGAGAGAGAAGGAGAGAGAGAGAAACAGACACGGACAGAGAAAACCCTGTGAGATTGACTGAAAACCCTGTGTAAGAGTGAGAGAGAGAGAGGGAGGGAGAGAGAGAGAGAGAGAGAGAGAGAGAGAGAGAGAGAGAGAGAGAGAGAGAGAGGGGGGGAGGACAGTTAGTGTAGATAAATGGTTCAGAGGACCGACAAGTTGACAAATGAGACACTTGTGTAATACTTGGGAATCACTGTGGAAAATCTCCAGCAACCAGGGACTTCCTCAGTTAAATACGGAGAAGGATGGTTGAAGATCAGGAGTCAGGAGGTAAACAGTCTCCCAGCCTGGAGTCAGGAGGTAAACAATCTCCCAGCCTGGAGTCAGGAGGTAAACAGTCTCCCAGCCTGGAGTCAGGAGGTAAACAGTCTCCCAGCCTGGAGTCAGGAGGTAAACAGTCTCCCAGCCTGGAGTCAGGAGGTAAACAGTCTCACAGCCTGGAGTCAGGAGGTAAACAGTCTCCCTGCCTGGAGTCAGGAGGTAAACTGTCTCTCAGCCTGGAGTCAGGAGGTAAACAGTCTCTCAGCCTGGAGTCAGGAGGTAAACAGGTAAACAATCTCCCAGCCTGGAGTCAGGAGGTAAACAGTCTCCCAGCCTGGAGTCAGGAGGTAAACAGTCTCCCAGCCTGGAGTCAGGAGGTAAACAGTCTCCCAGCCTGGAGTCAGGAGGTAAACAGTCTCTCAGCCTGGAGTCAGGAGGTAAACAGTCTCCCAGCCTGGAGTCAGGAGGTAAACAGTCTCCCAGCCTGGAGTCAGGAGGTAAACAGTCTCCCAGCCTGGAGTCAGGAGGTAAACAGTCTCCCAGCCTGGAGTCAGGAGGTAAACAGTCTCCCAGCCTGGAGTCAGGAGGTAAACAGTCTCCCAGCCTGGAGTCAGGAGGTAAACAGTCTCCCAGCCTGGAGTCAGGAGGTAAACAGTCTCCCAGCCTGGAGTCAGGAGGTAAACAGTCTCCCAGCCTGGAGTCAGGAGGTAAACAATCTCTCAGCCTGGAGTCAGGAAGTAAACAGTCTCCCAGCCTGGAGTCAGGAGGTAAACAGTCTCCCAGCCTGGAGTCAGGAGGTAAACAGTCTCCCAGCCTGGAGTCAGGAGGTAAACAGTCTCCCAGCCTGGAGTCAGGAGGTAAACAGTCTCCCAGCCTGGAGTCAGGAGGTAAACAGTCTCCCAGCCTGGAGTCAGGAGGTAAACAGTCACCCAGCCTGGAGTCAGGAGGTAAACAGTCACCCAGCCTGGAGTCAGGAGGTAAACAGTCTCCCAGCCTGGAGTCAGGAGGTAAACAGTCTCCCAGCCTGGAGTCAGGAGGTAAACAGTCTCCCAGCCTGGAGTCAGGAGGTAAACAGTCTCCCAGCCTGGAGTCAGGAGGTAAACAGTCTCCCAGCCTGGAGTCAGGAGGTAAACAGTCTCCCAGCCTGGAGTCAGGAGGTAAACAGTCTCCCAGCCTGGAGTCAGGAGGTAAACAGTCTCCCAGCCTGGAGTCAGGAGGTAAACAGTCTCCCAGCCTGGAGTCACACTGGGTTTGCTGGGACGGGTCCCAGCAAACGAAGGCAAAAAAAAAAAAAAAAAAAAAAAAAAAAAAAAAAAAAAAAAAAAAAAAAAAAAAAAAAAAAAAAAAAAATCCCAGCCGCTTTTCAAGAAATAAATATTTCTTGCATAATAAAATATATAAGACAGAAAAATGCATAGTTTTTTGGCTGTCATTTGTGACAATCACTCGACACAATCACTCGACACAATCACTCGACACAATCACTCGACACAATCACTCGACACAATCACTCGACACAATCACTCGACACAATCACTCGACACAATCGCCAAGGTATCATTAATCAACTCGGCCAATAATACATAATATAAAACTACCGAAATTCGAAGCATTTCTATAATTAACAGTGACACTGCTGGTATGATAGCATCAGTGTCACTGTTGTTCTAACTATACCAGTGTCACTGTTGTTCTAACTATACCAGTGTCACTGTTGTTCTAACTATACCAGTGTCACTGTTGTTCTAACTATACCAGTGTCACTGTTGTTCTAACTATACCAGTGTCACTGTTGTTCTAACTATACCAGTGTCACTGTTGTTCTAACTATACCAGTGTCACTGATGTTCTAACTATACCAGTGACACTGTTGTTCTAACTATACCAGTGTCACTGTTGTTCTAACTATACCAGTGTCACTGTTGTTCTAACTATACCAGTGTCACTGTTGTTCTAACTATACCAGTGTCACTGTTGTTCTAACTATACCAGTGTCACTGTTGTTCTAACTATACCAGTGTCACTGTTGTTCTAACTATACCAGTGACACTGTTCTATACCAGTGTCACTGTTGTTCTAACTGTACCAGTGACACTGTTCTATACCAGTGTCACTGTTGTTCTAACTATACCAGTGACACTGTTGTTCTAACTATACCAGTGTCAATGTTGTTCTAACTATACCAGTGACACTGCTGGTCTAACTATACCAGTGACACTGTTGTTCTAACTATACCAGTGACACTGTTGTTCTAACTATACCAGTGACACTGTTCTATACCAGTGACACTGTTGTTCTAACTACATCAGTGACACTGTTGTTCTAACTATACCAGTGACACTGTTGTTCTAACTATACCAGTGACACTGTTGTTCTAACTATACCAGTGACACTGTTGTTTTAACTATACCAGTGACACTGTTGTTCTAACTGTACCAGTGACACTGTTGTTCTAACTATACCAGTGACACTGTTGTTCTAACTATACCAGTGACACTGTTGTTCTAACTATACCAGTGACACTGTTGTTCTAACTATACCAGTGACACTGTTGTTCTAACTATACCAGTGTCACTGTTGTTCTAACTATACCAGTGTCACTGTTGTTCTAACTATACCAGTGTCACTGTTGTTCTAACTATACCAGTGACACTGTTGTTCTAACTATACCGCTGACACTGTTGCACGACTCCCATGAGTCAAGAATAATAACAAAAATAATAATTCATGAAATCGTAATAACACGATAATAATAATAATGTTTATTATCATCATTCTTACAAATAATAACGTTTGCTAGAGTGAAGCAGTGAGTGGAGAGCTTACATTAATTTCGTGCGAGTACTCGCATCCAGTCGTCAGTTGTTGCTGGTGTGGGGAGGGTGGCACTGTGGGTGGACAGGGGTCGTGTCCCACGCCCTTCTCGTCTCCCTCAGCCTGGCGTGGGCGGCCGTACCTGGCGAAGGTGATGTCGATGGTGGTGTTGACGGGGCACTGGAGGGAGAGGCTGGTGCCGTCACAGGCGTGGCGCTGGAAGGTCCTCAGAGTGCCTGTCAAGAGTGCTGCAATGAGAACCAGAGGGGGAGAGAAGCGTTAGTTTGGTCGCCCACCACCAGGAAGCAAGATGCGTACAACACAAGCTCAACACAAGTGACATGCAGCACAAGCTCAACACAAGTGACATGCAGCACAAGCTCGACACAAGTGGCATGCAACACAAGCTCAGTACAAGGTATGCAAAACAAGTGGCATGAAACACAAGCTTAATACAAATGGCATGAAACACAAGCTCAACACGCGTTACATGCAACACAAGCTCAACTCAAATTGCATGCAACACAAGCTCAACTCAAATTGCATGCAACACAAGCTCAACACACGTGACATGCAACACAAGATCAACTCAAACTGCATGCAACACAAGCTCAACTCAAACTGCATGCAACACAAGCTCAACTCAAATTGCATGCTACACATGCTCAACACACGTGACATGCAACACAAGATCAACCCAAATAGCATGCAACACAAGCTCAACACACGTGACACAAAACAAGCTCGACACACGTGACATGCAACACAAGCACAACACGCGTGACATGCAACACAAGCTCAACTCAAGTGGCCTACAACACAAGCTCAACAAATGGCATGGAATATACGGTGCAAAAACAAGATAGGCAACACAACAAGGTTAACACACGAAGCATTCAAGACGAGCTCAGCATAAGAGGCATGGAAAAAGAGACATTCAGCACAAGAAGTATGCAGCACTTGTTCTCTCTAGGCTGGAATACTGATGTACACTAACTGCCTCTTTCAAGGCTGGCGAAATTGCTGACCTGGAGAATGTGCAGTGGTTAATGAGGTTAAAGATACCACTGACTCTCCTGCTAATCATGGTAAGAATATTCTAATTGTAGGAGATTTTCAGGTAAGATATATGGAGAGTGCATTTTATAACAGAAAGAGAAAAGTCAAACAGAGGGTGTGCCTCCCAGGAGTTGGTGTTGGTGACATAGTCAGCAATTTGGATAATATTATGTCAGGTAATGGGAACAAGCCCATTATCTTAGTGCTCGTGGAAATGACATAAGGAAGGGCAGGAAATAGGAGCTGCTGGATAAGTACAGGTCAGCCATAGAAGTTGTCAGGTCTAAGGGAGGGATCCCAATCATATGTAGCATCTTGCCTAGAAGGGGAATGGGCAGTGAATGTATGTCTAAGGCCATTTGTATAAATTGCTGGCTAGACAGCAATCCCATTCACTGATAACTGGGACAAATTCTATGGCAAGCATGATATGTATGCAAGGGATGGGGTTCATCTCTCTGGGGATGGAGTGGTTGCATTAGCCACTTCGATTGAGGGAGTCACAAATGACTTGTCTAGGACTTTAAACTGATAGATTATAGAGGTGTGGATGTTTGTGGGAAACAATCAGGCTGCAGTATTATTGTTGGAAACAGCAGATACTACCAGGATACCTAAGGTATATGTTTAAAAGACAATATTCAAAATAAAGTTCCTAATAAAGGCAAAGCAACTGATCAACAAACAAAGAGAGATAGTAGAAGACAACGAGAGACTAGCTCCCTTAAGGTTTACTATACAAATAGTAGGAGTCTAAGAAATATGATGGATGAGCTAAGATTACTTGCAAGTGCAGGTAATATAGATATTATTGCTATAACAGAGACCTGGTTCAACTTGAAAGATAGAGAAATGCCTTCTGAATGCAACATATAGGGTTATAAACATTCCACACTGATAGGGTCAAGAGGAAGGGTGGTGGAGTGGCGATGTATGTCAGAGATAATTTAAACTGTTGTGTTAGACATGATGTAAGATTAGAAACATCGGACAAAGAATCTGTTCGGCTGCAGTTTCTCGAAAGTCGTGAAAAATTAATTTTGGGTGTGATTTATAGGCCCCCAAACCTTGATAGGGAGTGTAGTAGGTGCTATGGGAAGAAATTCGCAAGGCGTCTAGATATGAAAATGTTGTGTTAATGGGAGATTTTAACTTTAAACAAATTAATTGGAACAATGTGATAAGAAATCTTGAGTCTATTGACTTTCTTGGTACGGTTCAAGATTGCTTTTTAAAACTGTGACAGAACCAACTAGAGGAAATAATCTGCTTGACTTGGTTCTTGTCAAAGAATCATTAGTTAATGATCAAGAGGTTAGTGATGAGCTAGGGAAAAGTGATCACAAATCGCCCAGATTACCCAGATAACTGCAATCAACTCACTGTCCCAGATTTTCACTTGGCCGACTTCGTGAGTATGAGAAATTACTTGGGTGGGCTAAATTGGGACGACCCAACTATGTGTCAGGTAGGTAGAGTTGGTTGCCAGTATGACGTATTTCAGAGCATAGTGCTGGCTGCCCAGACAACTTTTGTTCCGAGTAGGGAAATTAGATCTAACAAAAAAGATCGCAAATGGATAAACAATAGATTAAAATATCTCATTGGTCAAAAGAGAGGTATATATAGGCGTATCAAAAGAGGGGATGGGCAGTTAAGAAATCAATATATTCAATTAAAGAGAGAAAACAAGGAATAAGAAAAGCAAAAAGGGATTATGAGACTAAAGTCCCAAGGGATTCGGAGACTAACCCAAAAGGGTTCTTTCAGGTATACAGAAGTAAGATTAGGGACAAGATAGGCCCACATAAGAGTAACTCTGGGCAGATCACTGACAGTGATAAGGATATGTGTGAAATTCTCAATACCTACTTCCTCTCAGTTTTCACTCAGGAAGATAATAGCTATATTCCTGAAATAATAAATTATGTAGAACAGGACGATAAACTATGCACTATTGGGGTAACTAGTGACATGGTCCTCAGACAAATTGAGAAATTAAAACCTAACAAATCCCCAGGCCCTGACGAACTGTTTGCGAGGGTTTTAAAGGAATGTGAAGAGGAACTTAGCATACCTTTGGCTTATCTTTTCAATATATCACTACAAACTGGCATAGTGCCAGACAGGCGGAAAATGGCAAATGTAATACAAGGCAGGTGACAGGTCCTTAGCTTCGAACTATAGACCAATAAGCTTACTTCCATAGTTGGTAAATTTATGGAGTCAGTAATTGCCGAAGCAATTCGTAGCTATCTTGAAAGGCATAAATTGATTAATGAATCTCAGCACGGTTTTACAAAGGGGCGTTCCTGTCTTACGAGTTTACTAACTTTCTTCACTAAGGTGTTTGAGGAGGTAGATCAGGTATTGAATATGATATTGTCTATATGGGCTTTCGGTAGTGTTCCACAGAGGCTGTTGAGGAA
>NC_091342.1:29186805-29224305 GCF_038502225.1 Cherax quadricarinatus | reverse complement strand
CAAAACTCAGTCAAACAAGCCCGACTGTTTTCAAAATACTGTTTTTTTTTTTTTAAATATATTATCTTACGTAGTCATTGATATATTTTTTCGTGGACTGATACTGCATACGAATTTTTAACGACTCACGAAATCGTAATGATACGATTGTAAACAAACCATAGGCTGTGTAGCTTTAACCTCTCCGCAAGGTCTTCTGATAGAAAATTTATTAAGTCATCCATTGGAACTCTTATGAATAATGATTTTGCAATCATTAAAGCCAGGTACCAGGTATTGTACTCTGTCAGCCAAACCAATTTTATTCTCAAAACTGCAGATGGAAACTTAAATATAACAAAAGGAAATCCTAGTGTACTTGTACATGATATTTTTAAAAACCAAACTACTAAATAGAAACCATACCACGGGCGGGGTAAATGGTCCAGATATATAAATGCCATCTTGTGGTTAATGCCCAAGAAAATAAATATTAACTATTTCTTACCTGAATTAAATAGTCTAGTTCAATAACTTTTTCCATTGTCATTTGTATGTTTTAATTATTAAAAGAAACTAAGAATTTATTTTCCAAATAAAATTTGTATTTAAAACTTGATATAAAAACCTGTGTGGAAAATAACGCCATTTTCCAGTAACCGTTAATTTCTCCCGGTTGGGGCGTTAAGGGTGAGACGCCTAGAGAGGTGTCAATTCTGTATATACTTAATTACTAAGACTTAACCTCGTAACCCTTTAGGTCACTTTACACGCTACTATTAATACTTAACTACGTATATTAAGGCTAAGTCAGAGACAGTCGTTTAGCCTAACGCCGTAATTACAATCCTATACATTAGTTAGGCCGTAGGCACTCTTTCCTGCCCGTGGCCTGGTGGTAAAAGCTCTCGCTTCACACGGTGAAGGACGGGTTCGATAACCGGCAAGTGTGGAAACACCGGACGTGTTTGCTTACACGTTGTCTATGTTCACCCATCAGTAAAGTGGGTACCTGGGTGTTAGTTGACTGGTGTGGGTCGCATCCTGGGATAAAATTGACCTAATTTGCCCGAAATGCTCAGCACAGCAAGCGGCTTTCTATATAGTATGTCATTGATGTTAGCTAGGCCTGTATACTTTATACATGTACTTGTAGAAATAAATAATAATTATTATTATTATTATTATTATAAGAAGAGCTCGAGGAGAGCTAAACGTCTCTTACCAAGTTAGTCACGCTAGTAACGGTGAGCCCACGAGGCGACTCCCCTCGTGGATACCGCGGTTTACCGGATGACTCCCTCGACACATGTACCGCGAAAGCTCACCACCAATGAGACCAAAGGCTGTGACTCCCCAAACAGATATCCTCAGGTGCACCCGCAGCTACCACCTTGCAAGTAAGTATACCAGTTGCATTGAGTGTGCACTTGTTCACTGGGGTTTGCATCAAGGTGGGCTACCTCCTGCACCAAACATGAGAAGACACGGTCTATCACCGTGTGTAGTAATAGAGATGAGTACCCATTACATCGATGCTAGGATAAGGCCGCAAATCACAGGGGATTCAAGACTGAACAGGGGACCACTAACCTCCCAGTAGTGAAATCCACACACACAGCCTCTATTCTACACAGTTTGATTAAGAATTTTCCCAAAATGTTGATGGCTGGTGTGGCATGCTACGAGTATACTACATTTTATTCGGCGTATGCCTCCCGACCAGTCAACCAGATCCTAAGGATTTAACAGTCAATAGGGGCCCCGTCGTTATATCTGTATCTCGGTTCATGGGCCAGTCACAGCTGTGAAACAATGTCGTTCACTTGTGACATGAGTGTTGGCAGACTTGTCTGGGCTGCTGGTCTTTCACGGTGCATTCTCTGGCTCTTGCATTTTGCCTCCTTTGACCACCGTGTTGGACACTTACTCTTACATTACTGTACATGCTGTAAATACTAGCTTGTTTATTTGGTGAAGGAAATACAAGTCATTTAACACTGTTGTCTTTTGCTTGCTCCACTATTTGTCCAATCACAGCAAGGTGTGCAGGCCATTCTACACCTGTCCTCGTAATGGCTGTCTGCAAGATTCCTTGTACAAAATATAATAAACTTCGTTTTAGGAAAACATGCGAGTTATTTTAACCCAGTGATTTTCAAAAGGCTGAGAAGGTTGTTACATGCAAATTAATGGTTGAACGAAACAGAAACAAGCCTTAGAAAAAAATAGAACTGATTATAATTTGAATGTAAGCCCGGGATTGTATAAATTAGATTCATTCATAATACATAAAATCTGTGAGGATTATAAGCTGTGTTGACAAATATACCTATAACCATCATATCACTCACTAACCCACTGACTGCACATGTGGGATCATGTCTCTACTATACAAGACTTAGGTTGCTTCAGTAATTCTGTTACTTGATAATATGAGAAATCACGAGAGTGCTTGGTATAATAGTGTTTTTCACTGGGAACCCTTAACTTTGGCAATTTTAATAGTTATATAGTAGGAATATAACGACTGGGGGTTCAATGGTAATAGTACTATACAATATCAGAACACCAGGAAATCGAAGCAGGAGTACTAAGAGAACAAGTCACAGCATATATCCTAGAGAAAATACGGAAAGCAAGTAGACCCAAAGCAAAGCTTCTGCTCACACGGAATTTCAATAACAAATGAATAGATTGGGATGATTGGAATCTACAGGGAAGGGGGAGGTCAGAAACTAGGAAAGCAAAAACTGATGGAGGCACTAATGGAAAATTTCATACCCAGCATGTCAAAGAGTCTACAAAGAATGTGAACAGGAAACACACAATGTGGCTGCAGCTGGTTTTCTTCTTAAGCAAATCTGACAAAACAAATAGGTTACGAACTACAATTGGTGCTAATCACTAAGCAGTGCAAGGCTTTGGACACTTGGAAGAAGTGGAAAGAAGAGAAGACCAACAAATAAACCAGATTACAGAAGGGACTATGCAAGGATAACCGAGTTCCTTAAAGTAAATTGATTTTGTCAGAGAGCCGACGGTAGACAACCCATGAAATGACGGAGAACCTGGCCAGAAAGTGCCAGGAAGTCTCATTAAGGTTCATATTAAGTACCGTGAGTGAGAATGCAAAACAGACAGCATAGGCCAAAGTAAAGTAAAAGTACAGAACATAGAAAGGGAAACAGAGAATGAAGAAACAAGCAGAAGAGCTTGAAAAGATAAGAAAGCTAGACAAAGATAAGAAAGTAAGCAGGAACATCAGTTCTAGGATGAGACGGCAACAAAGACAAACTCAGAACCAAAAGTACTACATAGAAACATAAGGTAACTGGTAAAGACTACGTACTGAAACTGAAGGAGGAAGAAGAAACACTCCAAGATGATGGTCAAGAGCTACGCTAGGAACTGAGCAGAATATTTAAAGAGGATTCACAAAAGAGACAGCGACCCAGAAAGCAGGGGTGACAGTGCTAACAGAAACCGGAAAGTATACACATATCAAGCTAGACACATTAAAATCCAATGGGTCTTCACAGCATTTCACTATGGGTACTGCAAGAAGAGAAAACATTCACTACAGATGGGACAACTTTCGAACAGCTGTTAAACTGCAAATGAAGTCCAGCTATACAAGCAGAATTGAGGCAAGAGACACTGAATGACGGAACAGTATTTCTGACATGCATACTGTTCAGTGTTGACAAAGATAAATAGGAAGAGGTTGGCTGAAAACTTAGAGAGGAGAGATTTGCTACAGAAATTCAGCATAGATTTAGGGAAGGTAATGTCTACCTTATAAATCCGTTGGCGTTCTAAGATAAAACAACAGATATCGTGCATGAAAGACAAAGATGGGTCGACTTTATATTCTTAGTCTAAAGCAAAGAATTTTTCACTGTACTGTATTCCCTCTAATTTTTAAATCTCCAGAGGGTGATACATAAATTAGAGGAGCAAGCAAGGGGCATAAGGTAAAGTGCAATGGGTACAAGGGAAAGTGGACCTAGGAATATCTAATGAACAACAGACAGAGGATAATGGTAATGACGGATATTTCAAGATAGGAAAGTGTAACAAGTAGGATTTCCCAATGATCATACTAAGATCATTATTTTAATTTATGAAAAAGATCTGCCTGAATCTTATTTGCCAACGATGTAAAGTTAATAAAAATAAGGACGGAGGATACAAGACACACGCTACAGGAAGACTTGGAGATATTGCTGAAGAAGTCAAACAAATCGGCACCGAAATTCAAGGTTATGCAATTCATTACTGAAGTACAAGGTAATGCAAGTCGTTACTGAAGTACAAGGTAATGCAAGTCGTTACTGAAGTGCAAGGTAATGCAAGTCGTTACTGAAGTGCAAGGTAATGCAAGTCGTTACTGAAGTACAAGGTAATGCAAGTCGTTACTGAAGTACAAGGTAATGCAAGTCGTTACTGAAGTGCAAGGTAATGCAAGTCGTTACTGAAGTACAAGGTAATGCAAGTCGTTACTGAAGTACAAGGTAATGCAAGTCGTTACTGAAGTGCAAGGTTATGCAAACTGGAGATGGAGAAAGAAAATCAGAGACGGAATACAACTTGAAAAGTTAGAAACCACAAACATTACTACAAACAAATGACAAGAGATGCACATGAGCAGCATAACATCGGCAACATTCATGTACACATAGTTAATCTCAAAACTGCCATCAAGGACCTTAACGGAAAAGCTTTTTAGGACACTATTCACTATAGAGTACCCAGCACTAGTACTGAACCCATATTTTGTCAAGAATGTTCGAAAACTCGATAAGGTCCAGAGATTTCCAACAAGACTAGTCTCTGAGCCCAGGATTTTGAGTAATAAAGAAATCTAAAGTAACTGAAGCTGAAGATCTTGGAAGAGAGAAGAACCGCGGAGAAATAATATTCTCCAAATATTCCGAATTTGACAGAGGAGATACGAATAGGTTCTTTGAAATGTGAACATGGGCGGTGGTATAACGGAGAAGCTAAAAATACACATAAGCCACATAGATGTTAGGTATTACTTCTTCAGTCTCAGGTTGGTAAACAAGTGGAATAAAATAGACGAGGAAGTGGTGGAGGTAAACATCATACACAGCATCAAGAGTTAGCATGACAGAGCTCGAATGGCCTGGAACCAATAACGTCGGGGCGGGGCCAGGAACTAAGACCCCACAAACACAGCTCTACGAATAAGTAGACACTAGAAATTCAACAAAATTATGATACACTAAATACTAATGACAGGACTCCACGAACATATCTTTACCCTCGTGCTTATAATTAGTCAATTACAAACAGTCAATTGAACATAAACATATGTAATCGCCGACTATTTTTCGAGCCCTAAATCGTTGGATAAGATTGACGGACGAAATACGTTTTCCCTTGAGCTTGGGCGTGACGTACGTACGTACGTACGTGTGTGTGTGTGTGTGTGTGTGTGTGTGTGTGTGTGTGTGTGTGTGTGTGTGTGTGTGTGTGTGTGTGTGTGTGTGTGTGTGTGTGTGTACACTCACCTAATTGTGGCTGCAGGAGTCGAGACTCAGCTCCTGGCCCCGCCTCTTCACTGAGCGCTACTAGGTCCTCTCTCTCCATGCTCCATGAGCTTCATCACACCTCATTTTAAAGCTATATATGGTTCCTGCCTCCACTATCTCACTAGCTAGGCTATTCCACTTCCTCACTACTCTATGAATGAAGAAATACTTCCTAACATCCCTTTGACTCATCTGAGTCTTCAACTTCCAATTGTGACCCCTTGTTTCTGTGTCCCCTCTCTGGAACATCCTGTCTGTCCACCTTGTCTATTACACGCAGTATTTTTTATGTCGTTATCATGTCTCCCCTAACCCTCCTGTCCTCCAGTGTCGTCAGGCCGATTTCCCTTAACCTTTCTTCGTAGGACATTCCCCTTAGCTCTGGAACTAACCTTGTCGTAAATCTTTGCACCTTCTCTAATTTCTTGACGTGCTTGATCAAGTGTGGGTTCTAAACAAGTGCTGCATACTCCAGTATGGGCCTGACGTACACGGTGTACAGTGTCTTGAACGATTCCTTGCTAAGGTATCGGAATGCTGTTCTCAGGTTTGCCAGGCGCCCATATGCTGCAGCAGTTATCTGGTTGATGTATGTTTCCGAAGACGTGCTCGGTGTTACACTCACTTCAAGATCTTTCTCCTTGAGTGAGGTTTGCAGTCTTTGGCCACCTAGCCTATACTCCGTCTGCAGTCTTCTTTGCCCTTCCCCGATCTTCATGACTTTGCATTTGGCAGGGTTTAATTCGAGAAGCCAGTTGCTGGACCAGGTGTCCAGCCTGTCCAGGTCTCTTTGAAGTCCCGCCTGATCCTCATCTCATTTAATTCTCATTAACTTCACATCAGCTGCAAACAGGAACACTTCTGAGTCTAACCCTTCCAGCATGTCATTCACGTATACCAAAAATAGCACTAGTCCTAGGACCGACCCCTGTGGGGCCCCGCTCGTCACAGGTGGCTACTATGATACCTCACCACGTACCATGACTCATTGTTGCCTCCCTGTCAGGTATTCTCTGATCCACTGCAGTGCCCTTCCTGTTATACGCGCCTGATCCTCTAGCTTCTGCATTAATCTCTCGTGAGGAACTGTGTCGAAGGCCTTCTTGCAGTCCAAGAAGATGCAGTCACCCCACCCACTCTCTCGTATCTTACTTCTGTTACTTTATCATAAAACTCGAGAAGGTTTGTGACACAGGATTTGCCTTCCATAAATCTGTGCTGGTTGGCGTTTATACTCTTGTTCCGTTCCAGGTGCTCCACCACTCTCCTCCTGATATTCTTCTTCATGACTTTGCATACTATACACGTCAGTGACACTGGTCTATGGTTTAGTGCCTCTTTTCTGTCTCCTTTTTTAAAAATGGGAACTACATTTGCCGTCTTCCATACCTCAGGTAGTTGCCCAGTTTCAAGGGAAGTGTTGAAGATTGTGGTTAGTGGCACACACAGAATTTCTGCTCCCTCTCTAAGGACCCATGGGGAGATGTTGTCCGGTCCCATTGCCTTTGAGGTATCAAGGTCCCTTAGCAGCTTCTTCACCTCCTCCTCAGTTGTGTGTATGTCATCCAACACTTGTTGGTATATTCCTTGTTGTGTTCCCCCTCTGTTCTATCCTCCCAGAGGCCTTTCTGTCTCCGCTGTAAATACTTCCTTAAATCTCATGTTGAGCTCCTCACATACCTCTTGATCGTTTCTTGTGAGTTCCCCACCTTCTTTCGTCAGCCTGATCACCTGGTCTTTGACTGTTGTCTTCCTCATAATGTAGCTATACAGCAATTTCGGGTCGGACTTGACTTTCGATGCTATGTCGTTTTCGCACTGTCGCTGGGCCTCCCTCCTTATCTGTACATACTCGTTTCTGGCTCTTCTCTATTTTCCTGGGTCCTTTGCCTCCTGTACCTTTCCCATTCACTGGTGCACTTAGTTTTTGCCTCCCTACACCTTCGGGTAAACCAACAATTCGCTTTGGTCTTCCCATTATTTCTATTGTCCTTGGGAACAAACCATTCCTCTGTCTCCTTGCATTTTGTTGTTACATATTCGATCATTCCAGTTCTCTGTCCCACTGAACCTCCAGCAGGAAGTTCCTCATACCTGTGTAGTCCCCCCTTTTATAGTTTGGTTTTTTCCATTCAATTCCTGTTACCCTCTCCACTTGTAACTACTATATAGCCAAAACTCAGAACCACGTGATCATTAGCTCCAAGGGGCCTCTCATAAGTGATGTCCTCAATGTCTGAACTGCTCAGGGTGAACACAAGGTCCAGTCTTGTTGTTCATCCTCCCCTCTCTCTCTCTGGTTGTGCCCCCTGACATGTTGATGCATGAGGTTTTCCAGTACCACCTCCATCATCTTGGGTCTCCATGTTTCGGGACCCCCATGCGGCACCAGGTTTTCTTAATCAATCTCCCTGTGATTGAAATCGTCCATAACCAGTAACTTTGCTCTGCTCGAGTGAGCTCTTCCTGCCACCTCAGCCAGTGTGTCCGCCACCGCTCTGTTGTTCTCTTCGTATTCCTCTCTTGGCCTCCTGCAGTTCTGTGGTGGGTTATGCATCACTCCAATGACTACTTTATGTTCCCCAGACTGAACTGTATCTACTATGTAGTCCCTTTCTCCAATCTCGTCCATGCCTTCCATTTACTCAATTCCCCATCGGTTTTTTATGAGCAGAGCAACCCCTCCTTCCCCTCTGTTCCTTCCAGCTTTCCTCAGGATCTGATATCCCGGTATGAAGATTGCGTCTGTTATTGTCTCAGTGAGTTTCGTTTCTGTGACTGCTATGATGTATGGGTATTTCTCATTCTTTCGTGTGTATTTCCCATTGATTCTTTCGAGTGTGTGTGTGTGTGTGTGTGTGTGTGTGTGTGTGTGTGTGTGTGTGTGTGTGTGTGTGGCGTGTGTGTGGCGTGTGTGTGTGTGGCGTGTGTGTGTGTGGCGTGTGTGTGGCGTGTGTGTGTGGCGTGTGTGTGTGGCGTGTGTGGCGTGTGTGTGTGTGTGGCGTGTGTGTGGCGTGTGTGTAACGTGTGTGTGTGGCGTGTGTGGCGTGTGTGTGCCGTGCGTGTGGCGTGCGTGTGGCATGTGTGTGCGTGTGTGGTGCGTGTGTGTGGCGTGTGTGGCGTGCGTGAGGCGTGTGCGCGTGCGTGTGGCGTGTGTGTGTGTGTGTGTGTGTATGTGTGTGTGTGGCGGGTGTGGGGCGGGTGTGGCGTGCGTGTGGCGTGCGTGTGGCGTGTGTGCGTGTGTGTGGCGTGTGTGTGGAGTGCGTGTGGCGTGTGTGTGGGGTGTGTGTGGCGCGCGCGCGCGTGTGTGTGTGTGTGTGTGTGTGTGTGTGTGTGTGTGTGTGTGTGTCTGTGTGTGTGTCTGTGTGTGTGTCTGTGTGTGTGTGTGTGTGTGTGTGTGTGTACTCACCTAGTTGAAGTTGCGGGGGTCGAGTCCGAGCTCCTGGCCCCGCCTCTTCACTGATCGCTACTAGGTCACTCTCTCTGAACCGTGAGCTTTATCATACCTCTGCTTAAAGCTATGTATGGATCCTGCCTCCACTACATCGCTTCCCAAACTATTCCACTTACTGACTACTCTGTGGCTGAAGAAATACTTCCTAACATCCCTGTGATTCATCTGTCTTCAACTTCCAACTGTGTCCCCTTGTTACTGTGTCCAATCTCTGGAACATCCTGTCTTTGTCCACCTTGTCAATTCCTCTCAGTATTTTGTATGTCGTTATCATGTCCCCCCTATTTCTCATGTCCTCCAGTGTCGTCAGGTTGATTTCCCTTAACCTCTCCTCGTAGGACATACCTCTTAGCTCTGGAACTAGTCTTGTTGCAAACCTTTGCACTTTCTCTAGTTTCTTCACGTGCTTGGCTAGGTGTGGGTTCCAAACTGGTGCCGCATACTCCAATATGGGCCTAACGTACACGGTGTACAGGGTCCTGAACGATTCCTTATTAAGATGTCGGAATGCTGTTCTGAGGTTTGCTAGGCGCCCATATGCTGCAGCAGTTATTTGATTGATGTGCGCTTCAGGAGATGTGCCTGGTGTTATACTCATCCCAAGATCTTTTTTCTTGAGTGAGGTTTGTAGTCTCTGGCCCCCTAGACTGTACTCCGTCTGCGGTCTTCTTTGCCCTTCCCCAATCTTCATGACTTTGCACTTGGTGGGATTGAACTCCAGGAGCCAATTGCTGGACCAGGTCTGCACCCTGTCCAGATCCCTTTGTAGTTCTGCCTGATCTTCGATCGAGTGAATTCTTCTCATCAACTTCACGTCATCTGCAAACAGGGACACCTCAGAGTCTATTCCTTCCGTCATGTCGTTCACAGATACCAGAAACAGCACTGGTCCTTGGACTGACCCCTGTGGGACCCCGCTGGTCACAGGTGCCCACTCTGACACCTCGCCACGTACCATGATTCGCTGCTGTCTTCCTGACAAGTATTCCCTGATCCATTGTAGTGCCTTCCCTGTTATCCCTGCTTGGTCCTCCAGTTTTTGCACCAATCTCTTGTGTGGAACTGTGTCAAACGCCTTCTTGCAGTCCAAGAATATGCAGTCCACCCACCCCTCTCTCTCTTGTCTTACTGTTGTCACCATGTCATAGAACTCCAGTAGGTTTGTGACACAGGATTTCCCGTCCCTGAAACCATGTTGGCTGCTGTTGATGAGATCATTCCTTTCTAGGTGTTCCACCACTGTGTGTGTGTGTGTGTGTGTGTGTGTGTGTGTGTGTGTGTGTGTGTGTGTGTGTGTACTCGCCTATTTGTACTCGCCTATTTGTGGTTGCAGGGGTCGATTCATAGCTCCTGGCCCCGCCTCTTCGCTGACTGCTACTAGGTCCTCTCTCTCCCTGCCCCATGAGCTTTATCATACCTCGCCTTAAAACTATGTATGGTTCCCGCCTCCACTAGGTCACTTTCTAGGCTATTCCATGGCCTGACTACTCTATGATTGAAGAAATACTTCCTAACATCCCTTTGATTCATCTGAGTCTTCAACTTCCAGTTGTGACCTCTTGTGTCTGTGTCCCTTCTCTGGAACATCCCGTCTTTGTCCACCTTGTCTATTCCGCGCAGTATTTTATATGTCGTTATCATGTCTCCCCTGACCCTCCTGTCCTCTAGTGTCGTCAGGCCGATTTCCCTTAACCTTTCTTCGTAGGACAATCCCCGTAGCTCTGGGACTAGTCTTGTTGCAAACCTTTGCACTTTCTCTAATTTCTTGACGTGCTTGACTAGGTGTGAATTCCAAACTGGTGCTGCATACTCCAGTATGGGCCTGACGTAAATGGTATACAGAGTCTTGAACGAATCCTTACTGAGGTATCGGAACGCTATCCGTAGGTTTGCCAGGCGCCCGTACGCTGCAGCAGTTATCTGATTGATGTGCGCCTCAGGAGATATGTTCGGTGTTATACTCACCCAGATCTTTTTCCTTGAGTGAGGTTTGCAGTCTTTGGCCATCTAAACTATATTGTGTCTGTGGTCTTCTCTGCCCTTCCCCAATCTTCATGACTTTGCATTTGGCAGGGTTAAACTCAAGGAGCCAGTTGCTGGACCAGGCTTGTAGCCTGTCCAGGTCTCTTTGTAGTCCTGCCTGATCCTCATCCGATTTGATTTTTCTCATTAACTTCACATCATCTGCAAACAAGGACACTTCTGAGTATCCCTTCCGTTATGTCGTTCACATATACCAAGAACAGCACAGGTCCTAGGACTGACCCCTGTGGAACCCCGCTTGTCACAGGCGCCCACTCTGACACCTTGTCACGTACCATGACTCGTTGTTGCCTCCCTGTCAGGTATTCTCTGATCCATTGCAGTGCCTTTCCTGTTATGTGTGCCTGATCCTCTAGCTTTTGCAGTAACCTCTTGTGAGGAACTGTGTCGAAGGCCTTCTTGCAGTCCCAAAAAAATACAGTCAATCCACCCATCTCTCTCTTGTCTTACTTCTGTCACCTTGTCATAAAACTCTAGTAGGTTTGTGACACAGGATTTTCCTTCGCTGAGACCGTGCTGGTTGTCAATTATACAATTGTTTCTTTCCAGGTGCTCCACCACTCTCCTCCTGATGATCTTCTCCATGACCTTGCATACTATACATGTTAGTGATACAGGTCTGTAGTTTAGTGCCTCATGTCTGTCTCCCTTTTTAAAAATTGGGACTACATTTGCCACCTTCCATACCTCAGGGAGTTGCCCAGTTTCAAATGATGTGTTGAAGATCTTTGTTAATGGCCCACACAATATCTCTGCTCCCTCTTTAAGGACCCATGGAGAGATGTTGTCTGGTCCCACCGCCTTTGAGGGGTCAAGTTCGCATAGCAGCTTCTTCACCTCCTCCTTGGTTATATGTACCTCATCCAGCACTTGCTGGTGTGCCCCCCTGTTCTGATTTCTTGGAGTCCTACTGGTTTCCACTGTAAATACCTTTTTAAATCTTGTGTTGAGCTCCTGACATACCTCTCGGTCGTTTCTTGTGAATTCCCCATCACCCTTCCTCAGTCTGATTACCTGGTCCTTGACTGTTGTTTTCCTCCTGTGTGTGTGCGTGTGTGCGTGTGTGTGTGTGTGTGTGTGTGTGTGTGTGTGTGTGTGTGTGTGTGTGTGTGTCTGTGTGTGTGTGTCTGTGTGTGTGTGTGTGTGTGTGTGTGTGTGTGTGTGTGTGTGTGTGTGTGTGTGTGTGTGTGTGTGTGTGTGTGTGTGTGTGTGTGTGTGTCTGTCTGTCTGTCTGTCTGTCTGTCTCTCATGCCGAATAGGTAAAACTGGTCAATTTGCAAGAAATTTAAAATTAAGTCCATTCTAAAATTTTCTCTTGTACGTTTAAAGATATATTTTTTTCATTTATGTTAATGTAAAAATTAATAATTTTGTACCGTAAGAACCTTACCTGTGTGTGTGTGTGTGTGTGTGTGTGTGTGTGTGTGTGTGTTTTGTATTACTGTTAGTAAAGCCCAGCTGCACCTGTTCCGCATATCAGGGACCGGCCAGAACTCCACAAGACTCCCTCTACCAACCATTGCTGAAACACAAGACAATATATAGCTTCATATCAAATTCATGTCATCTACGCCTATCTGAAACAAGATGCATTTTTATTACCTATCACAAAAACAGAGGACGTGATACAAAGACCAGATGTGCTTCAGTTATTGTACAAACAGAACACGTGATACAAAGACCAGATGTGCTTCAGTTATTGTACAAACAGAACACGTGATACGAAGACCAGATGTGCTTCAGTTATTGTACAAACAGAACACGTGATACGAAGACTAGATGTGCTTCAGTTATTGTACAAACAGAACACGTGATACGAAGACCAGATGTGCTTCAGTTATTGTACAAACAGAACACGTGATACAAAGACTAGATGTGCTTCAGTTATTGTACAAACAGAACACGTGATACAAAGACCAGATGTGCTTCAGTTATTGTACAAACAGAACACGTGATACAAAGACCAGATGTGCTTCAGTTATTGTACGAACAGAACACGTGATACAGAGACCAGATGTGCTTCAGTTATTGTACAAACAGAACACGTGATACAAAGACCAGATGTGCTTCAGTTATTGTACAAACAGAACACGTGATACAAAGACCAGATGTGCTTCAGTTATTGTACGAACAGAACACGTGATACAAAGACCAGATGTGCTTCAGTTATTGTACAAACAGAACACGTGATACAAAGACCAGATGTGCTTCAGTTATTGTACGAACAGAACACGTGATACAAAGACCAGATGTGCTTCAGTTATTGTACAAACAGAACACGTGATACAAAGACCAGATGTGCTTCAGTTATTGTACAAACAGAACACGTGATACAAAGACCAGATGTGCTTCAGTTATTGTACGAACAGAACACGTGATACAAAGACCAGATGTGCTTCAGTTATTGTACAAACAGAACACGTGATACAAAGACCAGATGTGCTTCAGTTATTGTACGAACAGAACACGTGATACAAAGACCAGATGTGCTTCAGTTATTGTACAAACAGAACACGTGATACAAAGACCAGATGTGCTTCAGTTATTGTACGAACAGAACACGTGATACAAAGACCAGATGTGCTTCAGTTATTGTACAAACAGAACACGTGATACAAAGACCAGATGTGCTTCAGTTATTGTACAAACAGAACACGTGATACAAAGACCAGATGTGCTTCAGTTATTGTACAAACAGAACACGTGATACAAAGACCAGATGTGCTTCAGTTATTGTACAAACAGAACACGTGATACGTAGTTCAGTTAATGTACAGAGCTCGTAGTACAAAAATTGGAAGGGCATCAGTTACTGTACAGAGCTTGTGGCACTAAGACTGGATGTGCTTCCGTTATTAGAGAGAGCCTGTGGAACACAGAGTGGATGTTGCGGCAAAGTTAAGAGAGCACACTTATAGGGGAGCTTAAATCATGGTGTTGTGAGGTGGTGGTACAAATACTGTCTGCCTTGTGACTTAACATGTTTCCACACGGAAAACCTAGCAGCTGGGTCAAGACCTGGCTCTCTTTCTCCCCTTAGTTATGCTACTCTCACGAAAACCTCTTCTTAATCTACTCCATCTTCTATGCTCAACTCCCTAAAGGGTCTTTTCTTTACGTAAAACTAAGTTAAGTTACGAAACCCTGGACTTAACATGTGAATAACATGGCATGATCTAACGTTACTCCGAAAGTGGATGCCTCTCACACACGCCATCTACACGCCATCTACACACGCCACATGTACATGGCATCTACACACGCCACATACACATGCCATCTACACACGCCACCTACACATGCCACCTACACATGCCATCTACACACGCCATCTACACATGCGAGCCATAGAGAAGTTAGAAAGTACTTCTTCCCCAGGGCGGTTATAAACCACGGAACGGGCGGGATTGAACCCATGGTAAGTAAGCCAGTAGGTAAGCAACTGGGTCAGCTAGCTACAAAAAGATTCATCCAACTAGGTGTATTTCTATACACCATAGGGAAATTAGATGAATCTTATCGTAGTCTGCTGAACATGGACTTGACGTCTGACTCAGAGTTCAGCAGACAGAGGAACAATCCCCCACCACGTCTTGCACTGAATGACCCATATGGGTTTAGCGCTTTACATGAATATAATAATAATGTAGCCAGCTGGCCGAGGTTTTACCAATCTAAAACATCACGTTATACTTGACTCCGTATATGAGATTGATTAACCCCGGTTAATGAAACATCTCACTTTGGTGTTGCGTCTGTCTTATTCATCAACTTGTCTGTATTTCGCACCTATTTTAAAGCCTCGGCCTCGGCCCCGCAAACACAACTCTGTAAGCACAGCGTTCTGACTGCCAATAATGTTTTCTTTTATCAAAACTGTTGTGTAAGAAGGTAGTAAGAAATAATGTTCCCGTAGAGTAACGGTGGGAACTAACAAGTTTCCCCGTGGACAAGAATACCAGGAAAGGTAACATAATTCCCTCGCAACGCAAGGACCAACACAATATTTACGAGTCTCCCATTCATGGGTTTGAAAAGTGTTTCTTGCCTATTTGGCTGCACGTTTCTCGACCAGATTTTACGACAGATTAGTGAAAATCACAATTAAAAACCAGTGGGTTGGTAGTCAATAACCACGACACATTCAACTGTGCAGGCAATAGGCAAACCAGCCTCACATCGTACATAACAAGAACATAGTTTCCAAGGAATGAAAGACCCGCTGCCAGGCGTTCCCCTCCCATTTATATAATTTCCTTTAGAAAACATATGACAGTACGACAGATGAGGCTACTATAAAAACTGAAGAGAGAACAGATGTGGCCGGAAAGGTATTAAAGCAGATACAGAAATACATACTGCATAGAAGGCAGAAAAAAGTGTCGGATAGGTCACTAGTGACGAATGGAGTCCCCAAGGAACAAAGCTGGGCCCCCTGCTGTTCCTGGTATGCTTAAATGACCCACCAGAAGCAACTGAATCCTATGTATTACTATCTGAGGATGTGAAATTAATGAAGATAACAGGAGTAAACAGGAAAATAAGCGTATACAGTAATGAAAACAGGAAAAGAAGAGATAAGACCGCACACAGAATATCACCTGAGAGAAGAGATGCTGCAGACAACGTGCATGGAGAAAGATCTGGGCGTAAACATTTTTCCAAGCATATCAGCTTACATTAAATACATCTTGGAGTAAGTGGTGACAGCATGAAACTCGCACCTGATTAAACATACAGAAAAAGTATGAAGATGCGAAGAATGGCAGCTAGACTGATACCTAAACTGAGGGAATGGACAACGAGGAGACACCTACAAAACTCAAACTGACGTCATTACACGAGATAAAGACGAAGGAGCGAGAGGCCAGGGAACACTGATGGCAGCTAATAACGCAAAGGAAACATACGGGCGATAAAAAAAAAAAATGCTTTCTCCAGTCTTAGGGTGGGAAGAGGGACGCACCAGACAAAGAGGTGGAGACCAACATTATAAATAACTTCAAGAATAGATACGGTCAGGCCCTGAAGGCCAGAAATCAGTGAATCTGGTCGATAAGATGTAAGAGGCGGGGCCAGGAGCTATAAATTGACCCCTGTAAACAACAAGGTGAGTACACACACACAAGGTGAGACGCATACATGGCTCGCAACACCTGTCACACATATATCTCTGTTAAATACACAGAACTCCGTGTGTTTTGAACTCTTGTCACAATATTAAAATCAAAGGCCTCTAAAATTGCTTGTCTTAAAAATATATTAAAATGCCTTTGATATTAAATGTCCTAAAAGTGAACAGTTTTTGGCAACTGTAGAAATGTTGTGTTTTTTTAAGAAGACCAATTATGATTTTTTGTCACCTCTCAGCTGATAAACATCAGATCCTCAGTGAACCTCGTACCGTGGAAGCTGTGATCCCCCGGACCTCGCTATAGAGGATCAGGATGGGATCCCACGGACCTCGCTATAGAGGATCAGGATGAGCTCCTTCAGACATCGCTATAAAGGATCAGGATGGAATCCTCCGCACCTCGCTATAGAATATCAGGATTGGATCCTCCAGACCTCGCTATAGAGGATCAGGATGGTGTCCCCCGGACCTCGCTATAGAGGATCAGGATGGTGTCCCCCGGACCTCGCTATAGAGGATCAGGATGGTGTCCCCCGGACCTCGCTATAGAGGATCAGGATGGGGTCTTCCAGACCTCTCTATAGAGGATCACGATGGGATCCTCCAGACCTTGCTATACAGGATCTGGATGTCATCCTCCAGAACTCGCCATGGAGGATCACGATGAGATCCCCCGGACATCATTATAGAGGATCAGGATGGGATCCTCCAGACCTCTCTATTGAGGATCAGGATGGGATTCCCCAGACCTCGCAATAGAGGATCAGGATGGGATCCTCCAGACCTCACTACAAAGGATCAGGATGGGATCCCCCGGACATCGCTATAATCAGGATGGGATCCCACGGACCTCGCTATAGAGGATCAGGATGGGATCCTCCAGACCTCGCTATAAAGGATCAGGATGGGATCCTCCAGACATCGCTACAGAGGATCAGGATGGGATCCTCCGGACGTCGCTATAGAGGATCAGGATGGGATCTTCCAGACATCTCTATAGAGGATCAGGATGGGATCTTCCAGACCTCTCTATAAAGGATCAGGATGGGATCTTCCAGACCTCTCTATAGAGGATCAGGATGGGATCTTCCAGACCTCTCTATAGAGGATCAGGATGGGATCTTCCAGACCTCTCTATAGAGGATCACGATGGGATCCTCCAGACCTCGCTATAGAGGATCAGGTTGGCATCCTCCAGAACTCGCCATGGAGGATCACGATGGGATCCCCCGGACATTATAGAGGATCAGGATAGGATCCTACGGACCTCGCAATAGAGGATCAGGATGGGATCCTCCAGACCTCTTTATTGAGGATCAGGATGGGATTCCCCAGATCTCGCTACAAAGGATCAGGATGGGATCTCCCGGACCTCGCTATAGAGGATCAGGATGGGATACCACGGACCTCACTATAGAGTATCAGGATGGGATCCTCCAGACCTCACTATAGAGTATCAGGATGGGATCCTCCAGACCTCGCTATAAAGGATCAGGATGGGACCCTCCAGACATCGCTACAGAGAATCAGGATGGAAACCTCGGGACGTCGCTATAGAGGATGAGGATGGGATTCCCCGGACCTCGCTATTAAGGATCAGGATGGGATCCTCCAGACTTCGCTACAGAGGATCAGAATGGGTTTCCCCGGACCCCGCTATAGAGGATCAGGATGGGATCCCCCAGACCTAGCAATAGAGGATCAGGATGGGATCACCCAGACATCACTATAGAGGATCAGGATGGGATTCTCCAGACATCGCTACAGGGGATCAGGATGGAATCCTCTGGACGTCGCTATAGAGGATGAGGATGGGATCCCCCGGATATCTCAATTGAGGATCAGGATGGGATCCCCAGACCTCGCTAGAGAGGATCAGGATGGGATCCCCCAGACCTAGTAATAGAGGACCAGGATGGGATCATCCAGACCTAGCTATAGCAGATCAGGATGGGATCCCCCAGACATCGCTATAGAGGACCAGGATGGGGCCCCCCAGACCTTGCTATAGAGGATCAGGATGGGATCCTCAGACCTACAGATAATCAGGTAATGATCCCAGAGGCGTGATGAGAAAAGTGGGATTCAAGACAGGGAATTCAAGTCTCACTTCGCTCGTCTGTTACCATGAGAAACAAAGAAAACTGCAAAGTCTCTCGCATCATCGATGTAAACAGCTGCTTGAACTGGTGATTGCCAAAACAAAATGAATCTCATTTATTTTTTAACCCAATCAACTACTGGAGGCTTTTGAAAAGAAAATATTTTTCGATGGCGTTTACCAGGACGAAAAATGTTGACTCTTTTTCAGTGTGGATGAAGCTAAAATTTGCTCAAAGCTCTATCAATTTATTCTGTAAATTGTCCCGGGCATCATCGCCTCCGTGGCCCGCTCTCAAAGCTTGCTAAAAATCAAAAGGCACAATACCTTGGCTGGAACAATACAGAAATAACCCGCACAGAGAAGACACAAAAATCTTATGGCAACACTTAGAGTGTGACTTGTAAATGATCCAAGACGTAGCCAAACATAGTCATAGGGTTTTCTCTCCTCTATGTGCGAGTTATTTGTGTATGGCTTCCTAAATTACAAAGGAAATATTAACGGAATAACAACTATCAGAAACAAAGAGGGAAAAGATAAGTGTATGTAAGAAGAGGTTTGTAATACTGACCTGTTGTAATACTTGTATATATCTGGAAAGCAGTTGTAATACGTGTGTATATCTGGAAAGGAGTTGTCATACGTGTGTGTATATCTGGAAAGGAGTTGTAATACGTGTGTATATCTGGAAAGGAGTTGTCATACGTGTATATATCTGGAAAGGAGTTGTAATACGTGTGTATATCTGGAAAGCAGTTGTAATACGTGTGTATATCTGGAAAGGAGTTGTCATACGTGTGTGTATATCTGGAAAGGAGTTGTAATACGTGTGTATATCTGGAAAGGAGTTGTCATACGTGTGTATATCTGGAAAGGAGTTGTCATACGTGTGTATATCTGGAAAGGAGTTGTAATACGTGTATATATCAGGAAAGCAGTTGTAATACGTGTATATATCAGGAAAGCAGTTGTAATACGTGTATATATCAGGAAAGCAGTTGTAATACGTGTATATATCAGGAAAGCAGTTGTAATACGTGTATCAGGAAAGCAGTTGTAATACGTGTATATATCAGGAAAGCAGTTGTAATACGTGTATATATCAGGAAAGCAGTTGTAATACGTGTATATATCAGGAAAGCAGTTGTAATACGTGTATATATCAGGAAAGCAGTTGTAATACGTGTATATATCAGGAAAGCAGTTGTAATACGTGTATATATCAGGAAAGCAGTTGTAATACGTGTATATATCAGGAAAGCAGTTGTAATACGTGTATATATCAGGAAAGCAGTAGTAATACGTGTATATATCAGGAAAGCAGTTGTCATACCAGTGCGTCAAGACCAGCTTGCTACACCACAATGGAGTAACTTATTGTTTACGATATCCATACTTACAACCATAATTTTTAAAGTGGTGGACCAGTAAGCCAGCGGAAGACCTCGGTCAGATGACCAAAAGTTCCAGTGGCGGGTCATCATAAGACTTAAGACCCGCGTCAGGAAACACCTGTCCTGTTTCCAAACAAACCTTGTCTAATTTAACCTGTTTGTCATACATTACAATCAGAACATAATCTTCCAAACTTGGCTGTTCAGATCGATTGATAAAATTATTGCTAAGCAAATCCAACAAAAGATTCTATAAGAACAAAAATTCGACTCGATAAATAGAAGACAACAGAGACGGAAAATTTATCTTAACATTCCCTCGAGGATTTATAAAAAAAATATATATCAAGTTCACATTTTCCTACAAAAATATTAAGTAACTGTTGTTCTGAGACTCGTAATAAAAGACGAGGCACGAGGACTATACCAAGTTCTGTGCAACAACTGCAATCTAGTTTGCAACAGAGAAACTGACAGGGATCTTAGGACCAAGATAATCGAGTACAATCAGGAATGACCAAGAAAGTTCTGCATTGTTCCAAGATATTCAAAATTCACAGATGACAATCATCTGGGATGGCGCTAACATTATTTGCAAGACGAAAGATTTACGCAAACTAAAATCAACCATGCTGAAAATGGCATATAATATCCAAAAGTTGAAGACTAAGACACACGTGCAACAGCTGCACATGTGTCTTACTCTTAAAATCAGTCGGAGTCGTATTAAACTTGAAAATTTCTTAAGAGACTTCCAAACCAGTTGTGATCACCAGATATGTACTTCAAAACGCAGCCCAGCACCGAGTTTAATTAGGAACTCTCACAACAGCCTAAAAAACCCTCACAACACACCCTTATATACAGATTTTTTTTGTAATGCGAAGGACATTACCAGCCTAGCATGGGACAGTAGGCATGTGACCGTGCTCTTCCATTCCATTAGATTCATAGCATGGTATGCCACACAACAATTACCAGGAACTCTCACAGTCCCAAATAAGCACAGGTTAACATAAGACGGAAGCCTACTATGAGATATCATCAAGCACTTTCAAGGTTCAAGAAACTCTGCCTTGATAATATGAAGCTTCAGTTAACCAAGAACTGCCCACTCTCTCTACCCCGTATTAATACCTGGTCTCCCTCCTTATTCCTTTCTATCTGCTGTAGAGAACCTCAGCTGGAGGTCGAAATATGCAGACTGCCAGGTCTGTAGAGAGGCCAAGGGCAATCAAAGCTGTAGAGAGGCCAAGGTCATCCTAGACTGTGGCGAGGCCAAGGTCAACCAGGATTGTAGGGAGACCAAGGTCAACCAGGATTGTAGGGAGACCAAGGTCAACCAGGATTGTAGGGAGACCAAGGTCAACCAGGATTGTAGGGAGACCAAGGTCAACCAGGATTGTAGGGAGACCAAGGTCAACCAATACTCCAAGGAGACGAAGGTCATAATATATATATATATATATATATATATATATATATATATATATATATATATATATATATATATATATATATATATATATATATATATATATATAATATATATATGTCGTGCTGAATAGGTAAATAATAAAAAGGCACAATACCGTGACTGGAACAATACACAAATAACCCGCACATAGGAGAGAGGAGCTTACGACGATGTTCGTAAATGGTCCAAGTCGGACCGAAATGTCGTCATAAGCTTCTCTCTATGTGCGGGTTATTTATGAATAGGTAAATTTGGTCAGTTATCAAGAACTCACTTAAAATTAAGCCCTTTCTAAAATTTTCTCTTATACGTTCAAAGATACATTTTTTTCATTTATGTTAATGTAAAAATTAATAATTTTGTACCAAAAGAACCTTAGAAAACTTACCTAACCTTATTATAACAAGGGCAATTTAATTTAGCCTAATCCAACTAAATATATTTTAGATAAGTTTACAGTAATTTAATAATAAACAAAGGATAAAACATATTTTTCGTTAGGTTCAGAATGATTTTTGCGAAATTGTTGCAAACACAAATTTTCGCTGCTTCATTCGACAAAAAGAACGTTGCTACTTAAGCCAAAATCGCAAGTTTTCCCTACTCAGAACGACTATATATACATTTATATATTAATTGCTTTACATACTGCTTGTGGAGGCAGGTATTCAAACAGGAGGAGGCTGAAATCAATCCTTGAGCATACCACTACCACGAGTGTCCTCGGATCACGAAAAACACCTAGCTCTGCTGAGTACGTGATCTTTGTAGGATCGATAGTTGAGGGGATAAGGTGACATGTACGTTGTCTCTTCAGAAAGGACAATGTGTCGTCGTAGGGTCGAACCCTGACCTGCCGCAGTATGTGTGTGTGTGTGTGTGTGTGTGTGTGTGTGTGTGTGTGTGTGTGTGTGTGTGTGTGTGTGTGTGTGTGTGTGTGTGGTGAACCTACCCTTATTCTTGGACACTGGAGTCTGCAAGAATAATAATAGTAGGTTCACCATTGATGTGTGGAAAGGAAGACTGTGAGCAAAACAACAAATTGGAGATCTGATGGATACAGTGCGAGCTGCAAGTGAGACTAGCAAAATCTGTGGTTTTTCTCGAGTAGAAATTTTGAAGAGAGAAAGATATGACCATTGAGAATTTTGTTTACGAGACCAGGAATCAGGAATCCTTTTATGAGAAGAAACTCGAATCAGAGAGGATGTCAAAAAAATTCCACAACGACTACGTCAAGACAGACACGACTAAGGAGAAAAGAGAAAGTGTTACGAATTCAGGTGAAGTCTTGTGGCCTGCACACCTGGTTGTAACACAATAACCAAGGTAGAAAAGGGTAACGATCAAAAGACAGTGGTGAGTAAATACTTGTATATATTTCTTTCACCAAACAGCATGCAAGTATATGTACAATATTGACAGATGATATGAACAGAAAGGCAATTTGCAAGGAAGAGACACGGTAAGAACCGCCTTCGACCAGACTCGGAGGTAAGTCTGCCAACGGTGATTCACGAGTGTCCAACATCGCTTCATAACTTTGGCTAGCTTCCTTGTCATTGGCTGGATTAAATCAAAGTTCTAGCATCTGGCTAGCTGGTCGGAGGGCAGCCTATAAGGGTGGGTGACATACTCGTCGAGTAAAATATAGAGTATTCTTAGCATGCGACAGAAAGACATGGGACAGCTGGAAACAGCAAGGAAAATAATAAAAAGTGAGAGATAAAGAGGCACTGAACTCTTGGTCATTATCTTGGTCATATACACTCAAAAATTCTGCTTAAGCTCACTGACCTAGTGACCTTAAGCTCACTGACCTAGTGAGGTCAGACACGTCACTTAAAGGAGGAGCACAGCATCCGACCTAGTAGCACAAGCTAGTTGGCTCCAACTCACACCCACCCATACCCACTCATGTATTTATCCAACATATTTTTAAAACTACACAACGTCTTAGCTTCTATGACGGTACTTGGGAGTTTGTTCCACTCATCCACAAATCTATTACCAAACCAGTGCTTTCCTATATCCTTCCTGAATCTGAATTTTTCCAATTTAAAACTTTTGCTGCGAGTCCTGTCTATGTTAGACATTTTAAGCATGCTATTTACATCCCCTTTATTAATTCCTGTTTTCCATTTATACACCTCAATCATATCCTCCCTAATTCTAAGCCTTTCTAGAGAGTGCAGATCAGGGCCCTCAGTCTTTCCTCATAGGGAAGATTTCTGATACATGGGATCATCTTTGTCATCCTCCTCTGTACGTTTTCCAGAGCATTTATATCCATTCTGTAATACGGTGACCAGAACTGAGCAGCATAGTCTAAATGAGGCCTAACCAAGGATATATAGAGTTGAAGAACAACCTGAGGACTTCTATTATTTATACTTCTTGCTATAAAACCAAGGATTCTGTTAGTTTTATTGCGAACACTTATATACTGTTGTCTTGGTTTTAGATTACTGCTAACCAGAACTCCTAAATCCTTTTCGCAATCCGTAATATTAAGATCTACATTATTTAGTTTATATGTGGTATGGTTATTTTCCTGTCCAACATTTAGAACTTTGCATCTGTCTATATTAAACTGCATCTGCCACTTCTCCGACCATGTTAGCCGCTAAGTCTAACATGGAGTCGTATATATAATACACATGGATGGTATTATGATACTCAGATAAGCTACACAACACATACAGGGGATCAGCAACTATGCTGACACAACTGATAAAGTGCGCGAAGAAACTCGAAAACGTCCAATGATATGCAACCAGGCTAATATCAGAACTAAGAGCAATGCAGAATAAGGGGACGTTGAAGGAATGGAACGTGAAGACCTTGGCAGAGATTACGACATTCAAAATCTTAAGGGAAAGTGAAAGGGCAGGTAAAGGCAGTCTGGTTGAATTAAGAGGACCAGATCAAGGAAACACAGTTTCAAACAGAATACACACACACACACACACACACACACACACACACACACACACACACACACACACACACACACACACACACACACACACAAGCTTAACTTAACGGTGGGTGCAGACGTGGGTACACAAGGCTCCGAGAATCTTCGTGTTTTTGAGGCGTGCAATAACCCCTAGCAGTAATCAGTGGTAGTGACAAAGTCAGTGAACAAACCTACGAGTGATAACTATAGTTATTAGTTGAAAAAATTCGAGGGGAAACCTAAATTCAGTATTTTCTTTTAAAAGTGCCAAACCGTTGTGGATCTACTAGGCACTGTTGCCACACAGATACAAACATAAAAAGATCAAAGTGAGTGTGGAAACGGGTGATCAAGAATTACCAGCGTTTGGTTAACAAGTGAAATGTGGGGCACCGTAATGTGAGAGTGAAAAAGTTAATAAGCAAAAGGAGAAAGAAAAAATAAAATATACAACAAGGGAAGGTGGCAGTAGGCCTACTGAAGCAGTGACGTCACAACAGTTTGTATGCCATTATACATATAAAGTGTAACACCGAATGTGAAGTGTATTCTGTAATAAGTGAAAAGTGAAATCACTTGAGGAACGCGGGATGCATGAGCATATATGGTTATAAACATCACGGGTGAAGGAGTTACAAAATAGTGAGAGAAGGCCTATGTACGACGAAACGTCATCAGCTTCCGGCAACTTGTCATCACACCGCTGTCAGCTCAAGTATTTCACCTGTTGAGGTTGCATTTTGCAAGGCTGAGTCTGGTCCTGCATCACTGTTAGATACTGGTCACTCACTCCTGCAAGCCATTACCAGAATTAGAGAAGAAATAGCATAGACGAGAGTGCAAGGAGTAAAGCGGTAGTGAGGGATAACGTCAGACACTTAAGCTGACACAAGCTAAATTTTACAACCTAGCTACTTTCTGAATTACACGTATTGGTAAGCTTAGAATTACTGGTATCTACCGGTATTTATTAGTAGTATGAATACTTAGAAGTGGGGGCACACACACACACACACACACACACACACACATATACACACACATACACACACATACACACACACACATACACACACACACACACATACACATACACACACACACACACACACACAGGAACAAGCACTTGTAAGCTGTAGTACACACGCAAACACACACATACACAGGATTTCACACCGTCCTGTGAACTGACCATCTGAACCTTGCTCCTCTCCCCCCTCTTCCTATCCTAGGTAGAGACCTATCTCTACCTTTCTCACTCTTTACCTATCTCTCTCTCTATACCTATCACTCTCTACCTATCTCTCTCTCTATACCTATCACTCTCTACCTATCTCTCTCTCTCTCTTCCCTCTCCCATCTCCCCCCCTCTAACATCTCTCCCCTCCCATTATCTCTCCCCTCTCCCTTTCCCCATCTCTCTCCTCTCCTCCCCTCCCTCTCCCCCTAGCCTCTCTCCCCTCTCGCTCTTCCATCTCCCCCCTCTTTCCCCCTTCTCCCCCTCTCTTTGCCTTCTCTTTCTCTCTCTCCCTCTCTCTCTCTCTCTCTCTCTCTCTCTCTCACTCTCTCTCTCTCTCTCTCTCTCTCTCTCTCTCTTGCTCTCTCTCTTCCCCATTTTCCCTTCTAACTCTCCCCCTCTCCTACCCTTCCCTTCACTCTCCCTCCCCCTCTCTCTCTCACTTTCTCTCCCTCTCTCCCTCTCTTGCTCTCTCTCTCCCTCTCTCTTGCTCTCTCTCTCCCCCATTTTCCCTTCTAACTCTCCCCCTCTCCTACCCTTCCCCTCACTCTCTCTCCCCCTCTCTCTCTCACTCTCACTCTCTTCCCCTTTTTCCTTCTCACTATCCCCCTCTCTCTACCTTCCCTTCTCTCTCTCTCTCTCTCCCCCTTTCCCTTCTCACTCTTCCCCTCTCTCTCTCCTTCTACCCTTCTACCTTTCCCTTCTCTCTTCTCTCACAAAAAAAAAACAAAAAAAAAAAAATGGTGGGGACTCGCAGGAACCAAGGATCAGATGAGAATGGTTCTGGTAGGGAGGAGTGGATGGAGGAGCAGTGGAAAAGGATGGAACAAGAGTGGGAGAGAAAATTAGGAGAGTTTTCTGAAAAAATGGAGAAAGAGCTCTCTGTGAAATTGGAAAAGAGGTTGGAGAAGGAGACAAAGAATTGGGAGGCACAAGTCGAAACTGCAGTAGCCAAGATAAGGGTCCTAGAAGTTGAGATAAATAGGCTGAAGCGAGTTACAGGGGCAGTGACCAGAGAAGACACAGCATATGAAGCTGCGAGGCCGAACAGGAAGGAAGGAATTATGAATTATGCTAAGGTCATATCAGCCTGCCAAGGAGGACCAAGGAGTGAAAGGGAAGAACAGCTGGTTGCAGATGGAGAGGGTGATAGGTCGATTGCTGAGGCACAACCAGGCTATCAAGAGCCACTGGAAAAATCAAGGGAGAAACTGACCACATACAGGCAGGATCCAGAGTCACAGAGGGTGAGGCAATGGGAGGAAGAAAGGGCAAAATCAGTGTTTATCCATGGGCTTCAGGAGAGAGAGGAAAGGACACACACTGAAAGGCAGCAGGAAGAAAGGAGATTGAGAAAATCATCACGGAAATAGGTGAAGAGATGGACGAGATTGTAAATTTTCAGAGAATAGGGGGGTACTCGAAGGGGAGAAACCAACCAATCAAGCTGATTCTCAGGATGGAAACAGTGCGGAACAGGATCCTCCAAGAGAAACCACGATTGAAATATTCGGAAGAGTACAAGAGGGTGATCCTAGACAGAGACAGAACAAAATCAGAACGACAGCAGCTGAGGGAGAGGACAAAAAAGCGAAAGGAGCTAGGAAAAGAGACAAGGATGGAACCAGCAGAGGTCAGTCAGAGCAGAACAGAACAGCAAGGGCAAGCACACACACAACTATTCTCAGAACCATACAACCTATCACACCATCCCAACACACACTACAATCCATACCCACAGCCTCCACCCAACACCGAGCTATAGAATCCCACAGTATGCCACCAGGTCTCCCACCCTCACAGGCCCCCCAAACCACAGTGTTGGAAAGGAAACTGAAGGTATGGTACACAAACGCTGATGGAATAACAAATAAGTGGGAGGAGTGGCATGAAAGAGTCAAAGAAGCATCACCGGACATCATAGCTCTCACAGAAACCAAGCTTACAGGTATGATAACAGATGCCATCTTTCCAACGGGATACCAAATCCTGAGGAAAGACAGAGGGAACAGGGGGGGTGGAGGAGTGGCGTTGCTGATCAAAAATCGCTGGAATTTTGATGAGCTGGAGAGAGGAGATAGCGGAGAAGAAAGTGATTACATAGCGGGAACACTTCACTCTGGAGGTCCCAAGGTGGTAATAGCAGTGATGTATAACCCACCACAGAACAGCAGGAGGCCAAGGCAAGAGTACGACGAGAGCAATAGAGCGATGGTTGATACACTGGCTAGAGTGGCCAGAAGAGCTCATGCATGCAGGGCAAAGCTCCTGATCATGGGTGACTTTAACCACAAGGAGATCGATTGGGAGAACTTGGACCCACATGGGGGCCAAAATACATGGAGGGCTAAGATGATGGAGGTGGTACTGGAAAAGTTCATGTGCCAACACGTAAGGGACACTACAAGAGAGAGAGGAGAGGATGAACCAGCAAGGCTGGACTTAGTATTCACCTTGAGTAGTGCACATATCGAGGACATCACATACGAAAGACCCCTTCGGGCCAGTGACCATGTGGTTTTAAGCTTCGAATACACAGTAGAGCTACAAGTGGAGGGAGAAGCAGGAAGGCCAGGACGAATGAAGCCAAACTACAAGAAAGGGGACTACACAGGAATGAGGAACTACCTGAACGGGGTTCAGTGGGACAGAGAACTGGCAGGGAAGCCAGTTAATGAGATGATGGAATATGTAGCAACAAAATGCAAGGAGGCTGAGGAGAGGTTTGTACCCAAGGGTAACAGGAATAATGAAAAAGCCAGGATGAGCCCATGGTTTACCCAAAGGTGCAGGGAGGCAAAAACCAAGTGTGCTAGGGAATGGAAGAAATATAGAAGGCAAAGGACCCAGGAGAATAAGGAGACCAGTCGTAGAGCCAGAAACGAATATGCACAGATAAGAAGGGAGGCCCAAAGACAATATGAAAATGACATAGCAGCGAAAGCCAAATCTGACCCAAAACTGTTGTACAGCCACATCAGGAGGAAAACAACAGTCAAGGACCAGGTAATCAGGCTAAGGAAGGAAGGAGGAGAGTCAACAAGAAATGACCGTGAAGTATGTGAAGAACTCAACAAGAGATTCAAAGAAGTGTTCACAGAGGAGGCAGAAGGGACTCCAGAAAGATGGAGAGGTGGGGCACACCACCAAGTGCTGGACACAGTGCACACCACCGAGGAAGAAGTGAAGAGGCTTCTGAGTGAGCTAGATACCTCAAAGGCAATGGGGCCAGATAACATCTCCCCATGGGTATTGAGAGAGGGAGCAGAGGTGCTGTGTGTACCCCTAACAACAATATTCAATACATCTATCGAAACAGGGAGATTGCCTGAGGCATGGAAGACAGCAAATGTAGTCCCAATCTTTAAAAAAGGAGACAGACATGAAGCATTAAACTACAGACCAGTGTCACTGACATGTATAGTATGCAAAATCATGGAGAAGATTATCAGGAGAAGAGTGGTGGAACACCTAGAAAGGAACGACCTCATCAACAGCAGCCAACATGGTTTCAGGGACGGGAAATCCTGTGTCACAAACCTACTGGAGTTCTATGACATGGTGACAGCAGTAAGACAAGAGAGAGAGGGGTGGGTGGATTGCATTTTCTTGGACTGTAAGAAGGCGTTTGACACAGTTCCACACAAGAGATTGGTGCAAAAACTGGAGGACCAAGCAGGGATAACAGGGAAGGCACTACAATGGATCAGGGAATACTTGTCAGGAAGACAGCAGCGAGTCATGGTACGTGGCGAGGTGTCAGAGTGGGCACCTGTGACCAGCGGGGTCCCACAGGGGTCAGTCCTAGGACCAGTGCTGTTTCTGGTATTTGTGAACGACATGACGGAAGGAATAGACTCTGAGGTGTCCCTGTTTGCAGATGACGTTAAGTTGATGAGAAGAATTCACTCGATCGAAGACCAGGCAGAACTACAAAGGGATCTGGACAGGCTGCAGACCTGGTCCAGCAATTGGCTCCTGGAGTTCAATCCCACAAAGTGCAAAGTCATGAAGATTGGGAAAGGGCAAAGAAGACCGCAGACGGAGTACAGTCTAGGGGGCCAGAGACTACAAACCTCACTCAAGGAAAAAGATCTTGGGGTGAGTATAACACCAGGCACATCTCCTGAAGCGCACATCAACCAAATAACTGCTGCAGCATATGGGCGCCTGGCAAACCTCAGAACAGCATTCCGACATCTTAATAAGGAATCATTCAGGACCCTGTACACCGTGTACGTTAGGCCCATATTGGAGTATGCGGCACCAGTTTGGAACCCACACCTAGCCAAGCACGTGAAGAAACTAGAGAAAGTGCAAAGGTTTGCAACAAGACTAGTCCCAGAGCTAAGAGGTATGTCCTACGAGGAGAGGTTAAGGGAAATCAACCTGACGACACTGGAGGACAGGGGGACATGATAACGACATACAAAATACTGAGAGGAATTGACAAGGTGGACAAAGACAGGATGTTCCAGAGATTGGACACAGTAACAAGGGGACACAGTTGGAAGCTGAAGACACAGATGAATCACAGGGATGTTAGGAAGTATTTCTTCAGCCACAGAGTAGTCAGTAAGTGGAATAGTTTGGGAAGCGATGTAGTGGAGGCAGGATCCATACATAGCTTTAAGCAGAGGTATGATAAAGCTCACGGCTCAGGGAGAGTGACCTAGTAGCGATCAGTGAAGAGGCGGGGCCAGGAGCTCGGACTCGACCCCCGCAACCTCAACTAGGTGAGTACCCACACACACACGGAGGGAATAGACAAGGTGGACAGAGATAGGATGTTCCAGAGAGGGGACACAGGGACAAGGGGTCACAACTGGAAGCTGAAGACTCAGACGAGTCACAGGGACGTTAGGAAGTATTTCTTCAGTCATAGAGTTGTCAGCAAGTGGAATAGCCTAGCAAGTGAAGTAGTGGAGGCAGGAACCATACATAGTTTTAAGAAGAGGTATGACAAAGCTCAGGAAGCAGAGAGAGAGGGGACCCAGTAGCGATCAGTGAAGAGGCGGGGCCAGGAGCTGAGTCTCGACCTCTGCAACCACAATTAGGTGAGTACAATTAGGTGAGTACACACACACGCACGCACACGCACACGCACACACACACACACACACACACACACACACACACGCACACGCACACGCACACGCACACGCACACACACACACACGAGCCATAAGAATGTAAGGAAGTACTTCTTCAGTTTCTCAGTGCAGTTCACATGTGGAATGTGGAAAAAGACACTTATGTACAGTAAATTAAACATATGTGGAACACTTGGGTACATTTATTGAAGAAACGTTTCGCCACGCAATGGCTGCATCAGTCCTAAACAATGAAGAATTTTGAAGATCATAGGGAGTTTGAGGTAATCAGTCCCTCAGCCTGAAGTCTGCTCCAGGCTGAGGGACTGATTATCTCGCGCCCTTCTGATCTTCAACATTCTTCTTTGTTAGGACTGATGAAGCCACTGTATGTCGAAATGTTTCCACAATAAAGATACCCAAGTGTTGCACATGTGTCTAATTTATCAACTTGTCGGTCCTCTGAACCATTTACCTACACACTAATGTACAGTCCAGAACTATACATAAGTGTATAGATCAATAACAACACTGCGCTAGTCAAGGATTCGAACCCATGTTGTACTGGCCTGCCTCATGGTAAACGAGTACAGGCAGGCCAGTATAACATGGGTTCGAATCCTTGGCTAGCGCAGTGTTGTTATTGATCAATACCACTCGTTCGTGGTTACAATAATAAGTGTATAGATAAATGGCTCTATCATATGTAGTGAGTTTGGTGTGTAGTTTTGTAATCAAACCCTCCAGGTCTTCCAAGCGTTAATTATGATGCATCTTTCTCGCCAACGTTCTAAAGAGTACAGTCGGAAGGATTTCAAGCGCTTCCAGTTATTTAAATGCTTGACTGAGTTTGTACGAGCTGTGAAGGTTCACTGTACATGCTGCAGTATGCAATATTCAACCCTACAAATAAGAGTCTTGAAAAATATCGTCATTTGCTCGGCGTCTCTTGTTTTGTAAGTTCTAGATATCCAACCCATCATTTACCTTGTGATTCCGTTGCTATGGCAGAAAACTCAATATGCAGCTTCAAGAGTAGATATGTTAAGGCCCAAGATGCCAGAAATCAGTAATGCTGATCAAAGTGTTATGGTAGGTGGGGCCAGGAGCAGTCTCTCGACTCCGCGAAAACACAATTCGGTGAATACAAACACACACACACACACACACACACACACACACACACACACACACACACACACACACACACACACACACAAAATCGCGTGCACGCAGACCTACACATCCAAAAGCGCGCACACGCACGCACACACGCGCACACGCGCACACGCACACACGCGCGCGCACACACGCACACACACACACACACACACACACACACACACACACACACACACACACACACACACACACACAGGAAAACCAGTACAAGAAATGATGGACTATGTGGCAACAAAATGCAAGGAGGCAGAGGAGAGGTTTGTTCCCTAGGGAAACAGAAATAATGGGAAGAACAGAACGAGTCCTTGGTTCACCCAAAGGTATAGGGAGGCAAAAACTAGGTGTACTAGAGAATGGAAAAGGTACAGAAGACAGAGAACTCAGGAAAATAAAGAAATCAGCCGAAGAGCCAGAAACGAATATGCACAGATAAGAAGGGAGGCTCAGAGACAATATGAAAATGACATAGCATCAAAAGTAAAGACTGACCCGAAGCTGTTGTACAGCCACATCAGGAGGAAAACAACAGTCAAGGACCAGGTAATCAGACTGAGGAAGGGTGATGGGGAATTCACAAGAAACGACCGAGAGGTATGTCAGGAGCTCAACACAAGATTTAAAAAGGTATTTACAGTGGAAACCAGTAGGACTCCAAGAAATCAGAACAGGGGGGCACACCAGCAAGTGCTGGATGAGGTACATATAACCAAGGAGGAGGTGAAGAAGCTGCTATGCGAACTTGACCCCTCAAAGGCGGTGGGACCAGACAACATCTCTCCATGGGTCCTTAAAGAGGGAGCAGAGATATTGTGTGGGCCATTAACAAAGATCTTCAACACATCATTTGAAACTGGGCAACTCCCTGAGGTATGGAAAATGGCAAATGTAGTCCCAATTTTTAAAAAGGGAGACAGACATGAGGCACTAAACTACAGACCTGTATCACTAACGTGTATAGTATGCAAGGTCATGGAGAAGATCATCAGGAGGAGAGTGGTGGGGCACCTGGAAAGAAACAAGTGTATAATTGACAACCAGCACTGTTTCAGGGAAGGAAAATCCTGTGTCACAAACCTACTAGAGTTTTATGACAAGGTGACAGAAGTAAGACAAGAGAGAGAGGGGTGGATCGACTGCGTATTTTTGGACTGCAAGAAGGCCTTCGACACAGTTCCTCACAAGAGGTTACTGCAAAAGCTAGAGGACCAGGCACACATAACAGGAAAGGCACTGCAATGGATCAGAGAATATCTGACAGGGAGGCAACAACGAGTCATGGTACGCGACGAGGTGTCAGAGTGGGAGCCTGTGACAAGCGGGGTTCCACAGGGGTCAGTCCTAGGACCTGTGCTGTTCTTGGTATACGTGAACGACATAACGGAAGGGATAGACTCAGAAGTGTCCTTGTTTGCAGATGATGTGAAGTTAATGAGAAGAATCAAATCGGACGAGGATCAGGCAGGACTACAAAGAGACATGGACAGGCTACAAGCCTGGTCCAGCAACTGGCTCCTTGAATTTAACCCTGCCAAATGCAAAGTCATGAAGATTGGGGAAGGGCAAAGAAGACCGCAGACACAATATAGTTTAGATGGCCAAAGACTGCAAACCTCACTCAAGGAAAAAGATCTGGGGGCGAGTATAACACCGAGCATATCTCCTGAGGCGCACATCAATCAGATAACTGCTGCAGCATACGGGCGCCTGGCAAACCTACGGATAGCGTTCCGATACCTCAGTAAGGATTCGTTTAAGACTCTGTATACCATCTACGTCAGGCCCATACTGGAGTATGCAGCACCAGTTTGGAATCCACACCTAGTCAAGCACGTCAAGAAATTAGAGAAAGTGCAAAGGTTTGCAACAAGACTAGTCCCAGAGCTACGGGGATTGTCCTATGAAGAAAGGTTGAGGGAAATCCTCCTGACGACACTGGAGGCCAGGAGGGTCAGGGGAGACATGATAACGACATATAAAATACTGCGCGGAATAGACGAGGTGGACAAAGACGGGATGTTCCAGAGATGGGACACAGACACAAGAGGTCACAGTTGGAAGTTGAAGACTCAGATGAATCAAAGGGATGTTAGGAAGTATTTCTTCAGTCATAGAGTAGTCAGGCCATGGAATAGCCTAGAAAGTGATGTGGTGGAGGCAGGAACCATACATAGTTTTAAGGCGAGGTATGATAGAGCTCATGGGGCAGGGAGAGAGAGGACCTAGTAGCAATCAGCGAAGAGGCGGGGCCAGGAGCTGTGACTCGACCCCTGCAACCACAAATAGGTGAGTACACACACACACACACACACTGCCAAGAATGTCCCGCCCTGGCACCAAGCATATGACCGCCTAGAGCAGCCAGAATAAGCATGCGCGAGGTACGGCACGCGCGGCGCGACCTACACTCGCGAGTACGGCAAGCGCGGCGCGACCTACACTCGCGAGTACGGCAGGCGCGGCGCGACCTACACTCGCTATAGTAAATACCGCACAAATAATACTTCTCCATAAACACCAATGAGCCAGAGATTATTTTACTGGCAAAGAAAGCTCTAGGAATCACACGATGACTGTCAGGAATGAACCCACGTGATGGCACTGTTGGTTTGGTATACACCTGCTGCCAGTGTTTGAGAGGACACACATGTTGGCACTGATGGGTTGGGACAAACATGATAACATAAGAATAGAGGAACACTGCAGCAGGGCCATTGGCCCATATTAGGCAAGTTCTTCTCATACCAACCATTCCCACCCACTCATTTATTCAACTTATTCCCAAAGCTACCCAACAAGTTTGCTTCAATTCCTAAGGTACTAAATCAAACCCAGAGCTTCTTTATTTGTCATAACTACTTTCTCTGTATTTGACTGAAGAAGTCTACTGTGTAAGCGAAACGTTTCATCAATAAAGGTACCCAACTGTTGCACCTGTGTCCAAATCTTCAACTTCCCTGTATTTTATACCATATTCAACATCCCTTCTCACTCAAATGTTTATCTAACCTATTTTTAAAGCTTCCCAAAATTTTAGTTTCCATGACCACTTAGCAGATTGTTCCACTATTTAAAAACCAGTACTTGCCAACGTCCTTTCCCTCTTTATTAGATATCCTCAGTACTTTATTTACATCGCCTTTGTTTATGTACGTCTTCCACTTACATACCTCAAATACGTCTTCCCTCATTCTACGTCTCTCATGAGAGTGAAAATTTAAGGTTCTCAATTTATCCTCGTATGACAGCTTCCTTTTATAGTTGAATAATTTTGGAATCCTTCTCTTTATATTCTCAAATTTATTTATATCCATTTTGTTGTATTGTGACTAAAACTGAGCTGCATATTTTAAGTGAAGCCTTACTAAGGCTGTAAAGTAACTCTCGGACTCTTACTACTTATAATTCTTGATATAAACCCTAGTAATCTGTTAGCCTTATTGCGCACAGTTAGGCACTGTTGTCTTGGCTTCAGATTTCTGCTTATCATGACTTCCAAGTCTTTTTCACAGTCTGTGTGATCAAGCTCTACATCACCTAGTTTATAGATATGAGGGTTCTTTTTATTCCCAAGGACTAGGACTTCACTTTTGTCCACACTGAATCGCATCTGCCATTTTTCAGATCATGACATTAGATTTTTCCAAATCTTCCTGAAATTCTATGATTCGGCCTATTTTGTGTTATCAGCTAATTTCTTCACGTCACTTGTTATTCCTTCATCAAGGTCATTAACGTAAATTATGAACAAAAACGGGCCTAAAACTCATCCTCGTGGAACGCCACTTATGACTAGTCTTCATTCAAATTTCACCCTATTAATGGAAACTCTTTGCTTTCTACTGGCCAGCCATTCCTCGACCCTTGCAAGAATCTTTCCTCCTATACTATGAGCTGCCACTTACAAATCTTTTGTGTGGTGCTCCATCGAAAGCCTTACTGAAATCTACGTTAGTGTGACTTTGTAAATGGTCCAAGTCGGACCGAAACGTCGTCGTAAGTCCCTCTCTTCTATGTGCGGGTTATTTGTGTATCATTATATCCTTGATCGTGATCCACGGCCTCAGATACTTATGGGACGGGAGGTCAGTAAATTTGTCAGGCAGGAACGACCTCTTGTAAATCCGTGCTGAGACTCATTAATCAAACTATGGTTCTTAAGGTGACTTCTTCTTATATCGGCTAAAATTGATTCTGACAATTCGCCTGATGGCAGTATCTGAGTGGGATATGCATATTGGTACAGTCTGGGTGAAACAAACATGCAGGCAGTGTCTGAGAACGACACACATGTTGACACTGAAGGGTTGGTGCAAACATGCTGGCAGTGTTTAAAAGAACCCACATGTTGGCACTTTTAGGTTAGGACAAACATGCTGCCAGTGTCTGAATGGGACCCACTTGTTGGCACTGATGAGTTTGTACACACATGACGGCAGTATTTGCGTGTGACGCACACGCTGGAATGGATGGGTTTGGACAAACACCGGCAGTTTTACGGTGGAACCCAAATGCAGACTGTGTCAAGTTTAGACCCCCATGTTGACAATCTTCACATAAAACTTGAAATATTCTCCTTAGGAATGATGATAATGGAACCTTATAGACAATTTTGTGGTAAGTGGGACTCCTCTCATGGTACCTTTGATGAGTTCTGAGTGTTTCTCTACTCCCGAGTGTTTTTCTACACCAGACGAGCTTGGCCTGGCTCGTCTTGTGCTTGCCTGGTCAACCAGGCAGTTGCTGCTGGTGGTCCGCTGACCCACATATCACGGAGGCAGCATGAAGCTCAAATCAACAGGTTGGCAGCTTCAAATTCTGAGGACACGCGGAGCCTAACAAAGAATCTTGAAAAAAGGTTAAAATTATGAAAATCACTTTCAAAAGGGTGAACCGGTCAGGCAGGTAAAAGCCTGGGTCAGATGACCAAAAGCTCCAGCTGCGGGTCATCATATGACTAAGACCCGAGGCGGAAAACACTTGTCCTGTTTCCTGACAAATCTTACCTTATCTAACCCAAACTAACCTATCCTAACAGAGAATGGGTCTGGGAAGAAGTGATGGGATGGTATTTGTCTGCCAGGAGAAGTATTGAGGATTATAAAAACGTTCAGATATGGGTTTTAGTGATGACTCGCTCGGGGGAGCATTTGGTCACTGGAGCGAGGCCTTCCGTTGGCTTTCAGGCCAGACTCGTAAAAAAATTAAAGACTGCGCCATAAAGGTGATGGTAGGCTTTCCACGCCATATAGAAGAGAATGGATTACCACACACTAGTGTCCTAAGTGATGGAGTGAGAGAAGGCACTCAGGAAACATGGCACTCAGCGTGGAGTGGAAGCACTCAAGAAACATGGCACTCAGCGTGGAGTGGGAGGAGGCACTCAGGAAACATGGCACTCAGCGTGGAGTGGGAGGAGGCACTCAGAAAGCATGGCACTCAGCGTGGAGTGGGATGAGGCACTCAGGAAACATGGCACTCAGCGTGGATTGGGAGGAGGCATTCAGAAAACATGGCACTCAGCGTGGAGTTGGAGGAGGCACTCAAGAAACATGGTACTCAGCGTGGAGTGGGAGGAGGCACTCAGGAAACATGGCACTCAGCGTGGAGTGGGTGAAGAGGGGTCTTAGTGAGAGACTGGTCAAGGTTGATAATAATGCAAGAGACAAACACACATACACATACACAAGATATCTTCCCCATCCCTCCTGACAACCCCCTACCTCCTGACAACCCCCTACCTCCTGACACCCCCTCCCCGATCCCCGACCCTGACACACTCCTCCCTGATCCCAGTTGCCCTAGCACCTCCTCCCCGACCCTCACCTCCTGGTGCATCCCCACTGCAATCTCCAGTTCCCGACAAACCGTGAGAATCCTGCT
>NC_091342.1:29044305-29181805 GCF_038502225.1 Cherax quadricarinatus | reverse complement strand
TTCCATACTCTCTCCCTCAAATATATCCAATTTTTGTTTATCTAAATCGTTTGATACCCTCATCACCTTACTCTTATCTATGTTCACTTTCAACTTTCTACATTTACACACCCTCCCGGACTCGTCCACTAACCTTTGCAACTTTTCTTTTTAATCCCCAAAAGCACAGTATCATCAGCAAAAAGTAACTATCAGCTCCCATTTTGTATTTGATTCCCCATAATTTAATCCCACCCCTCTCCTCAACACCCTAGCATTTACTTCTTTTACAACCTCATTTATAAATAAGTTAAACAACCATGGTGACATTACACATCCCTGTCTAAGACCAACTTTTACCGGGAAGTAGTCTCCCTCTCTTCTACACACCCTAACCTGAGCCTCACTATCCTCATAAAAACTCTTTCCAGCATTTAGTAACTTACTACCTATTCCATATACTTGCAACATCTGCCACATTGCTCCCCTATCCACTCCATCATATACCTTTTCTAAATCCATAAATGCAATGAAAACTTCCCTACGTTTATCTTAATACTGTTCACATATATGTTTCAATGTAAACACTTGATTCCCTACCATTCTAAAGCCTCCTTGCTCAGCTGCTATCCTGCTCTCTGTCTTACCTCTAATTCTTTCAATAATAACCTTACCTGGTATACTCAGGTAAAGGAACTATACACGCTCTCTGCCAATCCCTAGGTACCTTGCCCTCTCAAATTTATTAAAAAAAATACCAACTACTCCAACACTACATCCACTCCCTGCTTTTAACATTTTTGTCATGATCCCGTCAATTCCAGCTGTTTTACCCCCTTTCATTCTATGTAATGCCTCACAGACCTTCCCCACATTCACATCCTGCTCTTCTTCACTCCTGAAAGATATTATACCTTCCTGGCCAGTGCATGAAATTACTGCCTCCCTTCATCGACATTTAAAAGTTCCTCAAAATATTCCAGCGTCCCATCTACTAACTCCCTTACTCTGTTTTTAATTGGCAAATCCATTCGTTCCCTAGGCTTTCTTAACTTGTTTATCTCATTCCAAAAATTTTTCTTATTCTCAGCAAAATTTCTTGACAATCTCTCTCCCACTCTATCATTTTCTCTCCTTTTGCACTCTCTCACCACTCTCTTCGCCTTTCTTTTACTCTCCATATACTCTACTCTTCTTATATCATTTCTGCTTTGTAAAAAAACCTCTCATAAGCTGTTTTCCTCTTTTATCGCACCCTTTACCTCATCATTCCACCAATCAGTCCTCTTCCCTACTGCACCCACCCTCCAATAGCCAGAAACTTCTGCCCCACATTCTAATATTGCATTTTCAACCCCCTCAACCCCCCCCCACTACCCATACTTACACTAGCCCACCTTTCTGCCAATGGTTGCTTATATCTCACCCTAATTCCTCCTCAGTTTATAAACGTTGACTTCTCTCTTACTTACTGTTGCCATTTTCCTTTTGTCCCATCTACCTCTTACTCTAACTGTAGCTACAACTAAATAATGATCCGATATATCATTTGCACCTCTATAAACTTGTACATCCTGGAGCCTACCCATCAACCTTTTATCCACCAATACATAATTTAACAAACTTTCATTACGTGCTACATCATACCTTGTATACTTATTTATCCTCATTTTTGTAAAATATTTATCACTTATTACCAAACCTCTTTCTACACATTTCACTTAAAGGCTTCCCATTTTCATTTACCCCTGGCACCCCAAATTTACCTACTGCTCCCTCTACAACATTTTTACCCACTTCACCACTGAGATTCCTAGCCACAAGTGCTCTCTCACTTGATCCAAAACTCCCTACGCACTCAACATTTCCCAAAATCTCTCTCTCTCTCCTCTACACTTCTCTCTTCTCCAGGTGCATAAACACTTACTATAACCCACTTTTCACATCCAATCTTTATTTTACTCCACATAATCCTTGAATTTATACATTTATATTCCTTCTTTTCCTGCCATAATTTACCCTTCAACATTATTGCTACTTCTTTAGCTCTAACTCTATTAGAAACCTCTGACCAAATCCCATTTATTTCTCCCCACTGAAGCTCTCGTACCCACTTCAGCTTTGTTTTACTTAGAGCCAGGACATCGTTTCTTTCATTCATAACATCCACAATCATCTCTTTCCTATCATTCGCACTACATTCATGCACATTCAAATATCCCACTTTGATTGTTTTCTTCTTTTTAGTAAGCTATATGGGGAAAGGGGGTTACTAGCCCATTGCTCCCGGCATTTTAGTTGACTTTTAGAACACGCATGGCTTACGGAGGAAAGATATTTATTCCACTTCCCCATGGATATGAAAGGAAAAGTAATAAGAACAAGAACTATTAAGATATCAAAGAAAACTCAGATGAGTGTGTATACATAAAAGTGAACATGCAAGTTTAGCGTGACTTAAGTGTAAGTAGAAGTGTAGACAGCCTGTACTGTCTGCACAGACAGCCCATGCTGTCTGCCAGCTTAGTTCATATTTCGCGCCACTCAGGTGCTGCCCTCTGTAGCCAGGCCTCTCGGCAGGCACGCCAGCCTGCCGGCCCATGCCTCCACCTCACTCACACAGCGGCCTAGCAGCAAGACACAAGTACTCCCAGCTCTCTCTCGTGGGCATGGCCCTCCCGGGCCATGGGCACAACACACAAGCCTGTGTACCCACTACGACATTATTAATAAACAAAGAAGCTTCCGAAGAAGTTTATCATTTAACCACCCGCTTGCAGCACCTACCAGGCAAGCCCGTTATAGAAGTAGGAAGACGTACCCGAAATCTTGCGACAGAAAAAAACACCAGCAATCCTACTATCATGTAAAACAATTACAGGCTTCCGTTCAACACTCACTTGGCAGTACGATAGTACCTCCCTGGGCGGGTGCTGTCTACCAACAAAATTATTTATAGTATATATATATATATATATATATATATATATATATATATATATATATATATATATATATATATATATATATATATATATATACACCACTCAGTTACAGAAGCCTCCAAAAACCCGGTAGCCTGGTTACAAGCTATGTTTTTTCCCAGCCCGGCCACTTCAGTGAGCCTCAAGCATGGTTTCTAGCTGTTTCAATTTCCTCGTCCTTCTGTATGTTCTGACCACACTAGCAATTTTATATCAATGCACCTTACAGAAACAAGCCGAGGAATATACAGAGAAAGATCGATTGTTTCTTCATGGTGCATTGATATAAAATCGCTCGTGTGGTCAGAACATACAGGAGAATAAAATGACTGGAAACCATGCCTGAGGCTCACTGGTGTGCCTGGAGTTAGGAAGAAAGATGGCTTGTAAACAGGCTACCTAGCTTCTTCAGGCATCTGTACCTGATTTGTCTAAGGCGTCACTTTGGGGAGCTATGTATCTATCCACACGTGGTTTCGAATCTTGCTTACTGCGATCTTTCTCTGTATATAATTCCACTTGTTTGTGTGTAATGCACTGATATATGTACATATATAGGGTGGATGGCGATGGTGGTGGTGGGTGGTGGTGGGTGGTAGTGGGTGGTGGTGGGTGGTGGTCTTGGTGGTGGTGGGTGGTCTAGGTGGTGGTGGTGGTGGTGGTGGGTGGTGGTGGTGGGGGTGGTGAGTGGTGGTGGGTGGTGGTGGTGGCGGCGGCGGCGGTGGTGGTGGTGGCGGCGGCGGCGGCGGTGGTGGTGGCGGCGGTGGTGGTGGCGGCGGCGGCGGTGGTGGTGACGGCGGTGGTGGTGGTGACGGCGGTGGTGGTGGTGGCAGTGGCAGGAGGTGGGTTGTAGTGGTGAGTGGTAGTGGGTGGTGGTGTGTGGTTGTGGGTGGTAGTGGGTGGTGATGGTGGTGGCAGTGGTGGTGGTGGTGGTATGAGGGAGGAACAACCTTGTGTCTCCAGTAAGATAAACACGGTCAGCTGACGTCTCCGCCTCAGGCCTTCTGCCTCCCCTCACTCCCTCTTTCCCTCGCTGACTTTCCCTCTCCTCCTTTAGCAGTCTTACACTATTAAATTCTGCTCCCTCATTCTGTTTATCTTCAGTTTCCTTTAACCCGCAGCGTCACCAGGCTGACCTTGACTCTCCGAATTGAGGTCATCAGAGCGAACCAGAGAGGCAGTGAGGTAAAGAGAGAGAAAGAGTGGAGGAGAGAGAGAGGGAGGGAGAGAGGGAGGGAGGGAGAGAGGGAGAGATGGAGGGGGAGAGGGAGGGAGAGAGGGAGGGAGAGAGGGAGGGGGAGAGAGAGGGAGAGAGGGAGGGAGAGAGGGAGGGAGAGAGGGAGGGAGGGAGAGGGAGGGAGGGAGAGGGAGGGAGGGAGAGGGAGGGAGGGAGGGAGGGAGGGAGAGGGAGGGAGGGAGGGAGGGAGAGGGAGGGAGGGAGGGAGAGGGAGGGAGGGAGAGGGAGAGAGGGAGAGAGGGAGGGAGAGGGAGAGAGAGAGAGGGAGAGAGAGAGAGGGAGAGAGAGAGAGGGAGAGAGAGAGAGGGAGAGAGAGAGAGGGAGAGAGAGAGAGAGAGAGAGAGAGAGAGAGAGAGAGAGAGAGAGAGAGAGAGAGAGAGAGAGAGAAAGAGACTGACTTTTAAGACAGGAGAGAGAGCAGACTCGAAAAAACCCTCCAGAAGTATTACGTTGCTCTCATGAAAACAGAACATCTATATTAGTGGCAGCACCTCACATCACTTACGTTCTGAAGAATGGAGACACTTATGCAACATATGGAAAACTTTACTGAAGAAACGTTTCGCCTTCACAGTAGGCTTCAGTCGAGTACAGAACGTAGGCAGTAGTGGAGATGTGAAGACGATGTACTCAGCCCATCACCCTTGAAGTCGTAGATTTGAGGTTGTCAGTCCCTTAGCCCGGAAAAGAGTTCTGTTCCAGTTTGAAGCAATCGCTTCAGACTATGGAACAGAACTGACTAAGAAGCAGATTGCTTCAGACTATGGAACAGAGCTACTCCAGGCTGAGGGACTGACAATCTCAAATCTACGACTTCAAGGATGACGGACTGATTACATCGTCTTCACCTCTCTACTGCTCCTGCCTACTTTCTGTACTCGACTGACGAAGCCTACTGTGTAGGCGAAACGTTCCGGAATAAAGTTGCCTAACTGTTGCCTATGTGTCTTACCTACCACCCTGTCGGTCTAGTATACCATTTTGATATTCACCTTCCTGCTTTGTATTGGACTGATGAAGCCACTGTGTGGCGAAACGTTTCTTCAATAAAGATTTCGATATGTTGCGTAAGTGTCTCAATTCTTCAAGCTGTCGGTTTTCAAAATCATTTTTCACACTTTCTCCACTCCTGAACGATCAGATAATGTGAGGCACCAGTCCCTAATTCACACACTCCCCAAGACAGCTTAATGGAGTGAAAGATATGGAAGGAATTGTAGAGTACTCAGTGGAAAGCAAGAATGTCTATTATTATTATAATCAAAAAGAAGACCAGAATGTCTAAAGTTAGAAAATAGTGTCAATATCCATGGTACAAGTCACCTACTGCACTAGTGACGATATTGAAAGTTGTCAAAAGTAAACTGCACGAATGACTCCCGTGCGTGCAGGCCACTGGTACCAACAGCCTTGCTGACCAGAGGGGTTAACAGGAAACCCATTAGCCCCAGACCGAAATAAGAGGGTGCAAGAACCCTAGAAACTAGTCACAGGCATAACATTAATGCTGTTGTGTGTTTACATAAAACATGAAATTCATCAAAGTGATTTCTCTCTGTAGTAGGATGTCTTTACGTAACAATACACGTAGATACAACACAACAGTTCGAAAGTGTTACAATGGGACTCCCAGAACCAGGAGACATGAACTGTATCAAAAAACACTGATAACATTGAAAAGACCGTCGCTTTTATATAGAAGGAATGTCGTGGGGGTTCGTGAGGAGATACTGGAGTAAGAAATACACACGTTGGATATCTCGAAGGCGTATAATTAAGAGAGTGTTGAGGAGAAGCCCAGGAGTCTTTGCCTTGTCCAGTTTAGCCTAGCGGGGACTCTGTGATTAAGAGCGGGACCTCTGGCCTACCGCTCACGTGTAATCTTGTGACGTCACAGCCAGCAAGGGAGCCTATCTATAAAGTAGCTGGGATTATCTAAGTATACTCCACCAGAAGTACACCAACCTGGAGTCTACCTGGAGGGTATTCCTGGGATCAACGCTCCCGCGGCCCGGTCCATGACCAGGCCTCCTGGTGGAACAGGGCCTGATCAGCCAGGCTGGTACTGCTGGCCGCACGTAGTCCAATGTACGAACCACAGCCCGGCTGATCTGGCACTGACTTTAGGTATCTGTTCAGCTCCCTCTTGACGACAACCAGGAAGCTACTGGTGGGAGGCTGCTGAAGTTTTGGGCCCCGGATACTTACTTTGTTTTCTCTAAGTGTACCAGTAGGGCCCCTACTTTTCACTGGGGGTATGTTACATCGCCTGCGAAGTCCTTTGTTTTCGTAGGGAGTGATTTCTGTGTGCAGGTTAGAGACCAGTCCCTCCAGAATCTTCCAGGTGTAGCTTATAATGTATCTCTCGCCTGTGCTCCAGTGAGTACAGGTCAAGTGCTCCAGGCGTTCACAGTAGTTAAGGTGTTTGATGGAACTTACACGTGCAGTAAAGGTTCTCTGTACATTCTCTAGATCTGCAATTTCACCTGCCTTGAATGGAGATGTTAATGTACAGCAGTACTCCAGCCTAGAGAGAACAAGTGATTTAAAAAGGATCATCACTGGCTTAGCATCTCTTGTCTTGAATGTTCTCATTATCCATCCTATCAGTTTCCTCGCAGATGTGATAGTGGCATTGTTGTCATCCCGGAAGGTGAGGTCTTCGGACATTACCACTCCCAGGGCCTTCACATTACTTTTCCGCTCTATTGTGTGATTAGAGTTTGTAGTATACTCAGTCCTAGCTATGATTTCTTCCGGTTTTCCATAACGGAGTAGTTGGAATTTGTCTTCATTGAACATATTGTTCTCCGATGCCCATTGGAAAACTTGGTTTATATCTTCTTGGAGATTTGCCGTGTACTCAGTGGATGACACTCATGAAGATTCTAGTATCGTCTGCAAAGAATGATACAGTGCTATTACCTGGAGTTTACCTGGAGAGAGTTCCGGGGGTCAACGCCCCCGCGGCCCGGTCTGAGACCAGGCCTCCTGGTGGATCAGAGCCTGATCAACCAGGCTGTTGCTGCTGGCTGCACGCAAACCAACATACGAGCCACAGCCCGGCTGATCCGGAACTGACTTTAGGTGCTTGTCCAGTGCCAGCTTGAAGACTGCCAGGGGTCTGTTGGTAATCCCCCTTATGTGTGCTGGGAGGCAGTTGAACAGTCTCGGGCCCCTGACACTTATTGTATGGTCTCTTAACGTGCTAGTGACACCCCTGCTTTTCATTGGGGGGGAAGGTGCATCGTCTGCCAAGTCTTTTGCTTTCGAAGTGGGTGATTTTCGTGTGCAAGTTCGGTACTAGTCCCTCTAGGATTTTCCAGGTGTATATAATCATGTATCTCTCCCTCCTGCGTTCCAGGGAATACAGGTTTAGGAACCTCAAGCGCTCCCAATAATTGAGGTGTTTTATCTCCGTTATGCGCGCCGTGAAAGTTCTCTGTACATTTTCAAGGTCGGCAATATGATTTACATCTCTGTTTATGTCTGATATGAGAATGAGGAACAGGATAGGGGCGAGTACTCTACCTTGTGGAACAGAGCTCTTCACTATGGCAGCTACTGATAGGAAAACACAAGACACAAGCACCTATATATGATGCGGTTGAAAGGTTCAATTGAACTATGATGTCTGCGCTCCTGTGGAATAAATAACTCTGGATGTGTTTCCCTCTGGATAACTCTATATTGGTGGGAAATGGCTGCTGTGGCAAAAATTAAAGACCATTAAAGAACACGCGAAAATTGAAATATTACTAATCTCGAAATCGTGATTACACTATTGTAAACAAACCAGGGTACGGGTGGGGTTTTAACTCATGGCGGGTAAGTGCGTAAGTCACTGGGCCAGCTGGGTACAATAAGATTCATCCAACTAGGTATATTACGACTCACTTGCGATGGATCGTATATTACGACTTACTTGCGATGGTGATATGATTAAATAGTTTAGAAAACCAGCAAACCAATGAATGAGAGAGTTATGCAACACTTAAGTATCTTTATTGTGGCAACGTTTCGTCAGTGGTTTCTTCAGTCCAATATAGAGAAAAATGGTGGAATATTAGAAAGAATTTGAGTTAATCAGTCCCTCGGCCTGTAGATGATGTATTCAATTCATCAATCTTGATAATGAATTGAACACATTATCTACAGGCTGAGGGACTGATTATCTCCAACTTATCCTCCACCATTTTACTCTGCACTGGACTGATGAAGCCACTGCCTGGCGAAACGTTGCCACAGTAAAGATACCCAAGTGTTACACAAGTGTCTCATTCGAAGGTAGAGACGTTTTAGCGCTGAAGGACTCTTGATTCAAGGGCCTGGAGCTATCTTCCCCTTTTATGGATCAACCTTTATTACCTGCCTTTCCCATGCGCTGTATGACCTTTAATATTTATTTGAAATCACTGAAATCAAGAGTTGGGATCCGGGAGCAGCTGGTGTGTGCTACAACCACTGGGAGCAGCTGGTGTGTGCTACAACCACTGGGAGCAGCTGGTGTGTGCTGCAACCACTGGGAGCAGCTGGTGTGTGCTACAACCACTGGGAGCAGCTGGTGTGTGCTACAACCACTGGGAGCAGCTGGTGTGTGCTACAACCACTGGGAGCAGCTGGTGTGTGCTACAACCACTGGGAGCAGCTGGTGTGTGCTACAACCACTGGGAGTAGCTGGTGTGTGCTACAACCACTGGGAGCATCTGGTGTGTGCTACAACCACTGGGAGTAGCTGGTGTGTGCTACAACCACTAGGAGCAGCTGGTGTGTGCTGCAACCACTGGGAGCATCTGGTGTGTGCTACAACCACTGGGAGCAGCTGGTGTGTGCTACAACCACTGGGAGCAGCTGGTGTGTGCTACAACCACTGGGAGCAGCTGGTGTGTGCTACAACCACTGGGAGCAGCTGGTGTGTGCTACAACCACTGGGAGCAGCTGGTGTGTGCTACAACCACTGGGAGCAGCTGGTGTGTGCTACAACCACTGGGAGCAGCTGGTGTGTGCTACAACCACTGGGAGCAGCTGGTGTGTGCTACAACCACTGGGAGCAGCTGGTGTGTGCTGCAACCACTGGGAGCAGCTGGTGTGTGCTGCAACCACTGGGAGCAGCTGGTGTGTGCTGCAACCACTGGGAGCAGCTGGTGTGTGCTACAACCACTGGGAGCAGCTGGTGTGTGCTACAACCACTGGGAGCAGCTGGTGTGTGCTACAACCACTGGGAGCAGCTGGTGTGTGCTGCAACCACTGGGAGCAGCTGGTGTGTGCTGCAACCACTGGGAGCAGCTGGTGTGTGCTGCAACCACCGGGAGCAGCTGGTGTGTGCTACAACCACCGGGAGCAGCTGGTGTGTGCTACAACCACCGGGAGCAGCTGGTGTGTGCTACAACCACCGGGAGCAGCTGGTGTGTGCTGCAACCACCGGGAGCAGCTGGTGTGTGCTGCAACCACCGGGAGCAGCTGGTGTGTGCTGCAACCACCGGGAGCAGCTGGTGTGTGCTGCAACCACCGGGAGCAGCTGGTGTGTGCTACAACCACCGGGAGCAGCTGGTGTGTGCTACAACCACTGGGAGCAGCTGGTGTGTGCTACAACCACTGGGAGCAGCTGGTGTGTGCTACAACCACCGGGAGCAGCTGGTGTGTGCTACAACCACCGGGAGCAGCTGGTGTGTGCTACAACCACCGGGAGCAGCTGGTGTGTGCTACAACCACCGGGAGCAGCTGGTGTGTGCTGCAACCACCGGGAGCAGCTGGTGTGTGCTGCAACCACTGGGAGCAGCTGGTGTGTGCTACAACCACTGGGAGCATCTGGTGTGTGCTACAACCACTGGGAGCAGCTGGTGTGTGCTACAATCACTGGGAGCAGCTGGTGTGTGCTACAACCACTGGGAGCAGCTGGTGTGTGCTACAAATACTGGGAGCAGCTGGTGTGTGCTACAACCACTGGGAGCAGCTGGTGTGTGCTACAACCACTGGGAGCAGCTGGTGTGTGCTACAACCACTGGGAGCAGCTGGTGTGTGCTACAACCACTGGGAGCAGCTGGTGTGTGCTACAACCACTGGGAGCAGCTGGTGTGTGCTACAACCACTGGGAGCAGCTGGTGTGTGCTACAACCACTGGGAGCAGCTGGTGTGTGCTACAACCACTGGGAGCAGCTGGTGTGTGCTACAACCACTGGGAGCAGCTGGTGTGTGCTACAACCACTGGGAGCAGCTGGTGTGTGCTACAACCACTGGGAGCAGCTGGTGTGTGCTACAACCACTGGGAGCAGCTGGTGTGTGCTACAACCACTGGGAGCAGCTGGTGTGTGCTACAACCACTGGGAGCAGCTGGTGTGTGCTACAACCACTGGGAGCAGCTGGTGTGTGCTACAACCACTGGGAGCAGCTGGTGTGTGCTACAACCACTGGGAGCAGCTGGTGTGTGCTACAACCACTGGGAGCAGCTGGTGTGTGCTACAACCACTGGGAGCAGCTGGTGTGTGGTACAACCACTGGGAGCAGCTGGTGTGTGCTACAACCACTGGGAGCATCTGGTGTGTGCTACAACCACTGGGAGCAGCTGGTGTGTGGTACAACCACTGGGAGCAGCTGGTGTGTGGTACAACCACTGGGAGCAGCTGGTGTGTGCTACAACCACTGGGAGCAGCTGGTGTGTGCTACAACCACTGGGAGCAGCTGGTGTGTGCTACAACCACTGGGAGCAGCTGGTGTGTGCTACAACCACTGGGAGCAGCTGGTGTGTGCTACAACCACTGGGAGCAGCTGGTGTGTGCTACAACCACTGGGAGCAGCTGGTGTGTGCTACAACCACTGGGAGCAGCTGGTGTGTGCTACAACCACTGGGAGCAGCTGGTGTGTGCTACAACCACTGGGAGCAGCTGGTGTGTGCTACAACCACTGGGAGCAGCTGGTGTGTGCTACAACCACTGGGAGCAGCTGGTGTGTGCTACAACCACTGGGAGCAGCTGGTGTGTGCTACAACCACTGGGAGCAGCTGGTGTGTGCTACAACCACTGGGAGCAGCTGGTGTGTGCTACAACCACTGGGAGCAGCTGGTGTGTGCTACAACCACTGGGAGCAGCTGGTGTGTGCTACAACCACTGGGAGCAGCTGGTGTGTGCTACAACCACTGGGAGCAGCTGGTGTGTGCTACAACCACTGGGAGCAGCTGGTGTGTGCTACAACCACTGGAAACTTAACTGATTATATAACAGACTTAACAGTGAAGACACACCACGAACATTACTCTGCTCCTGTAATTACGAATACTGAAGACTGGACGCCACAAGAATGATTCTACTTGCGTAACTACAAACACTGATGACAGCATATCTTCGTTCCTGTAACTAAACAGTGAATACATGCATTGCTCTCTTCTTGTAAGTACAAACTCTAAAGATGGGACACCACCAGCATAGCTCTGCTCATATAATTACAAATGCCGAGGACAGGACACCACAAGCATAGCTCTACTCCTGTAACTACAAACTAGACACACACACACACACACACACACACACACACACACACACACACACACACACGTGATCCATGAGGCCGTATCAGTGAAGTAATGTAATGAATGGGGAAATAAATAATGTTAAAGGGAAACTTCCTTTGAAGTCTGGACAAGGATGCTAGAGAACGTGGAAAGAAGAAAGATTGAGGAGTAGGAGAGAAATATTAAAGGAGAAATTCATCAAGTATGAGGGAGAACCAACGGATAAAGAAAGAAATGACTGGAAGAAATTAAAACATACAGGAAAAACGAAAGGAAGAGAGAGAGAGAGAGAGAGAGAGAGAGAGAGAGAGAGAGAGAGAGAGAGAGAGAGAGAGAGAGAGAGAGAGAGAGATGGAGACTGACCAGAGACCAGAAAACACGAGAAATGGTAAATGGCCGTGAGGAAGTCAAGGTGGAGAAGACAACCTTGATAATGCAAGAAGAGGGAAACAACAGGCACAACTCTCTCATAATAAAGCAAGAGATCGCGAGGAAAAAATCACACGCCGAGTGTCCGTGGTTCGATCCCCAGTACTGGTTGAAACATTAACGGCGTGTGTCCTTAAGACACCTGCTGTCCCTGTTTGCCTAGCAGCAATTAGTACATGGGTGTTAGCCGACTGGTGTGGATCGCATCCTGGGGGGACAAGATTAACCTAAGTTGCCCGAAATGCTCTGCATAACCAGGGGCTTCCTATGTAGTATGTGAATGTCAACTATGGTCTGTATAAGTTGTGCCATATACTTGAAGAAATAATAATAATTATTATTATTATTATTATTATTATTATTATACCAAAGACTTGAATGACCTGGTGGAAACAATAGGAGTCGCAAGTAAGACAAGAAAACTTCGTGATTGTCAGGGTAGGACAATACGCTGAGCTGAATTACGAATCATATTTACAAGAACAGAAACAAGAAACCTGATATAAAGAAGAACAGTAAAGCTAAGGGGATTTCCCCAGCCTCAACAGTCGGTATCAAAGATCAGACAGAGGAAGAATGAAGTGAAGGTAGGGAGATAAAAGAAAAGAGAATGAAGTAGCAGAGGAAAGAACAAGGAACAAGCCACCTGTCAGGGAACGGGGTGAATCACTGGGAATACAGAAAATGCCCCGACATCCTACACGGTATCCAGTATCTATAGACGTGAAGAAGACAATATGCCCAGAAGACAACATGCCCAGAAGACATGCCCAGAAGACAACATGCCCAGAAGACAGCATGACCAGAAGACAACATGACCAGAAGACAGCATGACCAGAAGACAGCATGACCAGAAAACAGCATGCCTATAAAACAGTATGCCCAGAAAACAGCATGCCTATAAAACAGGATGCCCAGAAAACAGTATGCCCAGAAAACAGCATGCCTATAAAACAGTATACCCAGAAAATAGTATGTCTAGAAAACAGTATGCCCAAAAAGCAGTATACCTAGAAAACAGTATATCCAGAAAACAGCATGCCCAGAAAACAGCATGCCCAGAAAACAGCATGCCCAGAAAACAGCATGCCCAGAAAACAGCATGCCCAGAAAACAGCATGCCCAGAAAACAGCATGCCCAGAAAACAGCATGCCCAGAAAACAGCATGCCCAGAAAACAGCATGCCCAGAAAACAGCATGCCCAGAAAACAGCATGCCCAGAAAACAGCATGCCCAGAAAAGGGCATGCCCAGAAAAGGGCATGCCCAGAAAAGGGCATGCCCAGAAAACGGCATGACCAGAAAAGGGCATGCCCAGAAAAGGGCATGCCCAGAAAAGGGCATGCCCAGAAAAGGGCATGCCCAGAAAAGGGCATGCCCAGAAAAGGGCATGCCCAGAAAACGGCATGACCAGAAAAGGGCATGCCCAGAAAAGGGCATGCCCAGAAAAGGGCATGCCCAGAAAAGGGCATGCCCAGAAAAGGGCATGCCCAGAAAACGGCATGACCAGAAAAGGGCATGCCCAGAAAAGGGCATGCCCAGAAAAGGGCATGCCCAGAAAAGGGCATGCCCAGAAAACGGCATGACCAGAAAAGGGCATGCCCAGAAAAGGGCATGCCCAGAAAAGGGCATGCCCAGAAAAGGGCATGCCCAGAAAAGGGCATGCCCAGAAAAGGGCATGCCCAGAAAACGGCATGACCAGAAAAGGGCATGCCCAGAAAAGGGCATGCCCAGAAAACGGCATGACCAGAAAAGGGCATGCCCAGAAAAGGGCCTGCCCCGAAAACGGCATGACCAGAAAAGGGCATGCCCAGAAAAGGGCATGCCCAGAAAAGGGCATGCCCAGAAAAGGGCATGCCCAGAAAAGGGCATGACCAGAAAAGGGCATGCCCAGAAAAGGGCATGCCCAGAAAAGGGCATGCCCAGAAAAGGGCATGCCCAGAAAAGGGCATGACCAGAAAAGGGCATGCCCAGAAAAGGGCATGCCCAGAAAACGGCATGCCCAGAAAAGGGCATGCCCAGAAAAGGGCATGCCCAGAAAAGGGCATGCCCAGAAAAGGGCATGCCCAGAAAAGGGCATGCCCAGAAAAGGGCATGCCCAGAAAAGGGCATGCCCAGAAAACAGCATGCCCAGAAAACAGCATGCCCAGAAAACATGTCCAGAAAACAAAATTCCCAGAAAACAGCATGACCAGAAAACAGCATGACAAGAAAACAGCATGACCAGAAAACAGCATGACAAGAAAACAGCATGACCAGAAAACAGCATGACCAGAAAACATCATGTCCAGAAAACAGCATGACAAGAAAACAGCATGACAAGAAAACAGCATGCCCAGAAAACAGCATGCCCAGAAAACATCATGCCCAGAAAACAGCTTGTTTATAAAACAGCATACACAGAAAATAGCATGCCCAGAAAGCAGCAAAATGAAATCGTGATAGAGCAGGAGAAAATTCCTGATACTGTAGCTGTTATAATATCAAATGTGACATTCGTAGAAGGATAACAGATAGTAAGAACAAAGAAGTCACTGAGAAACTGAGAAACTAGCAAACCTGGAAACAAGAAGATTTAATTTTTTTTGTAACGTACTGTTTTGTTACGAGAGACAAGAGTTAAATTGGCAGTTGTATATATATCCATCAACAAAAAAAATACAAAGGCCAATAATTCAAATACTAGAGACAGTGGCAGAGAAAGACAGAGAGAGAGAGAGAGAGAGAGAGAGAGAGAGAGAGAGAGAGAGAGAGAGAGAGAGAGAGAGAGAGAGCGCAGGAAGAAGCGAAGCATTACCAGTCCAGATTGACAGAAAACCGAGAGACCGGAGAAGACATAATTACGACATACAAAATCTTTAGAGAATTTGATAGGGCAAATAAGGAAACACAGATAGAAGTGAAAGAGAAATAAACCATAAGGATGTAAGGAAGTATTTCTTTAATCTCAGGGTGGTTGAAACATTAAACGATTTAGAATAGGCAATGGTAGAAGCAAACTCAATACACAATTTCCGGAGTAGGTACAATAAGTAGCCGCTTAAAGGCTGGAGCAATAACTGAATAATGACAGAGACAGACAGTCACTATAGTGATGTATAACCCACCACAACTGCAGGAGGCTAAGAGAAGAATATGAAAAGAGCAACAGAGTAATGGTGGACACACTAGCTGAGGTGGCCAGAAGAGCTCACACAGGAAGAGCAAAGTTACTAGTTATGGGCGATTTCAATCACTAGGAGAAAACTTGGAGTCACCTGGGGGTCGAAAAACATGGAGAGCCAAGATGATGCATGTGGTACTGGAAAAATCTCATGCATCAACATGTTATGGACACTACCAGAGAGAGTGGAGGGTGAACCAGCAAGACTGGACCTCATGTCCACCCTGAGTAGCTTGGAGATTGAGGACATCACATATGAAAGGCCCCTTGGAGCTAGTGATCATGTGATTCTGAGCTTTGAATGCATAGAGTTACAAGTGGAGAGGGTAACAGGAGTAGGATGTGAAAATTACAAAAGAGGGGGGAAGGGCTACACAGGCATGAGGAACTTCCTGCAGGAGGTTCAGTGGGAAAGAGAATTAGTACGAAAATCAGTAAATGAAATGGACTACGTAACAACAAAATGCAAGGAGGCAGAGGAAAGGTTTGTTCCCAAGGACAAGAGAAATGATGGGAAGACCAGAACGAGCCTTTGGTTTACCCAAAGGTGTAGGAGGCAAAAACTAACTGCACTAGAGAATGGAAAAATTACAGAAGACCCAGAAGGACCCAGGAAAATAAAAAGATTTGTCAAAGAGCCAGAAACGAGTACACATGGAAAATGAGGGGAGGCCCAGCAACAGTACGAAAACGACATAGCATCAAAAGTCAAGTCTGACCCGGAGCTGTTGTATAGCCACATCAGGAGGAAGATACCAGTCAAGGGCAAAGAAATCAGGCTGAGGAAATAAAGTGGGAAGCTCACAAGAAACAACCAAGAAGTATATGAGGAGCTCAACATGAGATTTAAGGAGGTATATTTACAGTGGAGACAGAAAGAACTCCGGGAAGTCAGAGGAGGGGGGGTTCACCAACAAGGCATGTACCAACAAGTGTTGGATGAAATCCACACAATCAAGGTGGTGGTGAAGAAGCTAAGTGACCTCGATACCTAGGGTGGTGGGACCGGACATCTCTCCATGGGTCCTTAGAGATGGAGCAGAGATGCTGTGTGTGCCACTAAAGTATGAAAGACGGCAAATGTAGTCCCCATTTTTAAGAAAGGAGACAAACATGAGGCGCTAAACTAAACCAGTGTCACTGACGTGTATAGTATGCAAAGTCATAGGGAAGATTATCAGGAGGAGAGTGGTGGACCACCTAGAACGGAACAAGCTATAAACGACGATCAGCATGAATTCATAGAAGGCAAATCCTGTGTCACAAATCTACTGGAGTTTTCTGACAAGGTAATGGAAGTAAGACATGAGAGAGAGAGAGAGAGAGAGGGGTGGGTAGATCGCATTTTCTTGGACCGCAAGAAGGCCTTCGACACAGCTCCTCAAGAGATTAATGCAAAAGCTAGAGGATCAGGCATGTATAACAGGAAGAGCACTGCAATGTATCAGAGAATACCTGACAGGGAGGCAACAACGAGTCATGATACGCGACTAGGTATCAGAGTGGGCGCCTGTGACGAATGGGGTTCTACAGGGGTCAGTCCTAGGACCAGTGCTATTTTTGGTATATGTGAATAACATGACGGAAGGGATAGACTCAGAAGTGTCCCTGTTTGCAGATGATGTGCAGTTGTTAATAAAGAGAATTAAATCGGATGAGGATCAGGCAGACTACAAAGATACATGGACAGGCTGGACGCGTGGCCCAGCAACTGGCTCCTCGAATTTAACCTCGCCAAATGCAAAGTTATGAAGATCTGGGAAGGGCAAAAAAGACCGCAGACAGAGTATAGGCTAAGTGGCAAAAGACTGCAAGCCTCACTCAAGGAAAAGGATCTTGGGATGAGTATAATACCGAGCACATCTGAGGCACACATCAACCGGGTATCTGCTGCAGCATATAAGCGCCTGGCAAACCTAAGAATAGCGTACCGATACCTCAGTAAGGAATCGTTCAAGACTTTGTACACCGTGTACGTCAGGCCAATGCTGGAGTAAGCACCACCAGTTTGGAACCCACACCTGGTCAAGCACGTCAAGAAATTAAAGAAAATTCGAAGGCTTGCAACAGGGCTAGTTCCAGAGCTAAAGGGAATAAGGAAATCGGCCTGACGACACTGGAGGACGAAAGGGTTAGGGAAGACATGAAAACGACATACAATATACTGCCAGGAATAGACAAGGTGGACAGAGACAGGATGCTCCAGAGATGGGACACAGAAACACGGGGTCACAATTGGAAGCTGAAGCCTCAGATGAGTCAGAGAGATGTTAGGAAGTATTTCTTTAGTCAGAGTTGTCAGACTGTGGGACAGTCTGGCAAGTGACGTAGTGGAGGCAGGAACCATACACAGTTTTAAGATGAGGTATGATAAAGCTCATGGAGAAGGGAGAGGACCTAGTAGCGACCAGTGAAGAGGCGGGGCCAGCAGCTATATATCGACCCCTGCAACCACAAACAGGGGAGTACAAATAGGCTAGTACACACACTTTAAAGACTCTTTAAAATAGAATAAATTAAAAAACATACAACAAAACGGAATCCTGAAATATATTAATTAAAGAGGAAGACAAAGCCATGCAAACGCTCTTGTGAGAGGATGCTGACCTAGTTGTAATGAAAGTTAGAACATAAGACCCAGGGAACACTGGAGCAGGTCTGTCGGCACATGAAAATAAACTGTATGGTGATACCAGCAACAGGTTTCCTTTAATAAATGTCTTGAACAGTACACAAGTGTCTTTTTTCCACTACTGGCCCATGCTAGGTAAGTTCGATTCACACCCACTCATGTACTCGACCAGCCTAATTTCAAGTTTTCTTAAGTTTTTACTCAATGACGCTACCTGGGAGTTTGTTCAACTAAGCTACACTTGTAGTGCCCAACCAGTAATTCCTTATAACCATGTGAATATAAAACTCCAATTTGAATTCATTGCTTCGAGTCCCGTCTTAATAAATATTTTCAATGCGCTATTTATATCCCCCTTAATTATTCCCGTTTCCCATTTGAATACTTCATTCATATCTTTCCCCCAACACTACGCCTTTCCAGAGAGTGAACACTCAGTTCCTCCAGTCATTTATTTGTAGGAATCAACTTGGAATCATCTCCGCTACCTTGGTATATTTTCCAACGCATTCATGTCCATCCTGTAATCTGAAGCGTTATCTAAAATACATAAATTTGAAGTATAACTTGGGGGACTTGCCACTGTTATACTTCTTGATATGAAGCCAAGAATTATACTAACTTTATTATGAACTATTGTGCACTGTCGTCTTGGCTTTAAATGCCTGATAACCGGAACTCCTAAATCTTTTTTTCTCGTATTCACATCCTACCTTCTTCATTATTTGCGTTACAAGTACTACAGTAATTTTTTTTCCTAGGATTAGAGCCTTACACTCGCTTGCACTGAACAGCATCTAGCACGTCTCTGACCACATTAACCGAGCCAGGTCATCGTCTTACTGTCTAGTGTCATCAGAAATTATTTGACAGCTTATTTTACTGTAGTCTCATCAGCATATTTATGTTGCTATTTATTCCCCCAGCAAAGTCGTTTAGGTAACATGAAAACAACAAGAGTCCTAACACCGGCCCCTGTGGCACACCATTCGTAATGGGTCATATCCTGACCTCTTCCAATTAATGTAAACTCTCTGTTGCCTATCGGTCAGCCATGCTCGACGCAGATTTCTCCTATATAATGTGCCTCTATTTTCTTAAGTTTCGTGTGTAGAATATTATCAAAGGCAGTACTGACGTCCATACATACAATATAGTATATTTTTATCTTGGTCAACTACTTCGAATTCCTTAAACAACTTAGTAAATTTGCAAGGCAAGAACGCCCCTTTGTGAAACCTTGTTGAGATTCACTGATTAAAGTACTTCTTTCAGAGCAGCTCCGAAATGCATCAGCATCTATTCCACCAACTTTCCCACAACTGAGCTTAGATTAAATGGCCTATAATCTGAAACTAATGGCCTTTCTCCCTGTTTGTAAATGAGTGTCACATCAGCCATTTCCCACTTATCCGGAATGATACACTTTTGTAATGATCTGCTGAAAAAACTAGCTATTGGTTTGCTAAGTTCCTTCTTATATTCCTTTAAAACCCATGAAAACGGCTCACCAGGGCTTCAATCTCTTTAGTTGTTTAAGACCAAGGCACAAAAGACTTTGGTACTGCATAATTTAATTTCGTTCTGACCAGTATAATTACTGACCTCTGGGATTTTGTATTTCTTGGCGTAAAAACAGAGAAAACAGTGTTGAAAATGGTACACATTCTTCTGTTACTAACAGTAGGGTGACCTGAGTTACATATGAGTGGGCCTAACTTTTCCCTATCATATTATTATACACGTGAAAGAAACCCTTTGGATTGATCTTTAACTCCCTCGCAACCTTATTTTTTTTTTTTTTTTGGCTTTCCTCATTAATTTCTCGACTTTACTCTTGAATATATTGTTCAGTAAGGTGCCCCTCACCTCTCCTAATTCACCTATATTTTTTATACCCAAAAGATGCTTTAGTCTATTATTTATTTATTTAGGGTAATTTATGTTTGATCTAAAGCCTCTATTAGAAATATATGCAGCTTAGCTGAATTGGTGGAGGCTCGATCCTCCATCCTCTAAGTGCGACATACCCTCCACCTAACTGTATTCTCCCTATTCGCTGGAAGACTAGAGAGAGATGTGACAATTACATAAAACTTCGTAAGAAGGTTGGCAGGAAGTGGACCATGAGGTCTTCTCAGTGTCAGCAGTAAGCAGAGAGGGAGGCAATATTTTTACATTATGCATGGAGTCGTGCAGAAATGATACTAAGAAAACTTTTTCCAGAAAAAAAAAATTGAATAACAATATGATGTAGCCAGAGAGAAAGATGTGTGTGCTGAAATCTTGAATAATAAAGTGTAGCAGACGAGATTCCTTGGCATAAACTACGTGATGTATGCTAACATAATGTAGAGATTAAGACACGTGTGCAGCACTTGGGTATATTTAGTGATGAAACGTTTCGCCTATACAGTCGACTTCTTCAGTCAAATACAGAGGCAGTAGGTGTAGTAGTGAAATAAAGATGATGTAATCAGCCCATCAACTTTGAAGAACAAGTATTTGAGATAGTCAGTCCCTCAGCCAGGAGAAGAGTTCAGCTCCATGGTCTGGAAATACATCTTTCCAGACTATGGAAACTGAACTCTTCTCCTGGCTGAGGGACTGACCGTCTCAAATACTTGTTCTCCAAAGTTGATGGACTAATTACATCTTTATTTATCTACTACACATGTTTCCTCTATATGTCACTGAAGAACCCTACTGTGTGGGAGAAACGTTTCATCAGTAAAGACACCCAACTGGTGCACATGTGTCTTTATCTTCAACTTATCAGCATTTAATATAATTTTTAAATTAATATAATGTAACCTGCTCCCCGAGATTACTGTAGATGCCTTGTAAACACTTTTTTTCATGTCGAGATCATTTATAATTAAAATCTAGAACAAACATAGCCAAGGTGAGACAGTGTCAACGACTCTTTGCCCCTTTTAACCAGCTATGTTAAAATAACTTTTCCAGCCATATTAAGATCATAAGAAAGAGGGGAGTAGGCCTACTGGCCAATGCTAGGCACGTCCAAGTCACACCTGCATATTATTAGGAACATAAAGAGGAGGGCAGCAGACCTACTGGCCCAAGCTAGTCAAGTTCATCTCACACCCACTCGTGTATTTGTCTAAAAAAAACTTAAAGGCACAATACAGTCACTGGAACAATACACAAATAACCGGTACATAGAAGAGAGAAGCTTACAACGACTTGGACCATTTACAAAGTCACACTCCGACCGAAACGTCGTAAGCTCCCCTCTATGTGCGGGTTATTTGTGTAATGTATTTATCTAACTTATTTTTGAAACTATACAAGGTTTTAACTTCAATGACGTTACTCGGGAGTTTGTTCCACTCATCCACAACTATATTCTCTACAAATCTGTCTTAGATATTTTTAACACGTTATTTACATCCGCTTTATTTATTTAACGTAAAACCATATGTTAAATATTGTCTCGTGTAACAGTTTATATTATCTATAACATTTATCGCCACTCCACCACCCTTCCTGTTGACCCTAGCCGTGTGGAATAATTTATAGCCTTGTATGAAGTATTCATCACGCGTCTCTATCTTTCACGTTGAACCAGGTCTCTGTTATTAAAATAATATCTATGATTCCTGTACATGCAATTAATCCTAGCTCATCTATCTTATTCTCAGCGCTCCTGCTATTAGTGTCGTAGATCTTAAGTGAGATGGTCACTCACCGCCCTCCACTCTCTCTCTTTGTTTGACCTCTCTGTCAGTAACTATATAATGTATGCTTTTCCTACCATTTTCCTGAAGCATCTTGACAATTTTTCCTACTTTCATCTCTAGCACTGCAGTCTATTTGTTTCTCACTCCCATACCTGTATCTTCTATCAGTTTAAAGTCTTATACATCTCAGTAACGTCCCCTCTCGACAGAGTTGGCTTAAGCTGTTACCCCTGTGCCAAAGAGAGAGACCCCATCCCTTGAATACATATCACGGTGCTTATAGAAAATTATCCCACTTATCAGTGAATGGCACTGCAAGTTCTTTGCAGTTCTTGTCTAGACAACAGTTTACACCAGCTGCCCTAAGCATCCATTCGTTGCTTACTCCTCTTGTAGGTAAAAAGCAGAATATGATTGGTATCTTTCCCTTGTATCTAATTACATCTCTGTTGAAAAATGGTATTAAATACTAACAAGTTGATGATTAAGACATGTGCAACAGTTGGGTAACTTTGTTGTTGAAAAAAAGATGTAGTCAGTCCATTAACCTTGGAGAAATAGTATCTGAGGTGGTCAGTCCCTCGGCCTGGAGAAGAGTTCTATTGCTGTCCTGTACTTCCCTGCGCTTCCCAGTGTCATTTCCCCAACAATAAAGCGGATAATGGGCTCGATCCCGCTACCTAGCATAGTATTACTTGACCTGTTGACTATGTCACCAACAGCAGGTCCAGGGAAAAACACCCTTTGTCCCACCTTCGTATCCATGTTACAGGAAGCATGGTCTATATACCGAACTTGTGAGTCGCCAACCACGAGGATATTCTTAACTTTAATAGTTGAACAGTTAATGGTACCTGCATCTTCACTGACCACCGAAGTACATTCATCCTGGAGAACTGAAAAGCTGCTTCCTACCTTTAAATCTGCTCCCTTATCATTCTTCTCTTTTAATGGTAACAATTTTCCATCTGCTACTGCCACTCTCCTCCTCCTCCTCCTCCCTGTTGCTGGTAACCTGTTTCTTTCTCTCTATTCCCAACCACCTCACGCGCGCCAACACACTGCCATACTTATCCCAGCGAATTTTCAATTTATTTTCCTCCTTGAGAAGTGGAACCACCTTCTGTACCACCCTGAGCCCTGATTCTAAAACACGACAAAATGCAAGCCATGGTAACATGAAAGCACTCAGTACTAATTCCCCCCAAACAGCTATAGAATAGTTGATGGGACCTATGTTTACGGTACACCTATACCTGGAATACCTGGAGAGGGTTTCGTGGGACAACGCCCCCGTGGCCCGGTCTGTGACCATGCTCGGTAAAGACTTTATTGAGAGACTATAGGACTTTATTAGGGTATACTTCATTAAAGTCTTGGACGAAATAAAGACTTACTTGCAAACACAATTTAAGGATGCCTTAATTAGAAAGACTTATTACCTAGTTTTCAGTCTGTACCTGTACTTTCCTCTTTCACTACTGAGCGAAACGTTGTTCCAATAACAGCTTATTCTCCGGCGTGTATCTAAGCTGCTTATCCCAGGGAACATTTAATATAACGTTGACAGGAATTTCCTAAAACAACTTTGAATTAAATATCACGACTTAAAGTACCTCTGAAGAGTTAAACCCGTCCAAAATACTTTCAATTCACTAAAGCTTACTAATTAAAATTATTTAACGCTACTAAAGATCATATTATTATTATTATAATCAAGGGGAAGCGCTAAACCCGTAGGATTATACAGCGCCTGGGGGGGGGGATGTGGAAGGCATTCAGGCTTAATTCGGGGAACTGGAGCACAGATCCAATTCCCTAAATCAAGAGCCCCCTCACCAACATCAAGGAACCTCATTTAACGCTACTAAAGATCATAGCATTTGTTTAAGTCACATATATATACCGCGAGGTATATATACAACAGTGAATATACTTTAATCACTAACTTAGTTATTAAAGTATCCTTGACTGGCACTGCACAAGTGCCAGTCAGCCTTAATGGCCCTCGTGTAATCGATAGGTATTAAACCTAATAAATATTAAAAATCGCTTTTTATAATAAAATCATATTTAAATTCATATTTAAAATAAAACTAATAAAATTATATTTAAATTTGCTGAACAAAGTTCAAAACATTTTTCTTACGAATGATAAGTGAACATGATCTGAATAATGTCACTTTGTACGACTTTGGTCACTTTATTAAAGTATTACTGGCTAGGTTATATATACCAGAGGTATGTATCTTTCAGTGTATATACACCGATCTGTGTAACTCTCACGGTGTATATACACCGATCTGTGTAACTCTCACGGTGTATATACACCGATCTGTGTAACTCTCACGGTGTATATACACCGATCTGTGTAACTCTCACGGTGTATATACACCGATCTGTGTAACTCTCACGGTGTATATACACCGATCTGTGTAACTCTCGCGGTGTATATACACCGATCTGTGTAACTCTCACGGTGTATATACACCGATCTGTGTAACTCTCACGGTGTATATACACCGATCTGTGTAACTCTCACGGTGTATATACACCGATCTGTGTAACTCTCACGGTGTATATACACCGATCTAACTCTCGCGGTGTATATACACCGATCTGTGTAACTCTCACGGTGTATATACACCGATCTGTGTAACTCTCACGGTGTATATACACCGATCTAACTCTCGCGGTGTATATACACCGATCTGTGTAACTCTCACGGTGTATATACACCGATCTGTGTAACTCTCGCGGTGTATATACACCGATCTGTGTAACTCTCACGGTGTATATACACCGATCTGTGTAACTCTCACGGTGTATATACACCGATCTGTGTAACTCTCACGGTGTATATACACCGATCTGTGTAACTCTCACGGTGTATATACACCGATCTAACTCTCGCGGTGTATATACACCGATCTGTGTAACTCTCACGGTGTATATACACCGATCTAACTCTCGCGGTGTATATACACCGATCTGTGTAACTCTCACGGTGTATATACACCGATCTGTGTAACTCTCACGGTGTATATACACTGATAACTTAAGGTATTTTAGGGAATATAAACTGACAATTTGTTTTAAGCTCTATTTTACTAATTAATATATTCTTGATTGATTATGATCTAGCTACTTGTGGTCTTGTCTTAACTTTCGTAAAGTCGATAGGATTTAAACCCAATAAATCAAGCAAAAAAGTATTGGCCTCTCGTATAGAGGATAATCTTTACTCTCAGTCGTCGTCGTCGTCACCCCCGTCGTCGTCGTCGTCACCCCCGTCGTCGTCGTCACCACCGTCGTCGTCGTCGTCACCCCCGTCGTCGTCGTCACCCCCGTCGTCGTCGTCACCACCGTCGTCGTCGTCGTCACCACCGTCGTCGTCGTCACCACCGTCGTCGTCGTCGTCACCCCCGTCGTCGTCGTCACCACCGTCGTCACCCCCTTTCCCCGGTATTGACCAGTTCAATCAGAGAGGAAGGTTAATAGTGCAGTAACAATGTCAAACATAAACAGAGAGGGAAAAAAAGTGTGATATTAGAGCACAAGCTGTCGCAAACACAACCATCATCAAGGCCAAAATATGCAAATATTTTGCTAGGGGAATATGAATGTAGGGGAGTTGTTGAGCTGCAAACGGTAAAAAATGTAGATACATTCTAGGAACTGAATTAATATACCGAAGGGGAGGAACTCTGGCGGTCTGAAGGAAACTAATTTTATATCCAGGATAAAGTTGTATTGCAGACTGTTGAAGGAAAGGCGACTGTAGAATATCCTGGAACTGCGATAACGTTTAAAACAGAGTAGAGCTTTATGAAGCTCAACACAGAGCCAAACATTACTTCTAAGTCTTCAAAACAACTTCTTTTGAAATCTAGTTGTTTAGTTCTCAACACCAATAAGGGAGATTATCAACAGCCATCCTCCCCACAGCTTTCTTCAAGAGGGAACTTGGCAAGTTCCTCAATCCAGTGCCTCATCAGCCGGCCTGTGGCTCGTACGTTTGACTGCGTGCTATTAGCACTAACAACCTGGCTTATCAAGTCAGTTACCAGGAAGCCTGGTCTAGAATTGGGAAGCAGGGGGGAATGACCACCCTAAAACCGGTTTTAGATAAACATGATATAAACCCCATCCTCTCTTTCTTTCTATTTGTCTGTCAATGTCTCGCTACTTTGTCTCTGTCTGTTTGTCTGTCTGTCTCTCTCTCTCTCTCTCTCTCTCTCTCTCTCTCTCTCTCTCTCTCTCTCTCTCTCTCTCTCTCTCTCTCTCTCTCTCAGCAATAGTCGACTGATAAGTTACGAGGTTATTCAAGTTTCAATAAACAAAGTAGCAAAACACCCACCGTGGTAGTATAGTGGTGAGTATCCCCGCCTGTCACGCGGGAGACCGGGGTTCGATTCCCCGCCGGGGAGGCAAGTGTTAACAGTGCTCTGGTGGCCTGGTGGTTAACGCTCTCGCTTCACACGGTGAGGGCCTGGGTTCGATTCCCAGCCAGAGTAGAAACATTGGACGTGTTTCTTTCCACCTGTTGTTTATGTTCCCCATCAGTAAAATGGGTACCTGGGTGTTAGTCGACTGGTGTGGGTCGCATCCTGGGACACTGACCTAAGGAGGCCTGGTCACAGACCGGGCCGCGGGGGCGTTGACCCCCGGAACTCTCTCCAGATAAACTCCAGATAAACAGTGGGAACACCAACAATAAGCTCCCACACTGCTCTATATGTCTGTTACATAGATGGAACAACTGTGTGCTGTGCTGTTCCATTTCTCAGTATAACGGTTACAAGTGGGAACAGCTAGAATATGCTTCTACACTATTCTGTTGAAGATTTTGGCCTTACCTGCTGTGTTTAAATTATAGCTATATATAATGAACACTTAGCTGATAAATGACAGCAAATCGTCTACACAGCTGCCCCTGCAGACGAGGTCTAGAAGCTGTCGAAACCATCACAACATTGGGCTGTCAAGAGATACAATTTGTAAGTATAAATTACCCCTAGGGGGTGTTATGTCAGCATATTTCATTCGATGATGGCTGACGAAATACCTACTTGTTTGGACTCAAAAGTCCACACCTTACTACCGATTATAGGTTGATTACAAACTCCTTGTGACTCAAGAATTGCGCAATCCCCCGATCTACAAGAAATTCGTAACATACCTTGCTCTTTGTAACGTGAGCTATGGTGTTCTCAACACCTTCGACAGGTATCGGTGACTTGATAGAAGCTGAAGTGTCCTTGGATGTCCATGTCTTCCATTGTCTACGAAACGCACACTGGTACACTATGTTCCACAAGATTTGTCTTTATTGTTCACAATGTATCACAAGAGAAGCTGATCACACTTCTCTTATGTTTATCGTGTTTTGTGAGACACTTTGTCCACACTAACGCACAGATCAGTGTTCTTTGTTGGTTATCCTGGCGTCAGTGTCACTCGTAGTAGAGTCAAAGTTAATCTGGCGATGCCACACCGCCCCAAGCCGTCACTGCCCTAATACAAAAAAAAAGCTGACCTAGTACTCCTTGCTTCCTTGCCACTTCCTCGATGAAGCAAAGCAAAATGTTTAAATCTTGCTGTCTTAAGCATAGACAACAACGTCCACTATCTTTACTATGGTAATAAAGTGGGAGCAGGATTTTCCTTAATTGTCCTGCTAAAGTAAGAATGTACTGTCTCTTATAAAAATACACTTTGCAACACCGCTGTAAGGAGCAGAGGTCACTTGACTACGTCGCATAACATCTGTGATCAATTACTCACTGTAGCAGTAAACAAGACGCTCGCCCCTTCTGAGAGGGCTTGGCCCCTCAGGGCTGAAAGGGGCTGAAAGGGCTGAAGGGGGCTGATACCCCCCTCCTGGAGAAAATTTCTCCACACTGGGGGGCGGCGGAGGTTCGCTGCAGGTGAACTATTCATCACTTAACATTAATTTGATTTTCTCACTCGCCACCACTGCTGCTTGTCTTTTCTGAACAGCTTTAGTCTGTGTGGTTTCTGGAGAATCACTAATTTTGTTTTCAACACTGTGTAATTCTAACGGCACTAGTTTATTTATTGTCCGCTTATTCACTACACCTTTGTTTAAAGCATCAACTGTCCTGATGATTCCATTTGCATCAGGATATATGGTCACAATTTTTCCAAGTGGCCATTGGGACCTCGGACCATCATTGTCGATAATCACTATGTCACCAGGTCTTAAGGACTTATGATTTTCAGGAACACCAGCTCCATAGAAGTGTTCTCTCAATGAGGTGAGATAGTCTTCTCGCCAAATTTTCTCCCAATGTTCAATCACTTTATTAAGGTGTTTGAATTTACTTCTGAGTTGCTCAGGTTCGAAATAAGTAGGATCCTCTATGATTTCTTTATCATTCATGGAAGGAACAGGTTCGAGCCTTCTGCCATGGAGTAAATGAGATGGACTTAACACTTCTAAATTGTCCAGATCATCGGTAACATAAGTTAGAGGTCTGTTGTTGACTATTTTCTATTTCAGTCACAACTGTACGGAATTCTTCTAAGTCGATTCTTTGACGATGAAGAGTCTTCCTTAAACAACGTTTTACAATGCCGATCATTCTTTCATAAAATCCGCCGTGCCATGGAGATTTAGGAGGAATGTATCTTCAACGACATCTGCGTTGATTCAGCATCTGTTGTACTTCTGGTTGATCAAAGATCTTGCTTATATAAGCAGCACCAGCAACAAAGTTCGTTGCATTATCTGAAATCATCAGTCTGGGACATGCCCTTCTGGCTGCAAACCTTCTGAATAATTTGATAAAGTTTCAGCAGACATGTCAGTGGCTACTTCTAGATGTACTGCTCTAGTTGTAGCACAAGTGAACAAACAGATGTACACCTTGATGGGAACTTTGTCAACTGTTTTGGTTAAAATTATTGGTCCAGTGTAATCTACACCTGTCACCTCAAATGGAGTGATATGACAAACTCTTTCAGAGGGATATGGAGGTGGACCTGGATACTGACATACTCGCATATCGTAGTGACGACAAGTAATACAGTCCTTTATTTGTTTTTTCACACTTTGTCGACCTTGAGGTATCCAGTAGGACTGTCGTATATGACAAAGTGTGTCAGCTACCCCACCATGTAACACGTTACTGTGGGCGTTTTGCACAATCAGTTTTGTTAGCCAATGATTCTTGGGGATCAATATTGGATGTATGGCTTCTTTAGGTAGTGAAGAATTATGAATTCTTCCTCCACATCTTATAATCTTTTCTGAGTCGAGATAAAGTCCTAAAGAATTAATCATAACAGGTTTCTTTGGGGATTTATCTTGTGTTTCTAGAAATTTATATTCTGTAGAGAAAACATCTTTCTGTATTAGTTTCACCCAGTATTTAATGGGTTCAAGACATTCATAATCAGGTTTTATTCCTTTAATGAATTCAAAGACAAGAGCTGTAACTCTTAATAGTTTACCCAAAGATGAGTATTTAGATCCATCAATGACTATTTCTGTTGTGTCTGCAGTATTTACACAACTTATTTCTGCTGTGTTCAAGCAGACTGTTTCTTCTGGCATAATGTGAGCTTTTTGCTGAGGCCAGTTATTTTCATTAGAGAGCCAGTTCGGTCCGTGGAGCCATAATTTATTATCCACAAATTTCTTGAGTGGGACACCACGTGACAACATGTCAGCTGGATTCTCTTGGGTAGAGACGTGGAGAAAGAGATAATCTCTCTGCATCTCTCTTATTTCTGCTACTCTGTTCTGTACATAGACCAGCTTACTCTTATTATTTCTTAACCACTGGAAAACTGCCTCATTATCACTCCAGATCACGGTTTTTTCAATATTGAGATGATCAAGTACTTTGTTGAGATAGACAGCTAATTTTGTACCTACATAGAGTGCTGTCAGTTCCAATTGTGGTACTGTTCTGACCTTCAAGGGTGCTACCCTGGCCTTTGAAGTAATTAGTGTACTTCCTTCAGCATTACTCATGTAAGCTACAGCGCCATAACCTCTGGTTGACGCATCACAGAACACATGTAATGTGTAATTGTTTCCCTCTTGACCTATTTGTCTGGGAAATTTAATTTGATGAAGTTGCTTAAACTCCCTGGATATTTCATCCCATGCTTGACTCATTTCTAGAGGCAAGTTCTCATCCCATCCAATTTTGAGTTTCCATGCATCTTGCATAAGCATTTTACCCTTTATGGTAATTGGTGAGACGAGTCCTAGAGGATCAAAACATTGTGATACCTCTGACAGTAAACTACGTTTAGTGAGTGTACTGCATGATTTATTGTTCATCCCTTTGAGACTCAAAGTATCTTCCTGTGTGTTCCAATTAAGTCCCAGCATATTGTTGCAATCAGGAATTTCAGCTTCAGCGAAATCTTCTTTGATAAGTTCCCTTAATTGCTTTGAATTTGTATTCCACAACCTTAGAGGCATATTTGCTTCTTTCATCTCCTTGTTAGCTTCTCTGTATAAGGATTTCAAATCATCCTCTTTATTCACAGTACCTTGAAGATTGTCCACATAGAAACTTTTCTTTAAGATTTCTTTGAAGGGACTTTCAGATTTCTTCAAATGTGTATTTAGAGTAGCTTCTAGTAAGAATGGAGAGGATGTTGCACCAAATAATACTGATTTGAAGCGATAAGTTTTCACAGGACTTTGAGGATCATGTGGATTTTCAGGCCACAAGAATCTCTATTTCTTGTAGTCCTACTCTTAAGAAAGCCTTGGAAATATCAGCGGTGTAGGCATATGGGTTTGTGCGAAATTTCATAAGCACGTCTCCAAGCTTCTCAGTTAGTGAGGGTCCGGTCATCAGACAGTCATTAAGACTTGCTACATCTTTATTTGCACGTGCGCTGCAATTATATACAACACGTAGTGGAGTGGTTTCAGAATCTTTTCTGACTCCATGGTGCGGGAGATAATGAGCGTTTGTCTTCAACTTATCTTCGACTATTTCCTCAATGAATTTATTGTCCAACTGTTCTTGTATGATATTATCATAGACAGTCAGTAGCTCAGGATTCTTCCTGAGCTCATGTATTTGTGCTTTCATTTGTCCGAAAGCCATGCGATAATTGCTAGGCAGATGTGGTGGATTTAATTTCCATGGTAACCTAACCCAATACTGTCCATCTTTATATTTGACAGTGTCCAAATATTGGTTATAAGTCTGAGACTCTTGTGGGCTTGGTTTATTTACATCAATACCTATCGCATCTAAATCCCACAACTTATCAACTGGTTCATTCATTTCTTCCAGTAATGATAATTTTTGCTGTGGTACATGATCAGCGGTTATTCTCGTAACTAGTACATTTTCCACTGAATCAATATCAGCTTCTTTCCCACTCTGAGAGGGAATGGGACCACATATCATGTGGCCTCCTGCTGTTTTCAGCAAGTGAACATCATGTTTACTTACTATATTTTGCACAAAACAGTGATAATAATCACTTCCAATGATTAAATCAATTGGACTAATTGTGTCCGTCTGTATGACAGGACAGGCTAACTTGACCTTAGCTGCTTTCAGTGCTGCAACTGTTTCTTTTAATCCCTGGATCTGCACAGACTTAGGCAAATCATCTACTACCACAGCTTCTACTGTCTTTTTCCTGTTTCCTAGACCAACAGTGATTTTGGCTAGGTCATATGTCTGTTTACCAGAATTGTGGAAAAAAAACAGCTATATCTAACTGTATTTTGGCATAGGGTTGTTTATTCAGTTTCTGCAACACTGTTCTTCTTATGAAGGACCTTTGTGAGCCTTGATCAAATAATGTTAGCACATTGGTTTTGTGTAATTTATTAGATAACTCAACTCGAGCTATCGGGAGAGCAGTTGCTTTAAACTTATCTCTCACATTTAATGCTGTTGCTTGTTGATTTCCTGATTCTGTGGAAGTCTGCTGCTGTTCAGCAAAAGCATTTGGGCATAATGCTGTATGATGCATACCCTTGCATTTAAAACACTTCTTCAGTGAGCATTTTCCTCCCTTGTGTTCACCTAAACACTTGATGCACCTTTTCAGCTGATGAACACGTATACGTGCCTCCATTGATGTGTATTGAATACAATACTGTGCCCAATGTGTTCCATCACAAAGTACACATTTTGGAGTACGTTTATGTGCGACAGTTTGTTTACTGTCTGTTGTATTCACAACTTGATAAATGCCTATATGGGATTTCCCATTATGTGGTTTAGTGGGAGTAGGTATACTCTTTCTATACTGAGTTGAAGGTTTATTATCCACTGGATTTGTGGATTTTTCATCTTGTCTCGTTGCTTGCATGCATGAAACTATTGTTTGTAAACCATTGCTAATTTCCTCACAAGTGAAATAGCGTTTATTGAACATAATATTTAATCGTTCAATAGTTTGTGGTGACAACTTATCTTGTACAATACCACTGATAAACCAATCACATTGCCTTAGGTCATATTTAGCACCTAGAGATCTGAGACTATTGTCTAATGTAATTCTAAATGCCTGTAAGTCTGAAAAACAATGTTTGGGTGGCTTCAAGCTTGATATTAAGACTGCATGTCTAACTCTAGCCTTGTCAGCATCGAAGTAATTGTCTGCTAAGACACGTAAGGCTATTTGATAATTACCTTTAACCACCGGAAATGACTTAATCAGTTCATAGGGTTCTCCCTTCACAAGACATTTAAGATAATTGAACTTAGCAATCTCATCTATGTCAGTTCGTGAATTTACTATGGATTGAAAACCACTAATGAATTCTTCACAATTATGACCTTGGAAAATAGGTAATGACAATGTAGGTAAGCTTGGTAATGGGACACTTCTTGTTGTTACAGGTGTAACAGGTGCTTGACCACTAGTTATAGTAGGTCTCTGTGACAGAGTTTTACGGCAGATAGCCTGTACTCCTGTCCACCTTAATTGTTGATTACTAAAAGTATCCAAAACATTTTTAATTTCATCCTCAGATGGATCTGATTCAAGAAATTTATTTTCATAATGTGTATGGTCTGAATTAATTATTTCCATATGTTGTGTAAATAATTCAAACTTGACCTCAAGATCATCAAAATCTATGTTTGTATCTTGAGTTAATCCTATACAGACTGAAATTAGATTTTCTAATTGTGTAATCTTAGTCTGTAAAGACTGAAACTGAGTTTTCAAACAAGCCATTTTAATGGTATACTGAAAATTCTAGCACCACACTTAGAGTGTTTAAAAAACACTGTACTGCTATAAACAGCTGAATTTTTGTTATGCTTAAGTCAGCAATAATCAGTCAGACACTAATTACCCACTAAGCTTAACCTCAGGGTCAATGACCATGAAGGATACACAGTACATGTGGCTGGTGTTTATGACTTGAGTTTGCTGTGTCAGCCTGACTACGATGATTAATCATAAATAACGTTATACACTTCATTCACTATACACTATAAATGTCACTGTATAACTGTAAATCACACGTGAATATTACTTACACACATAAATTTCACTGTTAATATATATTTGAAAGCTTACACTTTATATATAAGTTCCTTTAATATAACAGGTATATCTATAAGAAACAAACTTTAACACCATCTTGTCTCTTAATTTCTGTCTATAAACATTATAAACACTGTGTATATATATACACTCAGACAAACAACATCACTTGGGTTGTTGTCTTAATCAGCAATTTCGAGATTGGAGCAGTTGATGGAGGGTGCAGGATACCATCCCCCGTCTTCTTGTTGGGTGAGTCACCCAGCTCCCGTTTTCTTTGGGTGAACACTGGGTGAGCGTCCGTTTTCTTTTGGCTGCCCATTCTCTGTGATTGAGTCTGGAGGGACTCATTTATACTGATTTATATTGTAAAACACTAGTTTTACAGGCTTTTTCGAAGGACCTTGGCTCATAGGTTATTTGTACACTGTAGTACAACATATTTGGACCACAGTGTCGTCTTTATCCGGTTCGAGCACGACCAATTCTGTTGAAGATATTGGCCTTACCAGCTATGTTTAATTTATAAATATAAATATAGGAAACACTTAGCTGATAAATGACAGCAAATCGTCTACACAGCTGCCCCTGCAGACGAGGTCTAGAGGCTGTCGAAACCATCTCAACATGGGCTGTCAAGAGATATAATTTGTAAATTATAAATTACCCCTAGGGGGTGTTATGTCAGCATATTTCATACACTGGTGGCTGACGATGTACGTACTTGTTTGGACTCAAAAGTCCACACCTTACTGCCGACTATAGGTTGATTACAGACTCCTTGCGACTCAAGAACTGCGCAGTCCCCCGATCTACAAGAAATTCGTAACATACCTTGCTCTTGTAACGTGAGCTATGGTGTTCTCAACACCTTCAACAGGTATCGGTGACTTGATAGAAGCTGAAGTGTCCTTGGATGTCCACGTCTTCCATTGTCTAGGAAACGCACACTGGTACACTATGTTCCACAAGATTTGTCTTTATTGTTCACAATGTATCACAAGAGAAGCTGATCACACTTCTCTTATGTTTATTGTGTTTGAGACACTTTGTTCACACTAACGCACAGATCAGTGTTCTTTGCTAGTTATCCTGGCGTCAGTGTCACTCTCCCAGAGTCAAAAGCAATCTGGCGACGCCACACCGCCCCAAGCCGTTGCTCCCCTAGCACACACAAAAAAAAGCTGACCTAGTACCTTGCTTCCTTGCCACCTCCTCGATGAAGCAAAGCAGAATGCTTGTTTCTTGCTGTCTTAAGCATAGACAACAACGTCCACTATCTTTACTATGGTAATAAAGTGGGAGCAGGATTTTCCTTAATTGTCCTGCTAAAGTAAGAATGTACTGTCTCTTATAAAAATACACTTTGCAACACCGCTGTAAGGAGCAGAGGTCACTTGACTACGTGGCATAACATCTGTGATCAATTACCCCTCCTGGAGAAAATTTCTCCACACAAGGTGTAGTGGTGATGGGAAGGGGAGAGCAAGGTGTAGTGGTGATGGGAAGGAGAGAGCAAGGTGTAGTGGTGATGAGAGGGAAAGAGCAAGGTGTGGTGTGATGGGAGGGAGAGAGCAAGGTGTTGAGGTGATGAGAGGGAAAGAGCAAGGTGTGGTGTGATGGGAGGGAGAGAGCAAGGTGTTGAGGTGATGAGAGGGGAAGAGCAAGGTGTGGTGTGATGGGAGGGAGAGAGCAAGGTGTGGTGATGGGAGGGAAAGAGCAAGGTGTGGTGATGGGAGGGAGAGAGCAAGGTGTGGTGATGGGAGGGAGAGAGCAAGGTGTGGTGATGGGAGGGAGAGAGCAAGGTGTGGTGATGAGAGGGAGAGAACAAGGTGTAGTGGTGATGGGAGGGAGAGAGCAAGGTGTTGGGGTGATGAGAGGGAAAGAGCAAGGTGTGGTGTGATGGGAGGGAGAGAGCAAGGTGTTGAGGTGATGAGAGGGAGAGAGCAAGGTGTTGAGGTGATGAGAGGGAGAGAGCAAGGTGTTGAGGTGATGAGAGGGAGAGAGCAAGGTGTTGAGGTGATGAGAGGGAAAGAGCAAGGTGTGGTGTGATGGGAGGGAGAGAGCAAGGTGTTGAGGTGATGAGAGGGAAAGAGCAAGGTGTGGTGTGATGGGAGAGAGCAAGGTGTGGTGGTGATGGGAGGGAGAGAGCAAGGTGTGGTGGTGATGGGAGGAAAAGAGCAAGGTGTGGTGTGATGGGAGAGAGCAAGGTGTGGTGGTGATGGGAGGGAGAGAGCAAGGTGTAGTGGTGATGGGAGGGAGAGAGCAAGGTGTAGTGGTGATGGGAGGGAGAGAGCAAGGTGTGGTGATGGGAGGGAGAGAGCAAAGTGTGGTGGTGATGGGAGAGAGATAGCAAGGTGTGGTGGTGATGGGAAGGAGAGAGCAAGGTGTTGGGGTGATGGGAGAGAGCAAGGTGTGGTGGTGATGGGAGGGAGAGAGAGAGCAAGGTTTAGTTATGGGACGGAGAGAGCAAGGTGTGATGGGAGGGAGAGAGCAAGGTGTGGTGATGGGAGGGAGAGAGCAAAGTGTGGTGGTGATGGGAGGGAGAGAGCAAGGTGTGGTGGTGATGGGAGGGAGAGAGCAAGGTGTGGTGTGATGGGAGGGAGAGAGCAAGGTGTGGTGGTGACGGGAGGGAGAGAGCAAGGTGTTGGGGTGATGAGAGGGAAAGAGCAAGGTGTGGTGTGATGGGAGGGAGAGAGCAAGGTGTTGAGGTGATGAGAGGGAAAGAGCAAGGTGTGGTGTGATGGGAGAGAGCAAGGTGTGGTGGTGATGGGAGGGAGAGAGCAAAGTGTGGTGGTGATGGGAGAGAGCAAGGTGTGGTGGTGATGGGAGGGAGAGAGCAAAGTGTGGTGGTGATGGGAGAGAGATAGCAAGGTGTGGTGGTGATGGGAAGGAGAGAGCAAGGTGTTGGGGTGATAGGAGAGAGCAAGGTGTGGTGGTGATGGGAGGGAGAGAGCAAGGTTTAGTGATGGGACGGAGAGAGCAAGGTGTGGTGATGGGAGGGAGAGAGCAAAGTGTGGTGGTGATGGGAGGGAGAGAGCAAGGTGTGGGTGATGATGAGAGGGAGAGAGCAAGGTGTGGTTGTGATGGGAGGGAGAGAGCAAGGTGTGGTGGCGGGAGGGAGAGAGATGTGGTGATGGCAGGGAGAGAGCAAGGTGTGGTGATGAGAGGGAGAGAGCAAGGTGTGGTGATGGGAGAGAGAGCAAGGTGTGGTAATAGGAGGAGAGAGAGAGCAAGGTGTGGTGATGGGAGGAAGAGAGAAAGGTGTGGCGATGGGAGGGAGAGAGCAATGTGTGGTGATGGGAGGGGGAGAGCAAGGTGTGGTGATGGGAGGGGGAGAGCAAGGTGTGGTGATGGGAGGGGGAGAGCAAGGTGTGGTGATGGGAGGGGGAGAGCAAGGTGTGGTGATGGGAGGGGGAGAGCAAGGTGTGGTGATGGGAGGGGGAGAGAAAGGTGTGGTGATGGGAGGGGGAGAGCAAGGTGTGGTGATGGGAGGGGGAAAGTAAGGTGTGGTGATGGGAGGGGGAGAGCAAGGTGTGGTGATGGGAGGGGGAGAGCAAGGTGTGGTGATGGGAGGGAGAGAATAAGAAAGAGGAAAGATAAACTACATGAAAAAACAGAGGGAGGAGCCCAGTGTTATGCAAGGCGAGAGTTGCTAGGTGAGTGTTGCTAGGCGAGTGTTGCTAGGTGAGTGTTGCTAGGTGAGATATGCTAGGTGAGATGCGCTAGGTGAGTGGTACTCAGTGGTACTAGTTGAGTGGTGCTAAGTGAGTGGTGCTAAGTGAGTGGTGCTAGGTGAGTGGTGCTAGGTTTTGTGGTATTAGGTGAGTGGTGCTAGGTGAGTGGTATTAGGTGCTGAGTGGTGCTAGGTGAGAGATGCTAGTCGAGTGGTTGTAGGTGAAAGGTGCTAGGTGAGTGGTTCTGGGTGTTTCTGGGATGGTAGGTGAGGTGTTTCGGAGGTGATGGTGCGGGAGATGAGGGAGATGTGTGATGGTGTGAGAGATGAGGGAGATAGTTTGACGCTCATAGAGAAAGGGGGGGACGAAGAAAGCAACACAAGAACGACAGAAAAAACAAGAGAAAGATGAGGTGGAGGAGAAATGAGAGGAAAAATGGGAACAGGAAATAGGAAATATATATGTGCCAAGGTAAATGAATAGAGGGGGATTGGAAACATGGAAAAAATGAGAAAAGGGGAACTGAATGAGAAAGAAGGAAGCGTAAAGAAATGGAGAAGAAATGGGAGGAGAAATAGGAGGGAGGAGAAAGTATGGTAGGACAGCTAAGAATGCCACGGCCAAGAGGCACTAGTTGGCTCTGAGCCTGACACTCTCACACCTGCGCTGCCATCTTTATTTCTTTCACGTCGGGTTAAATGCAACAAGAAAACACAGCAAGGAAACACAAGAAAATGCAATAAGAAAACACAGCAAAAATACCAGAAAGCAGAGCAAGAAATCACAGCAATAAAACAAGCAGGAAGATAACAAACAGCAAGAAAACAAGATTTGCGAGAAAAGCTGCAGAAAAATGTAAGAAAAACACACATGAAGGCTCAGGATACCAGGTGTACTGTAGACAATATTGATGGAAAGACAAGTCCTTCTCCACCTGTTATTGTGACAACTCTGTGTCAAGTTATATAAAACAATGCATATCTTAAAACGTTGTCACAATAAAGGCTTTGTCTCCTCTTCCGCCTTTAGTGAAAAATCTAGAGGACAAGTCCAGGATCGGACGAAGAGATCTAAATGAGTTGTGAAAATATGCAATGATATTAGTTTGTATAACCTACACGAACTGTATCACTAGACCAAAGCATTTCACCCCTCCTTGGAAGACGTGTTCATTTAATATCACATACCTGCAAGCCCCTCCCAAGAGGCTCATCACTAGTAATTATATTCTATTAACACATTGGCAGTTTCCCACCAAGGTAGGGTGGTCTGAAAAAAAAAAATTCATCGTTCACTCCATCACTGTCTTGTCAGAAGTGCGCTTACATTACAGCTATAAAACTGCAACATTAACACCCCTCCTTCAGAGTGCAGACACTTTACTTCCCATCTCCAGGATTCAAGTCCAGCCTGCCAGTTTCCCTGAATCCCTTCATAAATATTACCTTGCTCACACTCCAACAGCATGTCAAAGTCCTAAAAGCCATTTGTCTCCATTCGCTCTTATCTAATAAGCTCATGCTTGCTTGCTGGAAGTCCAAGCCCCTCGCACACAAAACCTAATTTATCCCCTCCCACCAACCTTTCCTAGGCTGACCCCTACCCTGCCTTCCCTCCACTTCAAATTTATACACTCTCGAAGTCATTCTATTTTGTTCCAACTTCTCTACATGTCCAAACCACCTCAACAACCCCTCCTCAGCCCTCTGGATAATAGTTTTGTTAATCCCACACCTCCTCCTAATTTCCAAACTACGAATTCTCTGCATTATATTCACACCACACATTGCCCTTAGACACTACATTTCCACTGCCTCCAGCCTTCTCCTTGTTGCAACATTCACCACCCATGCTTCACACCCATACAAGACCGTTGGTATAACGATACTCTCATACATTCCCCTCTTTGCTTCCATGGACAAAGGTCTTTGTCTCCACAGACTCCTCAATGCACCACTCACCTTTATCCCCTCGTCAATTCTATGATTCACCTCATCTTTCATAGACCCATCTGCTGATATGTCTACTCCTAAATTTATGAATACATTCACCTCCTCCACACTCTCTCCCACCAATTTGATATCCAATCTTTCGCTACCTAATTTTTTTTATCCTCATCACCTTAATCTTTCCTATATTCACTTTTAATTTTCTTCTTTTACATACCCTACCAAACTCATCCACCAGCCTCTGCACCTTCTCTTCAGAATCTCCCAAAAGCACAGTGTCATCAGCAAAGAGCAACTGTGACAACTCCCACTTTGCGTTAGATTCTTTATCTTTTAACCCTAACACCTCTTGCCAACACCCGAGCATTCACTTCTCTTACAACCCCATCTACGAATATATTGAACATCCATGGTGACATCAGACATCCTTGTCTAAGGCCTACTGTTAATAGGAAATAATCTCCCTTTCTCCTGCATACTCTTACCTGAGCCTCACTATACTCGTAAAAACTCTTCACTTTCAATAACCTACCTATCATAATCCCTTTCTTAAATTGCTTGCAAAGGCAACTGCCAAGAAGAAATTTCTCGTTTAACTGATAGTAATAATTTATCACAACTTATACACATTGACGGATCGAAGCAGGAGTCTACTGGCAGGGCTGCATCTGCTCTTATTGCTGCCTCCCTAGATAATAATGATAGGAACTGTTCAGTTAGGCATTAGTATTAAAAACTGGGCTTCTACACTGCAAATTAATGGTGCAAAAGTTAACATGTGACACTGAGCTTGGCTGTCTGATTATTACTGATTCAGTGTCATCACTGATGGCTCTCGACTCACATAATGACTTAAAAACGATCTTTAGAGAGGCCAGATATAGATACTAAAAAATCCGGTTAATGAACAATTGTTATGGATTCAATCACACATTGGATTACTCCTTCGTGATAAAGTTGATAAACCAAAAAAAAAAAAAAATACCCTGAAGAAAAATGTAAATATAACTTCGGCTAATCTGTGTCTAGCGTTAGGAATATCAAGAGAAGTAAACCTGAGTAGGTCTATCAATCACTATGATACGACCGTAGATAAGTATGCTTATGGAGCAACCTGCAATGTAAACAGTGATTGATGTTGAAGTGGCCAGGCTTAGGTTTGGTAAACAGTACTTCCAGCAGTTTGGTAGACACACACACATGATAAACATAATAAATGCAGAGTATGTGGCCAGCCCCTTGGTCACTATCTTCAACAGTATGTACTTTACTGTTCACTTACTGAAGAATATATAAACAATATAATACCTATATGTCAAGGTATCTTCTTAATGAAAGTAAGATATCAGACATATTAAACAAATTTCCTAAATTTGTTTGCAACAGTCAACTGTAGATCTAAATCCAGATTTACTCCTGTTAACTCTTTTTGAGTTTAGTTTCTAGGCTTTTCGTGTATCCATACACTCTTGCGCTACTGTCCTGAACAGATATGGGGCGCACAGTACACTAGCCGCTTCGTGGGTAAAATCTAATCCGAGTTTAGTGAAAGAAGTATGTTAGGACATAGAAAATTTACACAGCATAAGAATTGGTGAAATAGATGAAATATACAACAAATGTTTATGGTAAGATTGATGGAAATAGAATAATCGAGACGGGGGTTAACGAGGATTCGTTAACATGTGGCAGGTTATCGTAACAACTCAAATCGAGGTAAGTCAGTGAAGTGTGTGTTGAGAAGAACACAAACGCACTCTAACACTATACGTGGCAGGTTGGTGTTGTCAGAGAGGAAAGAGAGTGCACAGTGTGTTGAGTGGAGGATCAACTCGCACTCCAGCTGCGAGGTCACACACACACTTCGGCACTAAGGAGGGTCACGATACTCGAAAGAACGTGACGAGAATCGACTTACTGACAGTAAGAATGGGGACCATAAGCGGTGGGAAGGGTAAAAGTTTGGATTGTGAAAAAACAAGTACGGAACAGAGAGAGATGATGAACTTTAAATGACTGAAACAAAAATAAGAGTGACTTAAAGGTGACTGGTTTAAGGTCAGAAAGCAACCACTTGGTTTAAGGTCAGCAAGCAACCACTTGGTTTAAGGTCTGCAAGCAACCACTTGGTTTAAGGTCAGCAAGCAACCACTTGGTTTAAGGTCAGCAAGCAACCACTTGGTTTAAGGTCAGAAAGCAAGCACTTGGTTTAAGGTCAGAAAGCAACCACTTGGTTTAAGGTCAGAAAGCAAGCACTTGGTTTAAGGTCAGAAAGCAACCACTTGGTTTAAGGTCAGAAAGCAACCACTTGGTTTAAGGTCAGAAAGCAACCACTTGGTTTAAGGTCAGAAAGCAACCACTTGGTTTAAGGTCAGAAAGCAACCACTTGGTTTAAGGTCAGAAAGCAACCACTTGGTTTAAGGTCAGAAAGCAACCACTTGGTTTAAGGTCAGAAAGCAACCACTTGGTTTAAGGTCAGAAAGCAACCACTTGGTTTAAGGTCAGAAAGCAACCACTTGGTTTAAGGTCAGAAAGCAACCACTTGGTTTAAGGTCAGAAAGCAACCACTTGGTTTAAGGTCAGAAAGCAACCACTTGGTTTAAGGTCAGAAAGCAACCAATTGGTTTAAGGTCAGAAAGCAACCACTTGGTTTAAGGTCAGCAAGCAACCACTTGGTTTAAGGTCAGCAAGCAACCACTTGGTTTAAGGTCAGAAAACAACCACTTGGTTTAAGGTCAGAAAGCAACTACTTGGTTTAAGGTCAGAAAGCAACCACTTGGTTTAAGGTCAGAAAGCAACCACTTGGTTTAAGGTCAGCAAGCAACCACTTGGTTTAAGGTCAGCAAGCAACCACTTGGTTTAAAGTCAGCAAGCAACCACTTGGTTTAAGGTCAGCAAGCAACTGTCAAGTGGGTTTTCGATAACGTGGATGGGTAAAAATACTCACGTAGGCTGGTAGTACGTATAATATATAACGGGAAGTATGGGAAGCGCCAACAGCCAACCTGCCTCTCTCTGCTCCCTATCTTCGACTGACTCTCAAGTGCCTACGGGTGAGGGGTGTTTGAAATCCTGCTATGGTCAGCAGCAATATGAATACAGTCAATGATTCACGCAGACGGTTGGTAGCGAGTCATCTACTGGTACACTGGTTACTGGTAACTGGTTACTAGGCTTAAGAAATCGTAATGACACGATTGCAAATAAACCATACCCCCGGCCGGGATTGAACCCGCGGTCATAGAGTCTCAAAACTCCAGCCCGTCGCGCTAGCCACTAGACCAGCTAGCCACAATAAGATTCATCCAACTAGGTATATTTCTACACCATAGGTGTAGAAATATACCTAGTTGGATGAATCTTATTGTGGCTAGCTGGTCTAGTGGCCAGCGCGACGGGCTGGAGTTTTGAGACTCTATGACCGCGGGTTCAATCCCGGCCGGGGGTATGGTTTGGTTACTAGGAACTGGTACTACTACTGAGAGCTCGGCGACTCTCAAGACATCAAGTACTTTCTTACTGGTACGTTCTTTCTTACTGGTACGTTCCATTGCTGGCAGGATGATGAGGAACAATGGTGGATTTAGAGATCTTGTACAAGGTACACAAGTTTTCAAGAATCTCATTACAGAATTCACCTCCATTATCTGTTACTAGGGACTTAGGGGTGGTATGCCTGCAGATAATGCGTTCTTTAAACGCTTTAGCTACTGTCTGGGCAGTCTTATCTGCAATAGGAACTAACTCACAATATCTGGTGAAATGGTCTACCATAACACACAGATGTTTGTTGCCCTGGAGGGAACATTGGAAATTAGTTAACAAATCTAGCGCAACTCTTTCCCACGGTTCGCTAGTAGTTGGATACACTTGGATTGGATTAGGACCATTAGCATTACCTTTATGTTGCATGCAGACACTACATTTCTTAACATACTCAGAAATATCAGCTGCCATACGAGGCCAAAAGTGTTTCAATCTGGCTTGTTTTACTTAACGATCCATACCAGGGTGCGCAACACCTGGTACATCGTGAACTAGCTGTAAGGCTACATTCACTAGTGACTGTGGAATTACTAACTGGTATACTCTTCTGCTAGGAGTACCCAATTCGGCTGTTCGATACAGTAATTCTTGGTTCATGACAAAGTCACTGATGGGTGCTGGTGGCTTCACAGTCAGAATAAGATCTTCCTGGAGCAGGAATCGAATCACACCAGACCACATGGGATCTGTTCGTTGAGCATTCTTTACATCCTCAGCACTAAATGGAGGGTCTGCAGTTACTACACTAACATGTCGCGATAAGACATCTGCGACTACATTTGACTTGCCAGGTAAGTGTTCAAAGGTGGGATTGAACTCTTGGATAGTCAAGGTCCATCTGGCTAACCTTCCAGTAGGTTGCTTGTTCTGGAATAAAGGTATCAGTGGAGCATGGTCACTCCAGTGTTATCACCTACCACTCACTCCAGTGTTATCACCTACCACTCACTCCAGTGTTATCACCTACCACTCACTCCAGTGTTGTCACCTACCACTCACTCCAGTGTTGTCACCTTCCACTCACTCCAGTGTTGTCACCTTCCACTCACTCCAGTGTTGTCACCTTCCACTCACTCCAGTGTTGTCACCTTCCACTCACTCCAGTGTTGTCACCTTCCACTCACTCCAGTGTTGTCACCTACCACTCACTCCAGTGTTGTCACCTACCACTCACTCCAGTGTCACCTTCCACTCACTCCAGTGTTGTCACCTGTCACCAGTGTTGTCAACTCACTCCAGTGCTGTCACCTTCAACTCACTCCAGTGCTGTCACCAGTGTTGTCATCTACCACTCACTCCAGTGCTGTCACCTTCAACTCACTCCAGTGCTGTCACCTTCAACTCACTCCAGTGCTGTCACCTTCAACTCACTCCAGTGCTGTCACCTTCAACTCACTCCAGTGCTGTCACCTTCAACTCACTCCAGTGCTGTCACCTTCAACTCACTCCAGTGCTGTCACCTTCCACTCACTCCAGTGTTGTCACCTTCCACTCACTCCAGTGTTGTCACCTTCCACTCACTCCAGTGTTGTCACCTTCCACTCACTCCAGTGTTGTCACCTTCCACTCACTTCACTCAACGTTTTCACTCAAACCATTCCACGAGTGGGGTTAGAACCCGCGATCAGGGTGTGTCAAACTCCAGACCGACGAGTTAGCCACTGGGCCAGCTAGTTTTAATAATATTCATCCAACTAGGTATATTTCTACACCATAGGAAGGTTAGCATAGGCACAATTGTGACCACAAATGCAAGTTTTCACAGACGAATCTCCAGCTAGCGTGGCCGTGACGAACTCTAGCTCAAGTACCCTGGGGGAACTGACGTGTCCAGAAAGAGCCCCTTTCAGAAATTCAACATTGCTGTAGCCTACTTACAAAAAAAAAAAAAGTTAAAACTGCCAATGGAGAGAGTTGGTGCCATCTTGTAACTTTTAATCTCCAAAAGCTATTGAAATATTTTGCATTAAATAACCGTATTATGCTTCATGGCGAAAAATTAAGATACATGCAGAGCATCGTATGTTGCACGTGTGTGTATTTTTTTCAACGTGTCGGTATTGTATATATATAATGTATACATATAATTGTACATATGTAATGTTTTGTAGCCGGCAACACACATCAGGTGTTGTATTGTAGTTGGTAACACATGTGAAGTGTTGCTATGTAACTGGCAACACATGTGAGGAGTTTAGTAGCTGGCAACACATGTGAAAGTTTTTGTAGGTGGCAACACATGCCAGGTGTTGTTTTCACATACAGTCAATTATCAGAGCAGCAAGAAATATGTGATGCAGCTCCAGCAAGTGGGACGAGCGGCCTCTATAGTTATAAAACATACACTCATACGTACATATATACTGTACATACATACATAGGTTCGCGCACACGTACACACTCTTCAAAATCAACAGTGAATAATAAAACACTCACGACGGACCCCACCAGCCTTTCCAGCTTAATTAATAACGCTTCCATCACAGAGTAATGCTCCAGGCTGCTGCTGTTGATTTGGCTGCGTTTGCTGTGGCTGCGTCTGCTGTGGCTGCTGCTGTGGCTGTGGCCGCGTCTGCTGTGGCTGCTGCTGCTGCAGCTGTGGCTGCTGCTGCTACTGCTGTTGCTGCTACTGCTGATGCTACTGCTGATGCTACTGCTGCTGCTGCTGTTACTGCTGCTGTTTCTGCTGCTACTGCTGATGCTACTGCTGCTGTTGATGCTGCTACTGCTTCTGTTACTGCTGCTGTTGCTGCTACTGCTGCTGTTGTTGCTGCTGCTCATATTGCTGCTGTGGCTGCTGCTGCTGCGGTGTCAGCTGTGGCTGCTGTTGCTGCTACTGCGGCGGCGGCGGCGACGACTGCTGCTGCTACTGATGCTGCTGCTGTTGCCGCCGCCGTTGCCGCCGCCACCACCAGCACAACGCTCCAAGCTACAGTGTGATCATAATCTTGTGTTAACTCGGGAGTTTTGTCATCAAATATTAAGAGTGTGTATGGAGACAGGAAGGTACACAGTCCCACAACCTCTCCCTCCTTCCTGAACGTAAACCATATCAACATTATTTGCTGCTTATTCCAAGTTTTCTGGCACAGGTTAAAAATACGTAGCCATTGATCAAGACATTAAAGAGTATTTTCTAACGTAGGACTGAAGAAGACAGGACTGAAGAAGACAGGACTGCAGAAGACAGGACTGAAGAAGACAGGACTGAAGAAGACAGGACTGCAGAAGACAGGACTGCAGAAGACAGGACTGCAGAAGACAGGACTGCAGAAGACAGGACTGAAGAAGACAGGACTGAAGAAGACAGGACTGAAGAAGACAGGACTGAAGAAGACAGGACTGAAGAAGACAGGACTGAAAAAGACAGGACTGAAGAAGACAGGACTGAAGAAGACAGGACTGCAGAAGACAGGACTGCAGAAGACAGGACTGAAGAAGACAGGACTGAAGAAGACAGGACTGAAGAAGACAGGACTGAAGAAGACAGGACTGCAGAAGACAGGACTGCAGAAGACAGGACTGCAGAAGACAGGACTGCAGAAGACAGGACTGCAGAAGACAGGACTGCAGAAGACAGGACTGCAGAAGACAGGACTGAAGAAGACAGGACTGAAGAAGACAGGACTGAAGAAGACAGGACTGAAGAAGACAGGACTGAAAAAGACAGGACTGAAAAAGACAGGACTGAAAAAGACAGGACTGAAGAAGACAGGACTGAAGAAGACAGGACTGAAGAAGACAGGACTGAAGAAGACAGGACTGCAGAAGACAGGACTGCAGAAGACAGGACTGAAGAAGACAGGACTGAAGAAGACAGGACTGCAGAAGACAGGACTGCAGAAGACAGGACTGCAGAAGACAGGACTGCAGAAGACAGGACTGCAGAAGACAGGACTGCAGAAGACAGGACTGCAGAAGACAGGACTGCAGAAGACAGGACTGCAGAAGACAGGACTGCAGAAGACAGGACTGCAGAAGACAGGACTGCAGAAGACAGGACTGCAGAAGACAGGACTGCAGAAGACAGGACTGCAGAAGACAGGACTGCAGAAGACAGGACTGCAGAAGACAGGACTGCAGAAGACAGGACTGCAGAAGACAGGACTGCAGAAGACAGGACTGCAGAAGACAGGACTGCAGAAGACAGGACTGCAGAAGACAGGACTGCAGAAGACAGGACTGCAGAAGACAGGACTGCAGAAGACAGGACTGCAGAAGACAGGACTGCAGAAGACAGGACTGCAGAAGACAGGACTGCAGAAGACAGGACTGCAGAAGACAGGACTGCAGAAGACAGGACTGCAGAAGACAGGACTGCAGAAGACAGGACTGCAGAAGACAGGACTGCAGAAGACAGGACTGCAGAAGACAGGACTGCAGAAGACAGGACTGCAGAAGACAGGACTGCAGAAGACAGGACTGCAGAAGACAGGACTGCAGAAGACAGGACTGCAGAAGACAGGACTGCAGAAGACAGGACTGCAGAAGACAGGACTGCAGAAGACAGGACTGCAGAAGACAGGACTGCAGAAGACAGGACTGCAGAAGACAGGACTGCAGAAGACAGGACTGCAGAAGACAGGACTGCAGAAGACAGGACTGCAGAAGACAGGACTGCAGAAGACAGGACTGCAGAAGACAGGACTGCAGAAGACAGGACTGCAGAAGACAGGACTGCAGAAGACAGGACTGCAGAAGACAGGACTGCAGAAGACAGGACTGCAGAAGACAGGACTGCAGAAGACAGGACTGCAGAAGACAGGACTGCAGAAGACAGGACTGCAGAAGACAGGACTGCAGAAGACAGGACTGCAGAAGACAGGACTGCAGAAGACAGGACTGCAGAAGACAGGACTGCAGAAGACAGGACTGCAGAAGACAGGACTGCAGAAGACAGGACTGCAGAAGACAGGACTGCAGAAGACAGGACTGCAGAAGACAGGACTGCAGAAGACAGGACTGCAGAAGACAGGACTGCAGAAGACAGGACTGCAGAAGACAGGACTGCAGAAGACAGGACTGCAGAAGACAGGACTGCAGAAGACAGGACTGCAGAAGACAGGACTGCAGAAGACAGGACTGCAGAAGACAGGACTGCAGAAGACAGGACTGCAGAAGACAGGACTGCAGAAGACAGGACTGCAGAAGACAGGACTGCAGAAGACAGGACTGCAGAAGACAGGACTGCAGAAGACAGGACTGCAGAAGACAGGACTGCAGAAGACAGGACTGCAGAAGACAGGACTGCAGAAGACAGGACTGCAGAAGACAGGACTGCAGAAGACAGGACTGCAGAAGACAGGACTGCAGAAGACAGGACTGCAGAAGACAGGACTGCAGAAGACAGGACTGCAGAAGACAGGACTGCAGAAGACAGGACTGCAGAAGACAGGACTGCAGAAGACAGGACTGAAGAAGACAGGACTGCAGAAGACAGGACTGCAGAAGACAGGACTGCAGAAGACAGGACTGCAGAAGACAGGACTGCAGAAGACAGGACTGCAGAAGACAGGACTGCAGAAGACAGGACTGCAGAAGACAGGACTGCAGAAGACAGGACTGCAGAAGACAGGACTGCAGAAGACAGGACTGCAGAAGACAGGACTGCAGAAGACAGGACTGCAGAAGACAGGACTGCAGAAGACAGGACTGCAGAAGACAGGACTGCAGAAGACAGGACTGCAGAAGACAGGACTGCAGAAGACAGGACTGAAGAAGACAGGACTGAGGAAGACAGGACTGAGGAAGACAGGACTGAGGAAGACAGGACTGAGGAAGACAGGACTGAGGAAGACAGGACTGAGGAAGACAGGACTGAGGAAGACAGGACTGAGGAAGACAGGACTGAGGAAGACAGGACTGAGGAAGACAGGACTGAGGAAGACAGGACTGAGGAAGACAGGACTGAGGAAGACAGGACTGAGGAAGACAGGACTGAGGAAGACAGGACTGAGGAAGACAGGACTGAGGAAGACAGGACTGAAGAAATCACTCGTAGTGAAAAGTTTTCTTCACATTCTGATCATCTTTTAATCACAGTTTTACCTACAACTTGTAGATATCACCGTAACTGATCCACCTTCTTCTTGCCTACGTTGTACACCCGAGGTTCACCCGTGGCCGGGTGGTCACACTCCCGTGGCCGGGTGGTCACACTCTCGCGGCCGGGTGGTCACACACTCGTGGCCGGGTGGTCACACACTCGTGGCCGGGTGGTCACACTCTCGTGGCCGGGTGGTCACACTCTCGTGGCCGGGTGGTCACACTCTCGTGGCCGGGTGGTCACACTCTCGTGGCCGGGTGGTCACACTCTCGCGGCCGGGTGGTCACACTCTCGCTGCCGGGTGGTCACACTCTCGCGGCCGGGTGGTCACACTCTCGCGGCCGGGTGGTCACACTCTCGTGGCCGGGTGGTCACACTCTCGTGGCCGGGTGGTCACACTCTAGTGGCCGGGTGGTCACACTCTAGTGGCCGGGTGGTCACACTCTAGTGGCCGGGTGGTCACACTCTCGTGCCCGGGTGGTCACACTCTCGTGGCCGGGTGGTCACACTCCCGTCAGAAAGTCTGCTGATTCACTGTTCAAAGCGTGAGGCCGGAGGTTCAGTCGTCGGAAGGAGGTTCGAGCCTCCATTATTTCACACAATTACATTATACATAATCCATCGTCTGCGCTGCTCAGACTGTGTTGCATATTGCAGCTGGAGCCACGAACTCTGCCAAACACAAACGAGCAACTGCAATGCGGACAGCGGAATCATTGATGAAGTTCAACCCAAACAAGTGCAAGGTCATGAAAGTTGCAAGAGGAAGAAAGTTGCAGGAAGAAGAAAGTTGCAGGAAGAAGAAAGCTGCAAGAGGAAGAGAGTTGAAAGAAGAAAGGTCTCTGCTTGAACATTTCACTGAACATATCACCAGAGGTGCAAAAGAAAAAAAAACGCATAACACTGGCAGAAAAAGGACGACTAGCGAATCTTGAAGCTAAATTTAGAATCTTCAACAGAGAAACCTTCAGGGAATTTGTCTGGCCTCTTAGGGAAGAGTCCAGACTTGACATCCGTCGAAGAAACTTGACGGATACAATCCGGCGAGTACAATCAATTCTCTACAAAAGATGTCTTTACCACTGGAAATTCCATCAACCAAGTCTCCATCTCTCAAAGCTCCACCACCTAAGGCTCCAATGGCCAAGGCTCCACTACCCAAGGGTCAATTACTCAAGATTCAATCACCCAAGGCTTCACTACCCAACGCTACACCACCCAGGACTCCAGCCAGGGTTCCACCATACAGAACTCTGTCACCCATGTCTCCACAACCTAAAGCTCCATTACCCAAGGCTTCACGACCCAAGGCTCCATCTCCCAAGACTAAAGGCTCCACCCAGAACTCCACCACCCAGAACTCCACCACCCACAGCTCTACCACCCAGGGCTCCACTACCCAAGGCTCCACAGCGCAGGAGAGATCATGGAGCTTATGAACTCTTACCCCCCCCTCTCTCTCTCTCTCTCTCTCTCTCTCTCTCTCTCTCTCTCTTCACTCTTACCTCTCTCTCTCTTCACTTGGTGTCACCATAAACACAAACTAAGGGGTGTCCTGCCTCCCCCTATACAATCCTCCCGTCTCTCTCCCATTTCTCATTATTCACGTCTTTCCCCTCTCCCCTCACTCTTCCCCTCACTTTTCCCTTACATGATCCCACTTCCCTGTCCTCCCTCCCTTCTCAGTTCACCCACTTCCCCTCCGACCCTCCCCCTCGACCCCTCACTAATCTGTAATTTTCTCAATACTGAGGTACCTCCTATAAGATAAATCTACTTCTATATTTACTGTGTGTAAATGTGTGTACTCACCTAGTTGAGGTTGCAGGGGTCGAGTCCCAGCTCCTGGCCCCGCCTCTTCACTGATCGCTACTAGGTCACTCTCCCTGAACCTTGAGCTTTATCATACCTCTGCTTAAAGCTATGTATGGATCCTGCCTCCACTACATCGCTTCCCAAACTATTCCACTTGCTGACTACTCTGTGGCTGAAGAAATACTTCCTAACATCCCTGTGATTCATCTGTGTCTTCAACTTCCAACTGTGTCCCCTTGTTGCTGTGTCCCATCTCTGGAACATCCTGTCTTTGTACACCTTGTCAATTTCTCTCAGTATTTTGTATGTCGTTATCATGTCACCCCTATCTCTCCTCTCCTCCAGTGTCATCAGGTCGATTTCCTTTAACCTCTCCTCGTAGGACATACCCCCTTAGCTCTGGGACTAGTCTTGTTACAAACCTTTGCACTTTCTCTAGTTTCTTTACGTGCTTGGCTAGGTGTGGGTTCCAAACTGGTGCCGCATACTCCAATATGGGCCTAACGTACACGGTGTACAGGGTCCTGAATGATTCTTTATTAAGATGTTGGAATGCTGTTCTGAGGTTTGCTAGGCGCCCATATGCTGCAGCAGTTATTTGGTTGATGTGCGCTTCAGGAGATGTGCCTGGTGTTATACTCATCCCAAGATCTTTTTCCTTGAGTGAGGTTTGTAGTCTCTGGCCCCCTAGACAGTACTCCGTCTGCGATCTTCTTTGCCCTTCCCCAATCTTCACGACTTTGCACTTGGTGGGGCTGAACTCCAGGAGCCAATTGCTGGACCAGGTCTGCAGCCTGTCCAGATCCCTTTGTAGTTCTGCCTGGTCTTCGATCGAATGAATTCTTCTCATCAACTTCACGTCATCTGCAAACATGGACACTTCGGAGTCTATTCCTTCCGACATGTCGTTCACAAATACCAGAAACAGCACTGGTCCTAGGACTGACCCCTGTGGGACTCCGCTGGTCACAGGCGCCCACTCTGACACCTCGCCACGTACCATGACTCGCTGCTGTCTTCCTGACAAATATTCCCTGATCCATTGTGTGTGTGTGTATGAGTGTGTATGAGTGTGTGTGTGTGTGTGTGTGTGTGTGTGTGTGTGTGTGTGTGTGTGTGTGTGTGTGTGTGTGTGTGTGTGTGTGTTAGTTACCATTTTGTCCTAGGCACATGTCGATTAGATCCCAATGGAAGTAAGTCACTCTGGCTTTTTTAGGTTATCCTGGGTATTTTACACATATGCTGTTATGTATGATAATCTGTGTGTGTGTGTGTGTGTGTGCGTATACACTCACCTAGTTGTACTTACCTAGTTGTGGTTATGGTTGTGTGTGTGTGTGTGTGTGTGTGTACTCACCTAGTTGTACTCACCTAGTTGAGGTTGCGGGGGTCGAGTCCGAGCTCCTGGCCCCGCCTCTTCACTGATCGCTACTAGGTCACTCTCCCTGAGCCGTGAGCTTTATCGTACCTCTGCTTAAAGCTATGTATGGATCCTGCCTCCACTACATCGCTTCCCAAACTATTCCACTTACTGACTACTCTGTGGCTGAAGAAATACTTCCTAACATCCCTGTGATTCATCTGTGTCTTTAGCTTCCAACTGTGTCCCCTTGTTACTGTGTCCAATCTCTGGAACATCCTGTTTTTGTCCACCTTGTCAATTCCTCTCAGTATTTTGTATGTCGTTATCATGTCCCCCCTATCTCTCCTGTCCTCCAGTGTCGTCAGGTTGATTTCCCTTAACCTCTCCTCGTAGGACATACCTCTTAGCTCTGGGACTAGTCTTGTTGCAAACCTTTGCACTTTCTCTAGTTTCTTTACGTGCTTGGCTAGGTGTGGGTTCCAAACTGGTGCCGCATACTCCAATATGGGCCTAACGTATACGGTGTACAGGGTCCTGAACGATTCCTTATTAAGATGTCGGAATGCTGTTCTGAGGTTTGCTAGGCGCCCATATGCTGCAGCAGTTATTTGGTTGATGTGCGCTTCAGGAGATGTGCCTGGTGTTATACTCACCCCAAGATCTTTTTCCTTGAGTGAGGTTTGTAGTCTCTGACCCCCTAGACTGTACTCCGTTTGCGGCCTTCTTTGCCCTTCCCCAATCTTCATGACTTTGCACTTGGTGGGATTGAACTCCAGGAGCCAATTGCTGGACCAGTTCTGCAGCCTGTCCAGATCCCTTTGTAGTTCTGCCTGGTCTTCGATCGAGTGTATTCTTCTCATCAACTTCACGTCATCTGTGTGTGTGTGTGTGTGTGTGTGAATAGATCTGTCATTTCAGCAGAGCCTTCAATACAGGAGGGATGTGGGTGGCCTTACTGTTATGTACAAGGCCAATATTGTCAAAGTACCACACTTGGATCCACTTCGAGGACAGCGTGAAACAAGCTTCTATACCACAAGACGGGCAGAAAGCAGCAACTTCAATCTGGCTGTACCCTTCTCCAGAACATCACTTCATCTGAGATCATTTATCCCCAGGATGACTAGAGTCTGGAACACATTCGTACAGCATTATGATGTCAACGAGATAAAGTCAGTTGATCAAATGAAAATGCTGGACCACAGATGGCTCCAACTTCATCCTGTTCCCTACTTGTATGTCTCATAACAATAAAAATGCTTTCAAATGAGCTGATGTAGGTAACAGCTCTTAGCTTGCCAATAAAGTTGGGAATCCTTAAACTTCTCAACAGCTTGTCAATAAAATTTGGGATCCTTAACCTAACCTTGTGAAGCCCTGTGTAAAAAAAAAGAGAGAGAAAGAAAGAAAGAAAGAGAAAGGGGTGAGGGCAAGAGATAATGCATGGAGGGAGAGGAGCGACCCAGGAGCACACAAAATGTAGGAGGAACAGGAGAAACACCTTAAGACTTAGTCATCGCCAGAGACCACTGCTTGACTCTTGAATAAGTACGTAATGCACTAGTTGTGTACCCTAGGTAGGTAAGTAGGTGTGTGCGTGTGTGCGTGTGTGCGTGTGCGTGTGCGTGTGTGTGTGTGTACGCACAACGACATATAGGCGAGTACACACATCACACACACATGCATGCAGACATTTGTGACTACAGTTAATTACGTTTGCATGGTCGCTGTAGTAAAGCAGTGCGCGTGGTAGTGCGTCTGGCTCCACCAATTTTTTCTTCCCGCATTGTACAACGCAATGTTACGCGATCCTTTGTGGACACAGGATGGCAATGTGTGTTTATCTAGCGTGTCATGAAGAAATTTCCCTCCATCGGGAAATTTCTTGAGCAATTACTTTTGCAAGTAATTTAAGGAAGGGGTGCCTGTTCAATAATGTGTTGCTATTGGCGTTCCGGTGGACCATACAGCCGCCACAGTTAGTTTAATGTGTTTATTATGCACCCCAGAGCCATCTTGTGGGCAGTAGTCAAAAGATTACAGAGGTACATAATGGATCCAGGGACTGGACCGCAAAGATGTTATAACCGAGCAAGTTACAATGGTAGTGAAATATTTAAATGTTTATATCTGGTCTGGTCAGAAGTGTAATGAGTCATTTATGCAGTCATGAATTAGGTCACACAGACGCAAAAAAAAAGGGTAATACTTTATTTACAGAGAACAAAGTCAGGGTATTTTTCCAGAATGGTTTATAATATACCACTGTGGATAAAATACTTTGACATTTCTTGAACATTTCTGAGTTGTCTCAAGATTCATTATCTTTTTCGCACTCCAGTACATATTGACGCAAACCCTGGTTGATATGGCACTTGGCAGAGGAAGTGGTCCAGTTTCTTCTTACAGACTCTCACACTTGTCCCAGCAATACTTCTGATATCTGGTGGTAGCAAGCTTACCAGTGACCAATGATGTTGAATTCTACCGTCACTAGCATTTTTCTTGTTTTGAAAGTTCGTATTATCCACTCTGTCATTATTATTGGGCTTTCCTGCACCTTCTGAATAATGACATCCGACATTATTATTCCCGAGTCTTTTAAATGTTTCTGAAGTTCTTTGACATGATGCTCCTGTGTTAAGTATCCTGTGTTCGTTTGGAGTTCATTCTTTGTAACACAGGATTTCCCTTCCCTGAAACCGTGCTGGTTGTCGTGAATAAGATACTCTAGGTACTCCACCGCTCTTCTCCTGGTAATATTCTCCATGACTTTGCATACAATTCATGTCACATTTGAACAATGTTATTTTCCACTGCCCTCTGGAAGACTTTGTTGATATCTGTTATTTTCATGTTTATTTTGGCGTTGTCCGCAAAGGATGATACGAAGCTGCTTCCTCATGCTTCAGCTTCACATCAATCAAAACTACGGAGATGAACACACACACCACGGCTGAGGGACTAACCACCTGAAACTTGCTGTGGGATTGATCACCTCATACCTACATTTGTCTCCTCTTTATTTCGACTGGAGAAGCCTGCTGAATAGGCTAAATGTCTCATCAATAATGATGCTAGGCAGTTGCACCTGTACTTTACTTACTTAATGTATTACATACATTAATACAATAATACTTGTGTATCGTGGAACAGAAGACAAAGAACAAAGAGGCACAATACCGTGATTAGAACAATACACAAATAACCCGCACATAGGAGAGAGGAGCTTACGACAACGTTTCGGTCTAAGTCGGACCGAAACGTCGTAAGCTCCTCTCTCTTATGTGCGGGTTATTTGTGTAGAAGACATCTATAACTTAGTTACTAGACTAGATAAATGAGGAGATCTTGTTTTGAGGATCCATCTTGCATGGTCCAGTAGTTTCGTTACAGAATTCCCTCAGTTCCTGTGTTCTCAGTACTACCAGTGACACCATTTACACATCCACACCTCACGTCTAGCAGTATGAAGGGTTGCTTTGTCATGCGTCAGATTCTCACTCATCGGAGCTATGGAGATTGAACACACCAGGTATGAGGAACTGACCACCTCTAACGTATACATTCTCCAGCCTGAGGGACTGATCATCTCGTCTATCTGGAGGGCATTCCGGGGGTCAACGCCCCTGTGTACCGGTCCATGACCAGGCCTCCTGGTGGATTAGGGCCTGATCAACCAGGCTGTTACTGCTGGCCGCACGTAGTCCAACGTACGAACCACAGCCCGGTTGATCCGGAAAAGATTTTAGGTATCTGTCCAGCTCCCTCTTGAAAACAACCAGAGGTCTATTGGTAATTTCCCATATGGCTGGTGGGAGGCTGCTGAACAGTCTTGGGCCCCGGACACAATGTATTTTCTCTTAGTGTACTAATAGGGCGCCTATTTTTCACTGGGGGTATGTTGCATCTCCTGCCAAGTCTTCTGCTATCGTAGGGAGTGATTTATGTGTGCAGATCAGGCACCAGTCCCTCCAGGATGTATGATGATGCATCTCTCGCCTGCGCTCCAGTGACTACAAGTCAAGTGCTTCCAAGCGTTCCCAGTAGTTAAGGTGTTTGATGGAACTTGTATGTGCAGTAAAGGTTCTCTGTACATTCTCTAGATCTGCAATTTCACCTGCCTTAAATGGGGATGTTAATGTACAACAGTATTCCAACCTAGAGAGAACAAGTGATTTAAAAAGGATCATCAGTTGCTTGGCATTTCTTGTCTTGAATATTCTCATTATCCATCCTATCAGTTTCCTCGCAGATGTGATAGTGGCATTGTTGTGATCCTTGAAGGTGAGATCCTCAGACATTACCACTCCCAGGTCTTTCACATTACTTTTCCACTCTATTGTGTGATTCGAGTTTGTATACTCAGTTCTAGTTATTATTTCCTCCAGTTTACCATAACGGAGCAGTTGGAATTTGTCTTCATTGAATATCATATTGTTCTCCGTTGCCCATTGGAAAACTTTCTTTATATCTTCTTGGAGCTTTGCCGTGTCCTCAATGGATGACACACTCATGCAGATCCTAGTATCGTCTACAAAGGATGATACAGTGCTATGGTTTACATCTCTGTCCAAGTCCGATATGAGGATGAGGAACAGGATGGGGGCGAGTACTATTCCTTGTAGAACGGAGCTCTTCACTATGGCAGCTACCGATTTAACTCTGCTGACCACTACTCTTTGTGTTTGATTAGTTAGAAGTTGAAGATCCATCTGCCTACTTTGCCAGTTATCCCTTCAGCAGGCATTTAGTGTGCTGTTACACCATGATTGCACTTGTAAAAGGCTTTTGCAAAATCTGTGTATTATACATCTGCATTCTGTTTGTTTTCCAGTGCATCCAAGACCATATCATAGTGGTCTAGCAGTTACGAGAGGCAGGAGCGACCTGCTCTGAACCCATGTTGCCTGGATTGTGCAATTTTTGGGAGTGCAAGTTGTTTGCTATCCTGTTTCTTTGAACTCTTTCAAAGATTTTTACGATGGGGGGACGTTAAAGCTATTAGAGTGGGGTTAAATCCATTGTTTTTAGTGACTGTAGAATCTCACCTGTGTCTATGGTCCTTCTCCATAGTATACTTAGGGCCCGTTAGAGGGGTTTCTTGCAGTTCTTAATGAACACAGAGTTCCACGAATCTGGGCCTGGGGCTGAGTACATGGGTATGTTATCAATGGTTTTCTCTAAGTCTAGTGGAGTTAGAGTTATGTCAGCAATCTGGCATACATTGACAGGGTTTTGAGGCTCAGTCATGAAAAAATTATTTGGATTGTCTATTTTTGACTGATTAGTGGCTCGCTGAACACAAGAGTCATACTGAGATTTCAGTATCTCGCTCATTTCTTTGTTGTCATCGGTGTAGGATCCATCTTGTCTGAGCAGGGGCCCTATACTAGATGTGGTTTTTGCTTTGTTTTTGGCATATGAAAAGAAATATTTCGAATTTCTTTCAATTTCACTAATCGCTTTCAGCTCTTGTCTCTCCTGGATCCTGTATGAGTCCTTTAACATAAACTCAATATTTTCCACTTCCCTTGTTAGCGCTTCCTTCCGTGTTTCAGACAATCTAGCATTCTTGAGGAGCTCAGTGATTCTTCGCCTTCACCTGTAGAGGGAGCGTCTCTCTCTCTCTCCAGTTCATTTCTCATCTTTTTTCTTAGGGGAATATGCCATGAACATACTTCAGCTACCAGAAAGTTGATCTTTTCAAGACACTGGTTAAGCTCCATGTTATTTAAGATATCTTCCCAACATGTTTCATTTAGGACATAGTTCACCTGGTCCCATTTGATGTTCTTGTTGTTGAAGTTGAATTTGGTAAAGGTCCCCTCATAACTGCATGCATTTTGCTGATCATAACTCCTGTGCTTTTAAGTCTGGACTTCGATTAGATTGTGATCAGAATTGTTTTTGATATTGTTAAGCTTCTTACCAAGTCCTCATTATTTGTGAAAATAAGGTCTAGTGTGTTCTCCAGTCTTGTTGGCTCCACTATCTGCTGACTTAGGGTGTCTTTGTTGCAGAAATTCTGCAGCTCATGTGTGTGACTTTTCATCTGAGCTGCCTCCAGGGATCATTTCTGCTACAACATTATTTGCTACATTCTTCCATTTTGTATTACTTAGACTGAAGTCACCAAGCAGTAAGATGTTTGAGGACGGTGCTGGAAGGTTTTCCAGACAGTAGTCAATTTTCGAAAGCTGTTCCTTGAACTGTTGGGAAGTTGCATCTGGTGGCTTATGACAATGACTAAGTTTTGGTTCTCAGTTTTTGTTAGAACATCAACTACATCATTTGTGGTGTTCAATATCTCCGTGTAAATGAGCGACTCTTTGACATACAGGCCTAACTCCTCTTGTTTCCTGTTCTTTCTGTCGCATCTGAAAAGGTTGTACCTAGGTATCCCTATATCACTGTCTTGCGTGGGTCTCTGTGAAGGCTGCAGCATTACGTTTAACTCCCCTAGAAGTCCACTGATGAAAGGTATTTTGTTGTTGGTGGATAGCAAATATAAATGAGGTTGTGTTGCATGTTTGTTGGGGGATTTTGTTGTTGGCATCAGTAGTTGAGAGTCTGGAGGGGCCACTGGCTGTGCCTCCTGTTCAAGGTTCCAAGGTGAAGTATTTTGGTTATTTCTTTCCATTTTCTTTCTTCGTTTCCTGCCACTAAAAAAAAAAACCACGAAGTGGAGTTGTTGTAACTACTGTAACTACCATGATTTGTTTTACGGGGTGTGTACCTCCTGGTCTCTTTTAATTTGTATGCTGGGCAGTTGTTGTAACATTGTTTTTCGAGGACTGGAGAGTGGCACATCTCAGGGTGGAAGAATTTGCAAGAGGTAGAACGACACATTTCTTTAGTCAGGAGGTCGCGGCATTTTTTGGGATGCTCAAAGTTGCATATCCCATTTGTTTTCCCTGATATTCCATGCTCACAGATGCCCAAACCTTAGAATTTGCACCTTTTACTTTGCCTGGATACAATTCGTACTGGATGTATTTCTAATTTGTGCAGATCCTAGAACTGCACTAGTCTTCAATAACCAAGCCAGAGACACCATCATCTGTTTTCAAGAGACCAACATTTTCCCCGGAAGAGGACTCCTCTACTACATCTGTAATAGGGGCTATGGCTGTGTAAGAGTCTTTAGCCGTATCCGGATATGCACTATGGCTGGGTTTGAGTCTTGGTCAGCCCGAGGGCTGGAGGCTGAGATAGTTGATTTTTTTGTTTCTTGTGTTTTTTCCAGTGGGTGTCTATTTATTTTTGGGTCAACTCTTGTAGACTGGGCATTCTGAGTGTTAAACTTTACTCCTCTCCCATCCTCCCATGTTCTATATATTCTGGGTAGACTATCCAAGAGTTCCTCTTTGTTTTCATGCTTATTAATTATTAACCTCCTGAGTACTTTCCTGATATCTGTCCATCGTTTTACATTCTTACTGTAGATCCACAAACACCTTTCTAGATAGCTATCGTATTTACATCTTCAGAATTTCTGCTGTCTCCTCTGTACTTCAGTTAAAGATGACTTCTAAGAAGGCGAAACGTTTCGTAAACAAAGATACCAAAGCGATGAACACGTCTTCTTCGTGTACCTGTCAGTATTAATATAGAGAACACTGTTAACCCCCGCGGTCCAAGATTCTACATAGTACCAGCAGATATCAAAAACTGATCAGTATGTGCTGGTACTAGCGGGTCGCTAGTACCAACAGCCTGGTTAACCGGGTCTAACCTCAGACCAAGCTGCGAGGGTAGGAGAATACTTGAAACCTGGTACAGGTATGTCACAGATACGCAACTAGTTTTTTTGTGTTGATTTAAATTTGATGTCTACCCGACACCTCTGACTCGGTGGATAATTACCCTATTATATTTTCTTCCACAGACCTAAAAGTTAATCTAAAATTTGATATTATCAATGACTCCTAAAAAAAATACATTTATATCTGGCGGTAACTGTGTATTATCACCATTTTTTTCATGTTATTAAAAGTTCACCACAAAACTAATATGCATAGGCCTACCTTCCTGATGAAATTAAGACACATGTGCAACATCTGGGTATCTATTGTAGACGTTTCGCCATACAAATTCCAGGACAAATGTCCTGGAATCTGTATTGATAAAGCTACTGGATGGCGAAACGTCTACAATAAAGATACCCAGATGTTGCACACGTGTCTTAATTTCATCTTGTCGGTATTGTATACCATTCTTGCACGCCTACCTACCTACCTATAGTCCAGCAGTCATTACAACACTTCCCGTCATTAACAGTCATTAACCAGTAGGCCAGACCAGGCCTATTGGTTAATGACTTAAGTCAAGGTGTTCGTGCTAGTAGTACTCAGCCCAGCGTGGGCAACACAGCACTCAACACTACATCATAATTACCACGCTGACATTCATCATTAATTTCTCACTCCATCTGTTCAATGCATGAAATTCTTCCCTGAAGATTTTATCAATATTATGATTTCCATTTTTTTTCTCAATAGAAAATAATTTGTATACTGTGTAACCACTTACTGAAAGGGTTTCCGTACGTACCTTAGGTAAGGTTCGTCAGGAAACAGGACAAGTGTTTCCTGACGCGGGTGTTAGATGACGACCCGCCGTTGGAGGTTTTGGTCATCTGACCGAGGCCTACCGCTGGCTTACCGGTCCACCTTTTTAAAAATTATGGTCAGTTATAACCATTTAGTTATTGTGGTATGTACCTTGGTATGCGTGAAGCTAACACCAACAGCCTGAATATAATAATGGTATACAGTACCGACAAGTAGATAAGCAAGATACAAGTACAACAGTTAGGTATCTTTATTCTGAAATAAAGATACCTAACTTGCACATGTATCTTATTTACCAACAGCCTGACTGATCAGGCCTCCTGAGTGATCATCAGTCAGGAGGCCTGGTATGGGACCGGGCCGCAGGGGGCCATTACCCCCGGAATCAACTACAAAGGTATCAAAACAAGCACTATTCCTTGTGGTGCCCCACGCGTGACCGAAATTCAGAAAAAGAGAATCCATTGGGAAGTATCGTAACTCAAAAAACGCATTGCAGTTTCACACAAAATATTATGAAATCAGTGCTAATGAACGCAAACTCCAATTTTAATATCTCACAGGGCCAACGGAAACCAGATATCGTTTCAACATTTGATCCAAAAAACGATATTCCAACACCCAACCTAATTCCTGATCCCACCTGACCTGCAGGTGACTCGATGCCCAGTTGACCTAACGTGCAGGTGACTCGGCGTCCAGTTGACCTGACGTGCAGGTGACCCGACGCCTAGATGACCTGTACTGTGGGTGACCCGACATGAAGGTGACCCGATGCTGAGTTGACCTGCATTGTGGGTGACCTGACCTGCAGGTTACCCGACGCTCAGCTGACCTGCAGTACAGGTGGCCTGACGTACAGCTGACCCCGCAGTGTGGGTGACCTGACCTAAAGGTGACTTGACGCATAACTCACCTTACGTACAACTGACCTGACGTACAATTGACCCACTTACATCCAGTCCACACTACTTGTAGTGGGCTTCAGGGGTCACCTTCCCCCCCCCCCACATCCTAGTCTCTAGATGCACTTACACGCTCATCCGAGTTTTTTCCGAGATTCTTACTAGTTCTTGTTGTGTTTTCTTTCAAATTCCAGTGGGACGTTATTACTTTTCCTCCGTAAACACTGCAGGTTAAGATATGGCTAAAATAGTGGGAGGAAGAGGCTAAAAAGACAGAAGGTAATGTTAAAGTTGTTGCTTTTTGCCGATGACGCAGTATTTTCGGGAAATTCTAAAGAGAAGTTGAAAAGGTTGGTAGAAGAGTTTGATAGGATGTGTAGAAGGAAACAAAGTAAACACAGAAAGAGCATGCTGAGGAGTATAACAAAAAGTCCTGGCAATGAAAGATTAGGCATCCGATTCGAGGAAGTACGAAGTAAATGTATTTAGATGTTTGGGAGTGTGTGTGTGTCGGCAGATGGGTCAGTGAAAGACGAGGTGTGTTGCGGAATTCGTGGAAAAGTTTATTTATGGAGGCAAATGGGAAATTGTACCGGAGTATAGTGGTAACAACACTTTTATACAGGTGAGAGGCATGAGTTTTAAATCTTACAGCGAGGCGGCGGCTGGTGGCAGTGAAGATAACATGTTTGATAACAATGTGTGGTGTGAGTATTATGCAGAGAATTCGGAGCGTTGAAATTAGATGGTGTTGGGTTACGAAAGGTATAACTGAGGGGGCTGAGGAGGGGGAATCATTTAAAAAGGGTGAAGAGAATAGTATGACCAAGAGGGTGTATATATCTGGGGTGGAAGGAGGGGGTAGGGGTCATACCAGGAAGGGCCGGAGAGAGGATGTGAAGGAGGTTTTAAGTGATAGTGGCTTTAGCATCCAGCAGATGTGTGAGCGTGTTTGACAAGTGGATTTTAGGATATGACGTGCGGCTTGAGTGTGAACAAGATAACATCTCCAGTATTGGGCTCGGGAAGTCCATTGCCGGCATTCTGAAGGCGGGAAGCACAATTCCTGCACTCTGAAGAGGACCGGGATTATCAGGACGTCCCTTACTTCTAGTGTACATGAACGACATGACGGAAGAAACAGGGTCAGGTGAATCCCTGTTCACAGATGTGAAACAAAAAAACGGAAGTGGACAAGGAAAGCGTACAAATAAACCTGGACAAGCTGCATTATTAGTCTGATAAGTGGCTATTGAAATTCAACCCCAGTAAATGCAAAGTTGTAAAAATTGAGGAAGGACACAGAAGACCAGAAACGGAGTACAGGCTTGGGTTACAGAGGCTGAAAACTTAGGTCAAGGAAGGTCTCGGGGTAAGCGTAGTACCGAAGGCCCGCATCAACCAAATTATCTTGGCAGCAAATGCTTGTCTGGTAAATGTAAGATTAGCTTTCAGGAATCTAATCAGTGTCATACACGGCACTATATACGACCTATTTCTGGCCCATTTTGAAGTATGCAACACCAGTTTGGAACCCACAACTGATCAAGCACGGTATTAGGAAGGCAAGGAGAGTAGGCCCACAAATACGGAGTATGAGCAATGAGACAAGAAAAGAGCTAAAATTGATGGCATGATAAGACAGGACGAGGGAAACATGATAATGTACATAATACTGAGAGGAATTGATAAAGGTGGACAGGGACAGGCTGTTCGAGAGGCTGGAAGCAGGTAAATAGTTGGAAGTTAAAACGCATGAGTTACCGGATTATTCAAGGATGTATACAAGAAATATTTCTTCAGCCTCAGAGTGGTCAAAGATTGGAACGCTTTGACAACACAGTGGTAGAAGTAGGTTCCATACATAGCTTTAAGAAGCGGTAGGAAACGAGCGGCCAGTTTGAGAGTTGGGGCCAGGAGCTGAGCACACACACAGAAGGCTCTTGGAGCAGGGAGAGAGTGGACTTAGTAGTGGCTAGCGAAGAGCTGGAGCTAGGAGCTCTTACTCGACCCCTGCAACCACAAATAGGTGAGTATATACACGCACACACACACACACACACGAATATTTACACTATCATGCTCCATAATTCAGACATTTTGTTTGCTTTCAAGTTCAAGACACGAATGACTTGATGAAAAATGAATGCGAGTGCCGAATAGCTTGACTCAGAGTACTACACACACACTCCAGGGTGACACTTTATTCTTTTAATGTGTATTAAAAACTTTAAACCGTAAATATGGGAAAACAAAATAATAAACCTATGAAGAGATTCAAGATATTTTTTGTGCCTACAAATATACCTGGATCCAATTTAGAATTTTTTTTTTCTTGGTGCATATATAAACACCCAGAGATGTATTCCCCGTCAATGTGCACTAAGATTTATTTCTCTCAGAGTATTCTGAGATGCATTTTTGTGTATAAACAGAGAGCTTTCTTTCACTGTATGCACACTGAAAAACAGCATTCATCTCAGTATATATACACTGAGAAATGTATTTCAATACATACACAATGAGAAAAGTATTTGTATAAATATAAACAAAGTGAGTTTGTCAGTCCTAGTGTTCTTGGTGCTAGCCACATGTAAACTGCTCCCGTAATAACCCTTGTGCAGTAAACAAGACTTAAACCAAATAAACATGTATGATTAAGAATGAAATATGTATCATTTGTGATTGTGTCCAGAAAGAATTTTGAGAGACGATTATAACGTAATGGATAACAGTATTTCTAGTGATTAAACGGACAAGAATGGGGAAGGCAGTAGGTCAGTGGGTCTCCTGATCAGTGGTGGGGATGGTGATTGTGATCGTAACTGTGACTATAATGACAGTGTTGGTGATTGTGAGAGCAGTGAGTGAAGGTGTGGGGGGAGATAAGGAGGGGAAGAGGAGGAAGAGGATGAGGAGGAAGAGGGGAAGAGAGGGAGGAGGAGGAGGATCAAAGATAAGTGACCCAACCACTCTTGAGTTGTACTTGTAATGGGTGTGTCGGGTTCATATTTGTCGCTACCATGAAAATTAAGATACATATCTCACTCTCCAGCACCAGTACACGAGTATACATGAAAGGTGGTTGTGGGTATACAGTTTTATGAAGTAGAGTTGCTCGAAGTGGAAGGTCGCAGGTCACACTAAGTGGAAGGTCGCAGGTCACACTCGTAGTTTGTGAGTGTCAGTGGGCGTGCAGGAGGCTCACTGCCTTCACTTGCTGGTTATCAGCAGGCTTGGTGCCACGCCTATGGTGGTCTACACGATGACGACGTGTTTAGGTGGTCGTGGGTGTGACAGTAGTTATGGATTTATGTATTTTGTACGTAGATTGCTTCAGGTGTTGTTCAGTCTGCAGTATCTCCTGGTAGATCACACTATTTCTGGCCTTGGAAAGTCATCCTTGTGAATGAAACGTCGAACTTTGTTGCAAGGTCATCCTGTGGGTTCTGTGTCTGGGTTCACAGATCACATAGTCCCTAGTGTTAAACGGCTGGGGTTGGTTTTCTCTGTCGGATAAGTAAAGGTCATTTCTCACATACCGCTGACATTTCTGAAACTTGTTGAGTCTGACGTTGATGGAGTCAGTTCCATGCATAACATAGAAATCCTCCATTCGAACTTTCAGCAAAGTGGGATAAACCCGAGGGGTTTCTTCTGGACTCTGAAGTTTCAGCATTTTGGATTTGGGAGTCTGCCTACCTGGAGGGTGTTTCGGGGGTCAACGGATGTTCCAGTACCGGGCGCATCGTCTTGTAGGGGTCTTGATGTGTGCTGGGGCCTGGCGGAATCTAAACATATGAAAAAGACTGATTTTTGTTACACTTATTTTGTTATTGACGTTTGTCGTGGAGTGCGACATCTCGTCGATTTTGTAACCCAAGATCTTGTTGATGCTTTTCATAGCACTAGGAGTGGCTGTGATAGTAATTCCTCCGTTGTTCTCTAATGACAACGGGTAACAGCCAGTGGCGCTAATTTGCATTCTGTCAGGTATAGAGGCAATTCTCCAGATCTTCTCCCAGTTGACTTGGCAGTTCTTCTCAATAAATTTCGAGTGTCTGCTATTTCTGTTAGCCGGGGTGGAGGACACGATTTTACATCATCGGCAATTTTGATAATGATGGTATCTTTGTACTGTACTCGGGTTATAGGGAGGTCATTAAAGTAGATGCTCAACTCAATAGGTCTCAGGCAAGAGCCCTGAGGCACCCCATTTGTGCGTGTGAACACCTCTGCCGTTCTAAACTGAAAAGAGGGGATGATGTGTCTATTCGTTAGGAAGTTGAATATCAGTGTTGGAAAAGTCCAACTGTAGTCAGTAAGATCAGTTTGCACCTTAAGCCATCGTGCCAGACTCTGACAAATGCTTTGTTTACGTCCATCGCTGCAATAAGTGCTAGGCTGCCTTGCATGCGTAGGATGCAGACAGCGTTGTGGATGCTCATGTCGTGTTGAGTATCCCTTTGGTTCTTGAACCCAAACTGCTTCTCTGTGGAGATATGGTAGCAGTCCATGTAGTTGTTCAGCCTATTGGAGATAATTTTATCAAAGATTTTGCCAGTGACCTCCAACAGTGAGACTGGGTCTACAGTTCTCGGACTTGTGCTTACCTTTGCAGGGTTTGGTGAGAAATATCAATGTAAACTTTGCCAGATGGATTATTGTCACACCCTGCGTCATTATGTACTGGAGTGCGATAAAATTAATGAATTTAGAAACAACTCACTCAGAAGTGTTCAAGAAATGGCTAAGTATTTTATCCACAGTGGTATATTACAGACCATTCTGGAGAAATACCCTGACTTTGCTAGCTGTAAATAAAGCATTACCACATGTGTGCATGTGTGTGTGTGTGTGTGTGTGTGTGTGTGTGTGTGTGTGTGTGTGTGTGTGTGTGTGTGTGTGTGTGTGTGTGAGTATGAGTGTGTGTGTGTATGAGTGTGAGTGTGTGTATGAGTGTGTGTGAGTATGAGTGTGTGTGCGTGTGTGTATGAGTTTGTGTGTGTGTGTGTGTGTGTGTGTTTATGTGTGTGTGTGTATGAATTTGTATGTGTGTGTGTGTGTGTGTGTGTGTGTGTGTGTGTGAGAGAGAGAGACTCAGCAATCAACATTTGCACCAATAACTCACTACAGTTGTGACCGGGTGTGGAAGTGTGAATTGCTCATTACTCTAAAATTTGTTCATGATTGCAGCCATGTATAAACGTAAGTAACCATTCTTACAGTATTCATTACCTTTGTAACTTGTGAGTTCATTACCTTTGTAACTTGTGAGTTCATTACCTTGTACCTAGTTCAGCCATCAAAACTTTGGAGCCCGGTCCCTGGACCCATTGTGTACCTCTGTAATCTGTAAATACCTTTGTAACTTGTAATGATTGTGACTAGACCTACCTGGAGTTCATTACCTTTGTAAATTGTGAGTTCATTACCTTTGTAAATTGTGAGTTCATTGCCTCTGTAGCTTGCTCAGCTATCAAAACTTTGAGGCCCAGTCCCTGGACCCATTATGTACCTCTGTAATCTTTTGACTACCGCCCACAGGATGGGTATGGGGTGCATAATAAACATATTAAACTAACTGCCGTTTTGAATACCTCTGGGAAATAGCCTGAGGCAAGGATAGGCAAAAGATACTCAGTTGTTACCCCTTGCAGTTGCGAACGAGGTACATGACCTGTATGGCAATTATTCTTGAGTCTGGAGTCTTACTAATTTTCTTTATGACCAGACTCTTCTCCCGAAGGGTGACGAGTCTGGTGGGGGTAGGGGTGGTCCTTATCAGGTGATAGTAGTGGCGGCAGTGATGATACTAGTGATGGTGACAGGAATAGTGGTGTTGGAGGTGAAGGTGATAATTCGCAAGAGTGATGGTGAGAGGACTGGTGGTGGTGACAATGGTGGTAGTGATGGTGAGAGGACTAGTGGTGGTGGTAGTGAAAGGTGAGCACCACCAGTAGCAGTAAGATGGGAGTGATGGCCGGAGAAGAGGTTAGTGAGGGGAGAAGGGCAGGGGAGACCTGATGGTCACCCAGACAACGAGGGGAGTTGCTGAGGGAAACCACAAAGTCATTAGTGGAAGTCGAGGGGAAGTATGTGTGTGTGTGTGAATGTGTGAATGTGTGTGAATGTGTGTGTGTGTGTGTGTGTGTGTGTGTGTGTGTGTTCAACTGTACTCACCTGATTGTGGTTGCGGGGGTCGAGCCATAGCTCCTGGCTCTACATCTTCACTGGTCGCTACTGGGTCACTCACTTCCTGCTCCGTGAGCTTTATCATAACTCTTCTTCAAGCTATGTACGGATCCTGCCTCCACCTCACTTTCCAGACTATTCCACTGCTTGACAACTCTGACTGAAGAAATACTTCGTAACATCCCTGTGACTCGCCTGAGTCTTCAACTTCCAACTGTGACGCCTGGTCGTTGTATCCCATCTCTGGATTATCCTATCTCTGTCCACCTTGTCGATTCCTCTCAGTATTTTATATGCTGTTATCATGTCCCTCCGGTCCTCCAGTGCCGTAACGTAAATTTCCCTTAACCTCTCGTCGTAGGACATACCCCTTAGCTTCAGGACTAGCTTCCTTGTGTGTGTGTGTGTGTGTGTGTGTGTGTGTGTGTGTGTGTGTGTGTGTGTGTGTGTGTGTGTGTGTGTGTGTGTGAATGTGTGAATGTGTGTATGTGTGTGTGTGTGTGAATGTGTGTGTGAATGTGTGAATGTGTGTGTGAATGTGTGTGTGAATGTGTGTGTGAATGTGTGTGAATGTGTGTGAATGTGTGTGTGAATGTGTGTGTGAATGTGTGTGTGAATGTGTGTGTGAATGTGTGTGTGAATGTGTGTGTGAATGTGTGTGTGAATGTGTGTGTGAATGTGTGCGTGAATGTGTGCGATTCATCTGAGTCTTCAACTTCCAATTGTGGCCTCTTGTTTCTGTGTCCCCTCCCTGGAACATCCTGTCTTTGTCCACCTTGTCTATTCCACGCAGTATTTTATATGTCGTTATCATGTCTCCCCTGACCCTCCTGTCCTCCAGTGTCGTCAGGCCGATTTCCCTTAATCTTTCTTCATAGGACATTCCCCTTAGCTCTGGAACTAACCTTGTCGCAAACCTTTGTACTTTCTCTAGTTTCCTGACGTGCTTTACCAAGTGCGGGTTCCAAAAAGGTGCTGCATACTCCAGTATGGGCCTGACATACACGGTGTACAGTGTCTTGAACGATTCCTTACTAAGGTATCGGAATGCTGTTCTCAGGTTTGCCAGGCGCCCATATGCTGCAGCAGTTATCTGGTTGATGTGTGTTTCCGAAGACATGCTCGGTGTTATACTCACCCCAAGATCTTTCTCCTTGAGTGAGGTTTGCAGTCTTTGGCCACCTAGCCTATACTCGGTCTGTGGTCTTCTGTGCCCTTCCCCTATCTTCATGACTTTGCATTTAGCAGGATTAAATTCGAGAAGCCATTTGCTGGACCAGGTGTCCAGTCTGTCCAGGTCTCTTTGAAGTCCTGCCTGGTCCTCATCAGATTTAATTCTCCTCATTAACTTCACATCATCTGCAAACAGGGACACTTCTGAGTCTAACCCTTCCATCATGTCGTTCACATATACCAAAAATAGCACTGGTCCTAGGACCGACCCCTGTGGGACCCCGCTCGTCACTGGTGTGTGTGTGTGTGTGTGAATGTGTGAGTGCAATCAACCCACCCCTCTCTCTCGTGTGTGTGTGATTTGCCTTCCATGTGTGCTGTGCATTTATACTCTTGTTCCGTTCCAGGTGTGTGCATACTATACACGTGTGTGTGCCAATGTTGTCCGGTCCCATTGCCCTTGAAGCATCGATGTCCCTTAGCAGTTTCTTCACCTCCTCCTCATCTGTATGTATGTCGTCCAACACTTGTTGGTGTGTGTGGTGAAGTCCTTCCTGTGTGTGTGTGTGTGTGTGCGTGTGTATGTGTGTGTGAATGTGTGAGTGTGTGTGTGTGTGTGTGTGTGTGTGTGTGTGTGTCAATGTGTGGGTGAATGTGTGTGTGTGTGGGGGGGGGAAGTGAGGGGAAGATTTCAACTTTTAAGACAAATTCTCGTAAGAGGAAGAACAAATTTCTGCCACCAGAGCGGCCATCACTGTCTCAGTGAACAATATCAAGGGTGACTAATGGAGACACAAGGAACTAGTCGACATGTACCTCGACTCGGTGTACTACCCATTCACCTCTCAAACGCACTGAACCACCATGAGGTCTCTCACTGCATATGTGCTAGCTTGGATCTGGTGAGAGCGAGAACACCAGCGGTCGACCCCAACACCTGACTGCAGGTCTTCCATGTTAATAAATATATCAACATTAATTTATACCTCTTACGTTGTGAAGTTAAACTAAATAAGAAAATATAAATTTTTGCCTTCAAATATATATATATATACATGCATATTGTACCACGAACAAGAGGTATTTAATCAATAACAACACTGCGACTAGCTGGGGTTATACTGCTTGTGGAAGCTAATACACCAAACGGGGAGTAGACTGAAATTAGCTCTGAGGCACCCACACCATCGGGTGTCCTCGGATCACGGCACGACACCTAGCTCTTCTGGGTGCGTGATTTTTGTAGGCTTGTATGGCTCAGTGGGTTAGAGCGTCGTGAACTTTCCCTCACCGTGAGGCTGGCTAAAACAACACGGGTTGCTCAGCCACCCACACCGTCTCACATGAGAGGCAAAAGAGACCCAAGAGTAAGTCTTGACAAGGAACCACCCACAAAGATGGGACAACTACGGTCTACCTGGACCCTATCTGTAGGGTGTTGAGGGGGGTCAACGCCCCGTGGCCCGGTCCATGAGCAGGCCTCCAATTAGGTGAGGGCCTGATCATCCAGGCTGTTGTTGCTGGCTGCACGCAATCCAACGTACGAACCACTGCCAGTATTGTGGCATTCCCCATACAGTTCATTCCATGTGCCAAAGCTAAACTCAAACGCATATTATTATTATTATTATTATTAATTATTATTATTATTACACTGATAAGGAAACACTAATAAGGGCCACACGACTACAGGAGAATGAGAGGGCAGGTCTAATTCTGTGGATCAAGAGCCTTTCGCTAGAATCAAGGCACCCCTCTTGAAGGGTCCCATAGGCACAATTAAATATATCAGTTGTCCAGCTGTGGTCATGTGGGGAAGCCCACGAAGGCAGACATTTCTGGTATTACAGTGTTGGTGGTGATAGCAGCTAGTGAGCGAGGAGTTACATTATTGCAAAGAACATAACACTTGCGTTTATGCTGGTCGTCGAGTTGCAGCTCTTGGTCCTCCTAAGATAACTGTTCTGAATCCAACAATTTTATTTTTCAAACAATTTCATTAAAATATCGACTGTACACCTACAGTGTAAAATTTCAGAATGTCACACTTGTTCAAGATAACACCATTAATATATTGAGGCAGATAAAAGAGGATTTCTCTCGTTATTGTATGAAAATCAGTATCACTATATAAACTGGCCCTGCATTACTGGTTTCTGGACTGCGTGCGGCTAGCAGTAGCAGCCTGGTTGATCAGGCCCTGATCCAGCAGGTGGACTGGTCTGTTATAGGGCTGCCAGACCACTGACCCCGGAAACATCCTTCAGGTTCTGGGACCTAAAAAATTAAATCTTTATTTACTATTTAGCTACATAGTTTGACATATTTTTTATGGTGATAGATTTACATATCAAAGCCTCTTAACATGTAATGGATTTCATGGTATATTAATTTCTGCCTTCCCAACATCTCTCTTCAACTCCTTCGTCCTCAGACTAAACTCGATGTCCGAGAAAGGAATTTCTGTACTGTATAACCCAAGCACTGTTGCTATGTGCAACATAACAACAGTGCAGAGTGCGGCATAAGTTTCTAATGCAGTTAAATATTAGCAGCGAAGACTTTAAATAATTCAGAAGAAGTATTTACAGGTTTATCAAACGGACAGTAATAATTCAATTTCAATATAAATGGCATATTAAGACATACACAATTGAAACCTACCTGGAGTCTACCTGGAAGGAGTTCTGAGGGTCAACGTCCCAGCGGCCCAGCCCTTGACTAGGCCTCCCGGTGAATCAAGGCCTGATCAACTAGGCTGGCTGCACGTAGTCCAACATAGGAACCACAGTTCGGATGATCGGATACTGACTTTCGGTATCTGTCCAGCTCCCTCTTGAAGGCAACCAGGGGTCTATTGGTAATCCCCCCTATGCCTGGTGGGAGGAAGTTTAAGAGGTTTGGGTCCCTGACACTCGTGCTTTCTAATTCAAACCTACTAAGAAACGCTAGCCTTGATGCCAAACTGAAGAATCATACTCTTGTTACCACAGAGACTAGTATCCTAAACTACACCACACATTAATATTGAAGCCGCTCATAAGATTTATTATCATGTTATTAATACCGATGTGCTTGAACCAGTAGGACGAGGAACTCAGAAATTATTACATGATAAAACAGTGCAAACAGTCGCAGACAGGCGATCTTAACTATGTAAAACAAGCCACGTGGGATGGAAATCTTTGGCTCAGGAACTTTCACACTTCTCAGTGCGTTATCAGGAGCTATGCAATGTTGCAAGGCAACAGCTGAAGGAGGGGAAATTTTTCCTCAGAGTAGCGTAGCGCGAGTTTAACACCTGCCGCAGCCACTGAGGCTGCGGCAGGTGTTAAATTCTTGGTGAGGATAATGTTAATGAGGATAATGTTAACACGTGGTTGTGTTTATATTATTGGTGGGAATAAAGATAACACGTGGTTGTGTTTATATTGTTGGTGAGGATAATGTTAGCACGTGGCTGTATTTACATTATTGGTGAGGATAATGTTAACACGTGGCTATGTCTATATTATTGGTGAGGATAAAGTTAACACGTGGTTATGTTTATATTGTTGGTGAGGATAATGTTAACACGTGGCTGTGTTTATGTTACTGGTGAGAATAAATTTAACACGTGGCCCGGGTTTATTGTGCTGGCGAGGACGATGCTGTAGAATGGTTCAGAGAACCAACAAGTTGAAAGAGACACTTGTGCAACACTTAAGCATGTTTATTGCAGAGGACAGTGTCAGCACCTAACTTGTAGTTCGTGTCAGTGAAGACAGTGGCGGGTGATGGCAAGTTATTTCACTGGCAGAAAGTGGCAGCTGTGTTTAAAGTGGCAGTTGAGGGCAATATTTTTATGCCTTCCAATTAACATATACCTCTGATGGGTTTCGAGAGTCTTTCTACTCCCGGAGCCCGGCCATGGGCCAGGCTCATCTGGTGCTAGCCTAGTCAATCAGGCTGTTGCTGCTGGTGGCCCGCTGCCCCACATATCCATCACAGCCTGGCTGATCTGGCTCCTGGTGAAGATATTTGTCCAGTTTTCTCTTGAAGACTTCTACACTTGTCTCTGATATCTTCTGGTAAGATCTTTGGTACAAGGGTACCTTCCACTCAACACTTCAATACTTTCAACAGGTGTTGGAGTTTTCGTACAAGTGGAGTGTTATCTTACACAGAACTGCAAGACTTTCTTACACAGAATATGACACTCCAGAAGGGATAGTTTCCTAACGCATTTTTCCTGGATGCGACCCACCACAGTCGGCTAACACACAAGGGCCAATTTTTTTTTTTTTTTTTGCTAGGTGGGCAGGAGCAGAAATAGTGTAAACATACCCATACGGTTTTTCCTATTCCATGGAATCGAACCTGGGACCTTGCGATTGTGAGCCAGTGAGCTACGCGGCACTCCGCGATGGCAGGTGATGGTACTGAGGGCAGGTGATGGCATTGAGGGGAGGGGGAGACACTGAGGGGAAGCAGACAGGCCGAGGGGAGGATGGTTATAGACGGTGTGAGGGGAGACAAATATCTCGGCAATGTACAGTGATGGTAGGGAGGGTAAGGGGAGATGCTTGGGAGAGATGCGAGGGGTGAGGGTGCGGTGGAAGGTGAGGGTTGGGTGAGGACTGGATGAGAGTGGGGTGAGGGCTGAGGGGGTGAAGATTCAGTGAAGAAGGGTGGATGAGAATCGAGTAGTACAGATGGGAATTAATGTTGTATGAGAAAGAGGAGGGGAAAGTAAGGAATGGGTGAGGCTAGGAGCATGGGTGAGGCTAGGAGCATGGGTGAGGCTAGGAGCATGGGTGAGGCTAGGAGCATGGGTGAGGCTAGGAGCATGGATGAGGCTAGGAATACGGATGAGGCTAGGAATACAGATGAGGCTAGGAACATGAGTGAGGCTAGGCGCATGGGTGAGGCTAGGTGCAGGGATAAGGTTAGGGTGGAGGCGGCTCGGGTTGACACTGGGTGTTGGGGATTGTAAGCACTTGGCTTACGGAGGTGCTCTCAGCCAAACATTTGGCCACCCCAGGAAGCGACCCACAACACTCCACTAAAACCAAGGTACCTATTTACTGCTAGATGAACAGAGGTTTGCGTGTGTGATGGTTATGGTGATAGCCGGGGCAGGGGGAGACGTATTTATTTATACAAAAAACACAATCCATATTTTTCCCCCTCGGTATACACTGTATCTAAAATATTTTGCACTGTCAAACTGTCCAATATAATCATTCATGTACTCATATTAAAAAATACGTAGTATTTCAAGTTTACTAAGAGCACATTAAAAAAAACGTTTTTTGAATACCTTTCAATGTTCCAGGTTCCAGGCTAGGCCCATATTTTTTAAGTAAACACAGCGTTGCGATCTTGGGTAGCTCTAAAAGATTATTTATGCTGTTTCAGTTTAGCCTATATGTTATTCCCCACATATTCAGTGTACAAGTACATTGCTTCCGTGGGAGAGCGCAAATTTTGTGTTCTCAAGGGCATCGTATACATTAATGTACTTCAAAGACTGTAGAATGCAAATTATAAATCGTTAAAAGGTGAAAACAATACTCTCTCCTGGCCATCTCCATCTTGGAGGCCATTTACGGCAGTATATCAACCTGAGTACTGGAGGATGTCTATAGAATGTCTGTTGCTGGTTCCAGGGGTTACTGTTGCTGCTGCAGCCAGGTCCTGGGTAAGACCTGGTGGCTAGCCTGATCAATCAGGCAATTTGTGCTAAAAGGAATCTTCTGTATGTTAGAACATAAATAGTGTTGACAACAGTATTCAGCGCTGCAGTCACAACAAGCTCTCAACAGTAAAAACCCTTTAACTCATTTTTCATGATTATGTTTCATACTGATATATTTCGACATTTGTATTATCTATTTCGACGTTATTTTTATTTCTGCATTATCTATTTCGATGTCTGTATTATCTATTTTGACATACAGATTATCTATTTCGACATATGGATTATTTTTTTTCAGTTAGACACATGCCTTTCTGTATAGTGCTCGATCAGCTGTTGCTGTTGACGACCCACTGACCTACATATCGATCACATGGTTGACCTGGCATTTGGCAGGCGCCATGATCAGCCTTCTTCTTGAAAACTTCAACATTTTTGGGGGCAATATTTCTGATATTTGCTGGAAGCAGGTTGAAGAGTCTGACCACGGATGTTGACACAAGTGCTCTCTTGTGTACACATGTGACCCTACTTTTCAATGCTTTATTTTACAATTCCACGTGTCTCGCTCCAGTACGATGTTATGGTAGTGTGCAGGATTGGAACTAAGACTACAGATATCTTCTACGAGCATAATGGTTACCATTTCTCTCTCTCCGCTCCAGAAATTACATTTCCAGTACTTTGAGACGTTCTCAGCGGTTTCATTGTTTTACTGTCTCTACGTCGTTTAATATTTTCCTGAACAGTGATTCATTTTGGTCTTTCAAAATATTTCTAGTTTCCCTCTCGTCATCGATGTATGAACCTCCTGCTAGTAATCGTGGTTTACTTGCATTATGCGTATGTTTAGAAAAAATTAGAATTTTAATGCAGTTTCCTGGACGGCAATTAACCCCCCTTTGTGCTTCTTCTGTTATGACTAAATTTCTGCTCTATATCTGTAATCTCTTTGTTCATTATTTTTCCTTTATGGTACATTTTTTCTGCTCATTTCCCTATGTTTTATTTTAATATTTAGTTTTCTTGTCGGTTCTCTCAGCAGAACATTTGGATTATGGTGTGATTAGTAGTCCATTTGACCGTCCTTAATAATAATAATATCTTTATTTCTACAAGTACATGTACAAGGTATACAGGTCTAGCTGACATCAATGACATACTACTATACAGAAAGCCCCTTGTTATGCTGAGCATTTCGGGCAAATTAGGTCAGTTTTGTTCTTGGATGCGACCCACACCAGTCCACTAACACCCAGGATGCGACCCACACCAGTCCACTAACACCCAGGTACCCATTTTACTGATGGGTGAACATAGACAACTGGTGTAAGGAAACACACTCAGTGTTTCTACCCTCGCCAGGAATCGAACCCGGACACTCACCATGTGAAGTGAGAGCTTTACCCACCAGGCCACGGTTACGACGGCGTTTCGGTTCGACTTGAATAATTAACTGGTTCAAGTCGGATCGAAACGTCGGCCTAAGTTTCAGTCACGGTATTGCGCCTTTTTTTTTATTATTCATGGTAGTCCTTTGTTGTATACGCTGTTTTTTACATCACGATTCCCGTAACAAACAAGGTGGCTGTTGTTTCTATTTGCGGACTTTTCGCATTTGTAGTCCTGTTTTCTTCATGAGGAATGCACATTCATATTCCAAACATTCACCAAACTTCAGTTCTCATCCTTCTGCATTCAAGACTGTAGACGGAAACCAAGGCTATCCTGATTCAACACCAAGGGAACACACCACCAACCCACAAATATTTAGTCCTCCCGAGCAACAGTTTAGCCAGCATCGCAACACGTGCCCTGGCTGTAAGCAACATCCAAGTGTAAACTAAAAGGACGTAAGTGCAACTAATGTGACATTTTATTGCGGCAACGTTTCGCTCTCCGGGAGCTTTGTCAAGCCGGCTTGACAAAGCTTCTGGAGAGCGAAACGTTGCCACAATAAAATGTCACATTAGTTGCATTTGTCGGTAATTCTACCAACATATATACATCATCAAATTGGCAACTGCACCATCTACATCTGCCATGAAACCTCACTAGGAGACGGCCCTCGACACTTCAACCTACATCTACTTCAGGTGTTGAGACTCTCTGACAGCGGGTTCAAACCCCACCCGTGGTATGGTTTACACAATCCCATGTGGTCACTGCAAAAAAGAAATGCGTGGGAGAAACGGGCAGGAATTTATCCACCAGAATTAAGGAACACAAAAAATGTTTACAAAAGGGACGATCTTAAGAATATTTGTGTCTTTCACGGAAACACAGAGGAACATTTGATGGACTTCGCCAAAGCTTAATCTCATGAGACCCCGTTGTTTACAACCCTGCCTTATTGCAACAACAAATACAATCACAGGACAAGTAGAAAATTACAGGACTGCTATACTCCGGCACATAAAATATAATCATAAAACTTCATCCTGCCCACCACTAACATATATGTCTAAGTGATTGTAATGTGTCTTTATCCACAACCTGTCTTATGTTTCGTTTCACATTTAGAAGCAAAAATCTCTAATGAGGATAGTATTTGGTGTAGGATTTTCAAGGTTTTTAAAGCAACTATTTATCTACTTTATCTGTTCCGTGAATTCCTTAGTCACTGAAGATAAGTGGAAACATTCCGACAAGTGGAAAAGACGCACACAATTTGTAGAGAGGAAATATATTGTGAAGTTTCACCTGTTAAACAGGTTTCTGAGACTTATTCCACAGATGAAATGTCTAGAAGAAATTATGCAAATTATGACTTTGTATATAAATTAGCAACTTATAACTAAGTGAAAAACTAATAGTAGTGAGACTCCCCAAGATGTTATTTACCTCTGTTGCAAAATTTTAATTAAGGGAGTTTGTTATTCTTTGCGACTCCACAAATCGATATACAACGATGGCCTAAGAATGATTACCGTTTTAACTAATTTCTGGTTTCAGGCCGTTGTACTGAGGTTCACGATTAACATAATTTTTCTAATTTTTGGGATTCAATAACCACCCGTTCATCTGTGACTGGCTGTAATACAATACCGACAAATATCTTAATCATCTACTTGTCTGTACTGTATGATATTTCAAAATTGTATCAGTCTGACACAAGAACAAAACTGTATCTTGATACAGAGGACATTCCACAACTTTGTTGAACTGCTAGTTAAAAGTGAGAAGGGTTGGAGGACGGGCTTAGCATGAGACCAGTAAGCTTGCCTCGCCTTCACCAGTATATAGGACTCCATTTACATACTTCAGCTTGACACTGTTCCACACTACGGAACTGAACTCTTCTCTGGGTTGAGCGACTGACCACCTCAAAAATCTACTTCAAAGTTTAAGGAGCATTATGACGTGTGCGCCGCGCGAACTAAAAAAAAAAATAAAAAAAATACGAAAGTTGAGCTAATCATATAGAAAATTAGCTTAACTCAATGGTACAAGAACCTCAAAATCTACTTCAAGGCCAAATCACATTACTTTTACCTCGTCACTACTACTGCTGTCTCCACATTTATTCTCCTCAGTATTTGACTGAAGAAGCCTACCGTGTAGGCGACATGTTTCAGCAATAAAAAATAAGCAAATGTTGCACACACAAGTCTTGCTTATCTTCTTACAGGACTGTAGAGAATTTTAAATAGAACGTAAATTTGAAAGTAAAACTGGTAAAAAATAAGAATCCGCTGTTTTATGGTGCTTTTAGGTTTAAAGAAATGACTTTCCTATTTTTGAGGGGGAACACGGCAACATTTTCGTTTCTTCCTCGAGAACGTATTATTTGATCAGCTTCAAATCTTCAACGTAATGTGTCTTGATCACGATTCAAGAGTGGAAATATAAACACACATGCAGTATAATGTGATCATTTAATGAAAACGTTTCGCCCACACAGTGGGCTTTTTCAAGTCACAAACAGATCTGTTTGTGACTTGAAAAAGCCCACTGTATGGGCGAAACGTTGTCATTAAAGGATCACATTATACTGCATGTGTGTTTATATTTCCATTGTGTCGGTGTTTTATACCATTTATTTCCATTCAAGAGAGTGTTTGCATGCGTAGATGCTCAATGAAGACTCTTACATAGGTCATTCCCAAATTTGGTTTCCGTGTTGGGACTGGAGACAGTCTCCTCTCGTCGGTTTTAAAATTTCAAAACTGATGTCACCTACCGAGAAGAAGGTTAGAATATTTAATGGAATGAGTTGATGTCATTTTAAATCTTGAAATTTTATAGTATCATTATATCTTATTGCATCATTTCGTCTTTGTGCTGGGTGACTGGTTCTTGATCCAAGGAACTGGACTTCCCCTTTCTTCGGTCGGATTTGAATGCCTCCCATTCCAAAGGCGTTCTATGATCCCCCTACGGGTTTAGCGCTGTCCCTTGATCAAAATATAATTGTGAGCGCCATCAATCTTCAGTAGCTGATCTATTGTATGAAACTGATGGAGAGTTTCATGAGTTTAGGCTGAGTAGGCATAAATTTTGTTGGATTCTGGTCAATACCTGGGAAATGCATCTTCTGGTCGGCTTTAAACTTCTAGTGTTGATGTGTCTTCCTCAAAGGTAACAATCTCTAGATGTTAGGTTGGGTAAGTTTCTGGAGTGAAAAATATTTTTGCATTTTCTACCTTGCTGTCATTTATTGGGTTGCTGAACACCGACTCGTACTGTTCTTTTAGGATTTCACTTATTTCCTGTTCATCATCAGTATACGAGTCTCCTCTCAGTAGTGGTCCAATTCTTTAACTACCTGTAGAATTGGACCACTACTGAGAGGAGACTAGTATACTGACGATGAACAGGAAATGAGTGAAATCCTAAAAGAACAGTATGAGTCGGTGTTCAGGAACCCACTAAATGACAGCAAGGTAGAAAATGCAAAAATATTTTTCACTCCAGAAGAAGGCCGCACAGACCAACTAACTGACATTAGTACAAATCCCATAGATTTCGAAAAAGAAATGGGCAACATGCTCACTCACTCAGCACCTGGACCAGATTCATGGAATGTTCTGTTTATAAAGAAGTGTAAAGTACCATTACCACGAGCACTCAGCATTCTTTGGGGAAAGAGCTTAGATCTAGGTGAAAAACCGGAGGCCTTAAAGAGTGCAGACATAACTCCTTTGCTTAAGGGAGGTAGTAGAGTACTAGCTAAAAATTACAGACCAGTAGCCCTAACTTCTCACATAAAAATCTTCGAAAGAGTGATGAGACGGCAGATTACAAATTTCAAGGACCAACACAACCAGCACAACCCGAACCAGTATGGTTTTTGAGCAGAACGATCATGTCTGACGCAGCTGCTGAACCACAATGACAGAATTACGAAGGAGTTGGAAGACGACCAAAACGCAGATGTGATTTACATAGATTTTGCAAAGGCATTTGACAAATGCGATCATGGAATGATAGCGCACAAAATGAGGGCCATTGGCATTACGGGGAAGGTACGCAGATGGATTTTACGTTTCCTAACAAACAGAGCACAAAAAGTAGCAGTGAACAAGGCAAGAGCCAGCATCAGTGAGGTCAAAAGCTCAGTGCCCCAAGGCAATGTCCTTTCACCTCTGCTGTTCCTCATCCTCACAGCAGATATAGATTGTAGATCAATGGTTCAGAGAACCGACACGTTGATAAATTAGACACATGTGCAACTCTTGGGTATCTTTATTTAGGAAACGTTTCGCCCCACAGTGGCTTCATCAGTTCATACAAAGGAGAATCTTGTATATAGATAAAAACACCCGGCACACTTTTTTATCACTATTTTCAGATTACACTAAAATAAGCATGAAAGTCAGTACGGTAGAGGACACTGAAAAAGTACAGGAAGACATAAACAGGGTTTTCCAGTGGGCAGTGGAGAACATGATGTTCAATGGTGGTAAGTTCCAGCTACTTAGGTATGTGATAAATGGTTTTGAAAAAACGACAAGTTGAAGAATTGAGACACTTATGCAACACATGGTGTCTCAATTCTTCAACTTGTCGGTTTTTCAAAACCATTCATCACATCTGTCAGACACTGCAACATCATGGGATCTTGGTACAAAGACTTCAACGCTTGCCCAACCTTTGGACGACGACCTACTTACACTAGTGGCAGGTCCCACTGTGATCCCGCCTCCTCCTGCTTCACCTCACCATTCTACAGTATATAAGCCACCTCTCTGGCCCTATGCTGCACTTCCTACAAGAGTGATGGACTGAACACATCGATTCCAGGTTGAGGGACTGATTACCTCAAACTTCTCCTCTCCTTACCGATTTCAACTTTGTATTGGACTGATGAAGCCACTGTGTGGCGAAACGTTTCTTCAATAAAGATTCCCATGTGTTGCATAAGTGTCTCAATTCTTCTACTTAGGTATGGAAAGAATGAAGAACTCAAAAGGAACACTATATACGAAACTCAAAAGGGTCACCAAATAGAACGTAAGGAACACGTAAAAGACCTGGGAATAATTATGTCAGCTGATTTTTCTTTTAAAGACCATAACAAAACAAAGATTACAACAGCCAGGAAGATGGCTGGGTGGGTACTGAGAACTTTCAAAACAAGGGAAATAATGCCGATGGTGACACTCTTCAAATCGCTAGTGCTCCCTCACTTAGTATATTGCTCAGTGCTGACGGCCCCGTTCAAAACAGGAGAAATATCGGAGCTGGAACACGTACAGAGATCGTTTACGGCTCAAATTGAGCCAGTAAAGCACCTAAACTACTGGGAACGCCTTCAAGTCTTGAATATGTATTCCTTGGAGCGGAGGAGAGATACATGATAATATATACTTGGAAAATACTCGACGGCTTGGTCCCAAATTTGCACACTGCCATAACATACTGGAGTGAAAGATGAGGGAAGAAGTGTAAAATGAACCCAGTGAGGAGCAGGGGTGCTGTGGGGACAATAAGGGAACACTAACATCCTGGGCCCCAGACTATTCAACATCTTACCAGAAGATATCAGAAACACGGCTGGGACAAGTGTAGAAGCCTTCAAGAGGTAACTGGACAAGTATCTTCACCAGGTGCCAGATCAACCAGGCTGTGATGGATATGTGGGGCAACGAGCCTCCAGCAGCAACAGATTGGTTGATCAGACAAGCACCAGACAAGCCTGGCCCATGGCCGGGCTCAGAGTAGAGAAACTCTCGGAACTCTTCAAAGGTATAAGTTATCATGTAGACAAATGGCTCAGAGAACCGACAAGTTGATAAATTAAACGTATGTGCAACACTTGGGTATCTTTAATGAGGAAACGTTTCGCCACACAGTGGCTTCATCAGTCTATACAAAGAAGAATTGTGAAGATCAGAAGGAGTTTGAGGTAATCAGTCCCTCAGCCTGCAGTCGATATAATCAGTCTATCAATCTTGAAAAGAACTGGACTTATTATAGTTCAGTGTGTGGCGAAACGTTTCAGCAATAATAAAGATACCCAAGTGTTGCACATGTGTCTTAATTTATCAAGTGACAATTTTATTAATCCAAATGGCTTCCCTCAAGGGAGGTTCCTTGACGCTGGTGAGGGGCTCTTGATCTAGGGAATTGGACCTGTGCTCCAGTTCCCTGAATTAAGCCTGAATACCTTCCACATCCCCTTCACAGACGCTGTATTATCCTACGGGTTTAGAGCTTCCCCTTGATTATAATAATCAAATTGGCTTCTGAGAAATAACCGGAGAATGTTTCTTCTGATCAGAAATAAGTCGCAGTGTTTGACTTTAGTTATAACGGCTTAAATTAACTTAATGTTCTTTTGTGTGTCTATAACATGTGTGTCTTCAAGAACATTATTAAAAAATTGGATGTTATGCTTACTAAGCTTACATAAAATTTACTTTGAAGTGGTTTTGGCCTGTGTAGGTTCACTTTTTTTTTTTTTTTTTAAGAAATTGAGTACATCAAAATAACGATTTTCATGCAATAATTTCTAAGTGTCGTATTTGACTTGCTTCAGCCCCTTCCATGCTGATAACATTATAACTGTACATAAATGATATACAATACTGGCGACAGGTGTAGGACGTGCAGCTGCACGTCCTACACCTGTCGCCAGTATATAAGCGCCAAGCTCCATGACTGCTTCAGTTCCTTCTGGACTACGGTGCTGTTCACCAGCTCCAAGACTGAGGGACTGATTACCGCATCTTCTGAATATAGTTCTTCACATTCCTTCCTTGTATCGCCACTAGAGGGCGAAACGTCTACAAATAAAGATACCCAGATGGTGCACATATGTCCAATTCTTCAACATTATAACTCGCTATCTGAGTATGTGTGTTAGGTTGGATAAATTAGTGAGGGGTTGGATTTGAGTGTAACTTTGCATATGAGTTAATAGAGTTATCAAAACTTATTCCTTGGATGGCATTGAAAATGGGCTGGGGAATTATTTTTGTTAGTGGGTCTGGGTCTGAGAAAAACCTGCCTAGGATGGGCCAACAGGCCTTTCTCATATTCTTATGATATTGGTCTCTTCTATCCCTCTGAAAGACCTGAATTCGACGTGGTCTCTGTATGTCCTTATTCACCATTTTTTGTTGAAGAAAAAATTCGATACAAGTTTCCACGTGACTGCCTGTGAATGCTTCTTCTGATTCCTTTCATTTTCAACTTGTGCCGCATTCTGCACTATTCCAATAGCTTGCACCGAATCACAGAGGACTGAGGTTATGGAATACGGGGATACCTTCTTCGAATCACACAGCCACCGCAATACATTTTGTTTCTTCTTGCACAAACTAAATTTGTTACCATATAGAGCACAACAGAGTGCACCACCGTGCACTTCACTGTAAGTGTACTCACCTAGTTACTCACCTAGTTGAGGTTGCGGGGGTCGAGTCCGAGCTCCTGGCCCCCGCCTCTTCACTGATCGCTACTAGGTCACACTCCCTGAGCCGTGAGCTTTATCATACCTCTGCTTAAAGCTATGTATGGATCCTGCCTCCACTACATCACTTCCCAAACTATTCCACTTACTGACTAATCTGTGGCTGAAGAAATACTTCCTAACATCCCTGTGATTCATCTGTGTCTTCAGCTTCCTACTGTGTCCCCTTGTTACTGTGTCCAATCTCTGGAACATCCTGTCTTTGTCCACCTTGTCAATTCCTCTCAGTATTTTGTATGTCGTTATCATGTCCCCCCTATCTCTCCTGTCCTCCAGTGTCGTCAGGTTGATTTCCCTTAACCTCTCCTCGTAGGACATACCTCTTAGCTCTGGGACTAGTCTTGTTGCAAACCTTCGCACTTTGTCATGGTGGTAGTGTGTTCTACTAGCCAGAATGGTCTTCCTGTTCCCCTTCTCAACTCACATTAATCTAAGTCTTAATTTTCTAGGAGTAACTCCTGCTTAGTACTATTTTTTTTTACTACCATTTACAGCGTTTTAATTTTTTATTTACAGTTTTACAAAACATTATCGTTGTAAATTACTGCTTACTGACACCTACCCTTTCTCCTGCCTTCCCACCCTCACACCTCCCCTACCTCACGCCTCCCCTACCTCACACCTCCCCTACCTCACACCTCCCCTACCTCACACCTCCCCTACCTCACACCTCCCCTACCTCACACCTCCCCTACCTCACGCCTCCCCTACCTCACACCTCCCCTACCTCACGCCTCCCCTACCTCACACCTCCCCTACCTCACACCTCCCCTACCTCACACCTCCCCTACCTCACACCTCCCCTACCTCACACCTCCCCTACCTCACGCCTCCCCTACCTCACACCTCCCCTACCTCACACCTCCCCTACCTCACACCTCCCCTACCTCACGCCTCCCCTACCTCACGCCTCCCCTACCTCACGCCTCCCCTACCTCACGCCTCCCCTACCTCACACCTCCCCTACCTCACACCTCCCCTACCTCACGCCTCCCCTACCTCACGCCTCCCCTACCTCACACCTCCCCTACCTCACACCTCCCCTACCTCACGCCTCCCCTACCTCACGCCTCCCCTACCTCACACCTCCCCTACCTACCTCCCCACCTCAAACCTCCCCTACCTCACACCTCCCCTACCTCACACCTCCCCTACCTCACACCTCCCCTACCTCACACCTCCCCTACCTCACACCTCCCCTACCTCACACCTCCCCTACCTCACACCTCCCCTACCTCACACCTCCCCTACCTCACACCTCCCCTACCTAACACCTCCCCTACCTCACGCCTCCCCTACCTCACACCTCCCCTACCTCACACCTCCCCTACCTCACGCCTCCCCTACCTCACGCCTCCCCTACCTCACACCTCCCCTACCTCACACCTCCCCTACCTCACACCTCCCCTACCTCACACCTCCCCTACCTCACACCTCCCCTACCTCACACCTCCCCTACCTCACACCTCCCCTACCTCACACCTCCCATACCTAACACCTCCCCTACCTCACGCCTCCCCTACCTCACGCCTCCCCTACCTAACACCTCCCCTACCTCACGCCTCCCCTACCTCACACCTCCCCTACCTCACACCTCCCCTACCTCACACCTCCCCTACCTCACACCTCCCCTACCTAACACCTCCCCTACCTCACGCCTCCCCTACCTCACGCCTCCCCTACCTCACACCTCCCCTACCTCACACCTCCCCTACCTCACGCCTCCCCGACCTCACGCCTCCCCTACCTCACGCCTCCCCTACCTCACACCTCCCCCCTACCTCACACCTCCCCTACCTCACACCTCCCCTACCTCACACCTCCCCTACCTCACGCCTCCCCTACCTCACGCCTCCCCTACCTCACGCCTCCCCTACCTCACACCTCCCCCCTACCTCTACCTCACCTCCCCTACCTCACCTCCCCTACCTCACCTCCCCTACCTCACACCTCCTCTTCCCCACACCTCCCCTACCTCACACCTCCCCTACCTCACACCTCCCCTACCTCACACCTCCCCTACCTCACACCTCCCCTACCTCACACCTCCCCTACCTCACACCTCCCCTACCTCACACCTCCCCTACCTCACACCTCCCCTACCTCACACCTCCCCTACCTCACACCTCCCCTACCTCACACCTCCCCTACCTCACACCTCCCCTACCTCACACCTCCCCTACCTCACACCTCCCCTACCTCACACCTCCCCTACCTCACACCACCTCTTCCCCACACCTCCCCTACCTCACACCTCCTCTTCCCCACACCTCCCCTACCTCACACCACCTCTTCCCCACATTTCCCCTACCTCACACCTCATCTTCCCCACACCTTCCCTACCTCACACCTCTTCACACCTCCCCTACCTCGGATCAGCCGGGCTGTGGCTCCGTGCAGCCAGCAGCAACAGCCTGGTTGATCCCCACACCTCCCCGTTACAGGTAAACTCACACCTCTTCCCCACACCTCCCCGACCTCACACCTCTTCCCCACACCTCCCCTACCTCACACCCCCTCCCCACACCTCCCCTACCTCACACCTCTTCCCCACACCTCCCCTACCTCACACCTCTTCCCCACACCTCCCCTACCTCACACCTCTTCCCCACCCTACCTCACACCCCTTCCCCACACCTCCCATACCTCACACCTCTTCCCCACATCTCCCCTACCTCACACCTCTTCCCCACACCTCCCCTGCCTCACACCACCCCTTCAACACACCTCCCCTACCTCACACCTCCTCTTCCCTACACCTCCCCTACCTCACACCTCTTCCCCACACCTCCCCTACCTCACACCCCCTCCCCACACCTTCCCTACCTCACACCTCATCTTCCCCACACCTTCCCTACCTCACACCTCTTCCCCACACCTTCCCTACCTCACACCACCTCTTCCCCACACCTCCCCTACCTCACACCTCTTCCCCACACCTCCCCTACCTCACACCTCTTCCCCACACCTCCCCTACCTCACACCTCTTCCCCACACCTTCCCTACCTCACACCTCCCCTACCTCGCCTCTTCCCCACACCTCCCCTACCTCACATCCCTTCCCCACCCTACCTCACACCTCTTCCCCACCCTACCTCACACCCCTTCCCCACCCTACCTCACACCTCTTCCCCACCCTACCTCACACCCCTACCCCACCCTACCTCACACCTCTTCCCCACACCTCCCCAACCACACACCTCTTCCCAACACCTCCCCAACTCACACCACCTCTTCCCCACATTTCCCCTACCTCACACCTCCTCCTCCCCACACCTTCCCTACCTCACACCTCTCCTATCTCACCTCCTCTTCCCCACACCTTCCCTACCTCACACCACCTCTTCCCCACACCTCCCCTACCTCACACCTCTTCCCCACACCTTCCCTACCTCACACCTCTTCCCCACACCTTCCCTACCTCACACCTCTTCTCAACATCTCCCCCTACCTCACACCTCCCCTACCTCACACCTCTTCCCCACACCTTCCCTACCTCACACCTCTTCCCAACATCTCCCCCTACCTCACACCTCCCCTATCTCACCTCCTCTTCCCACACCTACCCTACCTTACACTTCCCCACACCTCCCTATTAGCTGTATCTGCTACCCTCATCTGACCCTGCATGGCACTGCCCTGGCAGTAGCTTGTCACTAGCTGGGCGCTAACTTCGCACTAGCCTGGCAATAGCTTGGCAGTAGCTTCGCACTAGCCTGGCAATAGCTTGGCAGTAGTTTGGATCTACCCTAGCACTAGCTTGGCACTAGCTTGGCAGCAGCTTTTCATTAGCCTGGCAATAGCTTGGCACTAGCCTGGGAGTAGCTTGGAAGTAGCTTGGCACTAGCCTGCCACTAGCTTGGCACTAGCTTGGCAATAGCTTGGCACTAGCCTGGCACTAGCCTTTCAGTGGCTTGGCACTAGCCTGAGAGTATCTTGCCACTAGCCTAGCAGCAGCTATGCACTAGCCAGGCACTAGCTTGTCGCTAGTCTGGCACTAGCTTGGCAGCTTGTGTCACTAGCCTGACACAAGCCTGCCACTAGCCTGGCAGTAGCTTGGCACTCCATAAAGGTGGCAGCAAAGCATTAGCTAAGAACTATAGACCAACAGCTATAACGTCCCACATCATAAAAATCTTTGAAAGAGTGCTAAGAAGCAGGATTGCCAACCACCTGGATTCCCAAAAACTGCACAATCCAGGGCAACATGGGACCAGGGAAGGTCGCTCCTGCCTCTCACAACTACTGGATCACTCTGATATGGCTTTGGATGCACTGGAAGAAAATCAGAATGCAGATGTAATATACAAAGACTTTGCAAAAGCGTTTGACAAGTGCAATAATGGCGTAATAGCACACAAAATACGTGCTAAAGGAATAACTGACAAAGTGGGAAGATAGATCTTCAACTTTCTAACAAATCGAACACAAATAGTGGTCAACAGAATTAAATCAGAAGCTGCCATAGTAAGAAGCTCTGTTTCACAAGGCACAGTACTCGCCCCCATCCTGTTCCTCATCCTCTTATCAGACATAGACAGAGATGTAATCCACAGCACAGTATCATCCTTTGCAGACGATACTAGGATCTGTATGAGACTGTCATCTATTGAGGACACGGTTAACTTCCAAGATGTAAACCAAGTTTTCCAATGGGCAACGGAAAACAATATGAAATTTAATGAGGACAAATTCCAACTACTCCGTTATGGAAAACTGGAGGAGATAATAACTAGAACTGAGTATACTATAAAGTTTGATCATACAGTAGAGCGGAAAAACAATGTGGGGGACCTGGGAGTGGTAGTGTCTGAGGATCTCACTTTCAAGGATCACAACAGTGCTACGATCACAAGTGCAAAGAAAATGATAGGATAGATAATGAAAACGTTCAAAACAAGAGATGCCAAGCCAATGATGATCCTTTTCAAATCACTCGTTCTCTCTAGGCTGGAATACTGCTGTACATTAACATCTTCGTTCAAACCAGGTGAAATTGCAGATCTAGAGTGTACAGAGAACCTTTACTGCATATGTAAGTTCCATCAAACACCTCAACTACTGAGAACGCTTGGAAGCACTTGACATGTACTCACTCCGTACGAAAGTAAAAGACTGGGCAGGCGGCGCAAAATACCACCAATGAAAAGTCTGGGAGCCATTGGTACACAAAGAGAAAACACCATAAGTGTCCGGAGTCCAAGACTGTTCAAGAGCCTCCCACCATGCGTAAGGGGAATTACCAATAGTCCCCTGGCTGCCTTCAGGAGGAAGCTGGACAGAGAGTTACTCTGCTGCTGATCTGTTGTTAAACCTCTCCACTAAGTGGCACCAGTCACTGGATGAATCCCAAGTCAGCTGTGTGGTAGCACTGGACATTGCTGGCGCTTTCGACCGGGTGTGGCACCAGGGCCTCTTAGCAAAACTTCAAGCACTGGGAATTGCAGGCTCTACGCTATGTCTCCTCAGTGACTACCTTCATGGTAGATCTTTAAGTGTAGTTCTCAATGGAACGGAATCAGCAAGACATCCTATTGGGGCAAGTGTTCCACAAGGAAGCGTGCTGGGTCCATTGTTATGGAATGTCTACTTCAACGACCTTCTTCATCTCATCCCAGAATCACATGCATATGCAGACGACTGTACACTGACATTCACTTATCCAAGAGAAGAAATGCCAGCTGCTCTAAGCTACATCAATCACCAGCTGAGAGCTATATCAGCTTGGGGAAATAGATGGCAAGTAACATTTGCACCTGAGAAAACGCAAATGATGATCGTCTCTAGGCACCATGATGGTAATGCTGGTGCAGTAGTAAGGATGAATGGGAGGATGTTGGCACCTGGAGAAGAAGTTGATATCCTTGGGGTGAAATTTGACTCCAAACTAACCATGAAGAACCATGTTGTAAATCTTGCAAACAAGGCAGCCAGGAAGCTTACAGTACTTCGCCGTATCTACCATCTGCTTGACAGTAGGGGTTGCAAGATCCTGTACGAGGCACAAGTACGCTCGCACCTTGAGTATGCTCCACTTTCTTGGTTTGCCTGCCCCCCCCCCCTCTCATCTGCGACTGCTTGACAGAGTAGAGAACAGAGCAAGACGTCTCATCTCTCGCCTGGACCCATCCTGGATAGATCTGTCATTTCAGCAGAGCCTTCAACATAGGAGGGATGTGGGTGGCCTTACTGTTATGTACAAGGCCAATATTGTCAAAATACCACACTTGGATCCACTTCGAGGACAGCGTGAAACAAGCTTTTATGCCACAAGACGGGCAGAAAGCAGCAACTTCACTCTGGCTGTACCCTTCTCCAGAACATCACTCCATCTGAGATCATACATACCCAGGATGACTCGAGTATGGAACACATTCGTACAGGATAATGATGTCAACGAGATAAAGTCAGTTAATCAAATGAAAATGCTGGCCCACAGATGGCTCCAACTTCATCCTGTTTCCTACTTGTATGTCTCATAACAATAAAAATGCTTTCAAATGAGCTGATGTAGGTAACAGCTCTTAGCTTGCCAATAAAGTTAGGAATCCTTAACCTGTAAATAGCTGTCAATAAAGCTAGGGATCCTTAACCTTGTCAAACCCTGTGTAAAAAAAAAAAAAAAAAGATACTTGAAGTCGGTGTCGGATCAGCCGGACTAGGGTTCGTGCGTTGGACTACGTGCGACCAGCAGTAACAACCTGCTTGATCAGGCCTGATCCACCGAGAGGTCTGGTCGTGGACCGGGCCGCGGGGGCGTTGATCCCCTGAATACCCTTCAGGCAGACTCCAGGCAGGTAGCTTGACACTAACCTGGCAGGAGCTTGGCACTAGCCTGCCACTCCTGGTACTAGCCTACCACTAGCCTGCCACTAGCCTGGCAGCAGCTAGGCACTAGCCTGCCACTATCCCGGCACTAGCCTGCCACTACCCTGGCACTAGCCCGGCACTATTCCGGTACTAGCCTGCCACTAAGCTGGCACTAGCCCGGCACTATCCCGGCACTAGCCTGCCACTACCCTGGTACTAGCCCGGCACTATTCCGGTACTAGCCTGCCACTAAGCTGGCACTAGCCCGGCACTATCCTGGCACTAGCCTGCCACAGCTGGTGAACAATCAGGACCAACCAGTCAACATTTGTTTGCATTTCTGATTTGATAAGTAAATATTGTTTTTGTGTCAACGTTTATTGAGTGTACCATGTAACAGTGACGGCGTCTGTGTGACAGTGACGGCGTCTGTGTGATAGTGACGGTGTCTGTGTGATAGTGACGGTGTCTGTGTGACAGTGACGGTGTCTGTGTGATAGGCGCTCACTGTGATACCTCATCAGGCACTATGACTCGTTGTTGCCCTGTCAGGTATTCTCTGATCCATTGCAGTGCCCTTCCTGTTTTACGTATCTGATCCTCTAGCTTCTGTACTAATCTCCTGTGGGGAACGGTGTCGAAGGCCTTATTGCACTCTAAGAAAATGCAGTCAATCCACCCCTCTCTCTCGTGTCTTACTTCTGTTACCTTGTCATAAAACTCCAGTAGGTTTGTGACACAGGATTTGCATTTCATGAATCCATGCTGGTTGTCGTTAGTTTAGTGTGTGTGTGTGTGTGTGTGTGTGTGTGTGTGTGTGTGTGTGTGTGTGTGTGTGTGTGTGTGTGTGTGTGTGTGTGTGTGTGTGTGTGTGTGTGCGCGCGCGCGCGCGCGTGTGTACACTCACCTAGCTGTACTCACTTAGCTGTCGTTGCAGGGGTCGATTCATAGCTCCTGGCCCCGCCTCTTCGCTGATCACTACTAGGTTCGCTCTCTCCCTGCTCCATGAGCTTTATCGAACCTCCTCTTAAAGCTATGTATGGATCCTGCCACCACTACATCACTCTCCAGATTTTTCCACTTCCTGACAACTCTGTGACTGAAGAAATACTTCCTAACATCCCTGTGACTCATCTGAGTTTTCAACTTCCAGCTGTGACCCCTTGTTGCTGTGTGCACGTGCGTGCGTGCTTACATGCATGCATACATACATGCAGCCATCCATCCATCTATTCATCCATACATACATGCATGTATACACACAGAGGCAGTCACTTGTGCAGCTCATGTTAGTCCTGATATGGAAATAAAGCTTCAGTTTGTATCTAACGTGTTCGTGTGTTCGCTCATTATCAAGTGTTCGTGTTTTTCTTCATTATCACGTGTTCGTGTGTTCCTTCATTATCACGTGTTCGTGTGTTCCTTCATTATCACGTGTTCGTGTGTTCCTTCATTACCACGTGATCGTGCGTTCCTTCAGTGTTCCTTCATTACCACGTGTTCGTGCGTTCCTTCATTTTCACGTGTTCGTGTGTTCCTTCATTATCACGTGTTCGTGTGTTCCTTCATTATCACGTGTTCGTGTGTTCCTTCATTATCACGTGTTCGTGTGTTCCTTCATTATCACGTGTTCGTGTGTTCCTTCATTATCACGTGTTCGTGTGTTCCTTTTCAGTGTTCCTTCATTATCACGTGTTCGTGTGTTCCTTCATTACCACGTATTCGTGTGTTCCTTCATTATCACGTGTTCGTGTGTTCCTTCATTATCACGTGTTCGTGTGTTCCTTCATTATCACGTGTTCGTGTGTTCCTTCATTATCACGTGTCGTGTGTTCCTTCATTATCACGTGTTCGTGTGTTCCTTCATTATCACGTGTTCGTGTGTTCCTTCATTACCACGTATTCGTGTGTTCCTTCATTTTCACGTGTTCGTGCGTTCCTTCATTATCCTCTATACAAACTCTAATTTCACATCGTAAATGTAAAAAAGAATTGACTTCTACTTCTTGCAATTTCAGCTGTGATAATGTTAGCACAATCAAGCCAACACGGAGAGGCGGGCTTGGATGAGGTCTGGTCGAAATTGTGTGTTAGTAGGAAGACGTAAAGTAAATGAAAAAATATATATATTCAAGACGACAGGAGTGTTGCCAAGCTAATGAAATTCAGGTGTGGTTGAGTGCCAGGTATGCAGTGCCATATAGGGAAACCCTGAAGTTCAACAACATGTATTAGTGCGATGGACTAAGCATTCTGCAACTCAAGTCAATGGGTAATTGCCAGAAGACGACGGGGATTGTTTCACAATACACAGACATGCACTTCATCTTAACCTAACATTGTTTATATGCAATTCATGAGAGGTGTACGTTGTTTTGACCCCACCCAGACCGCGTGCTGACGTCTTGATAGCTTTGTAAATACCCTCTGAAATTTTATGGTTCATAGCACTGTGAGAGAGTAGAGAGTAACTCACGCGAAGGTGAAACACACACGCCTCGCTACCGAACACTGCTCCACGTACCTGGAACACAAAGTCTGGTATTAATACTTGTTTAACTAACACTTACGAATAAACGCACTACAGTTTAACATAAATTTTTTCTCATTTGTAATTAATATTTTTACTATCCTTCACGCAAATTCTAGAGTTTGCAGTCATATTAGTCCCAGAGATGCAAGGGGTGAAACTAAAGGCTCTATACAGAATAACGTTGAGAAAGATTTCATGTGATATGATTTTGATTTACACGATACTAAAAGGAAGTAACACTGCAGACAGGAATAGACTGAAAGGCCAGTGACATGATGAAAATACAGAGGTACAAAATACAGATAACCACGAAGATGTTAGAAATGGCCTGTGTTCACAGTGCTCGTCACGGCATTATGCCGGGTGAACTCCCTGGCATAATGCCATGACGAGCACTGTAAGTGTCGATATGTGGCAAAAGTTGAATGAGGAAACTGAGACAAGTTTCATTCACAGTTTGAAAAAGTAGATATAACAAAGGCAGAGAGACCAGAAACGCCAAGGAAAAATATCTAGGAGCAACCCTCACACCAAGCATTTGATCTGAAATATATAATATACATAAAACGAGGTAACCTAAATCCTTATTGCAGGAACTTTAGGATCAAATTATTAGGATACTATACACCAGTTACATATGGCTTACAGCCAAAGTTAAAAGAATGGACTACGAGGAAAGTCACTTAAGGTCACCCCAACAACCCTAGACGTGAGGAAGACAAGGGGAAAATGACAGGATCAGAGCAGTGTGATTAAGAGCTGTTTTACATAGGTTAAGTTAGGTAAGGTTTGTAAGGAAACAGGACAAATGTTTCCTGACACGGGTCTTAGTCATATGATGACCAGCAGCTGGAGCTTTTGGTCATCTGACCGACACCTTCCACTGGCTTACCGGCTCACAGAAGACAGGATATGATCTTGGAGGCCAAGATCAAATAAAGCCGAGCGGTAGCAGTTAAGTGGAAGGAGACGGAAGCTTTGAATTGATCCCAATCAACATAACTAGGCAAGTATATAAACCTAACATTAGCAGTTTCTGTCCGGAAAAAACTACGTATGGAGTTTTCCAAAGCTCTGAAGATTGCAAGAAAGCTAGCGAGGCCTCTAATAAACTGTTAGTTTTATAAGAACACACAAAGAAGGCTTCTGGATGGAAATCTAGTTGAACGAACCTTGTGAAGCTCTAAAACAGAGTAAAGTAGAGCTGAGTTAACTGCGTCTTACTCACCTGCAACAAAACTTAGTTACAATACCCACAAAGACTAATTCACAAACAAGATAAAGAAGCAGGAGTAAAAGGTAAATATTAAAGTGAATCAAGACGCACCTAAAAGATGGGTGAAAAAGAGAACAGTGAGAGGCAGCCGAACATTGTGTACCGCCAGCACGAGGCTGAACACTGTACCACCAGCACGAGGCTCAACACTGTACCACCAGCACGAGGCTGAACACTGTACCACCAGCACGAGGCTGAACACTGTACCACCAGCACGAGGCTGAACACTGTACCACCAGCACGAGGCTGAACACTGTACCACCAGCACGAGGCTGAACACTGTACCACCAGCACGAGGCTGAACACTGTACCGCCAGCACGAGGCTGAACACTGTACCGCCAGCACGAGGCTGAACACTGTACCGCCAGCACGAGGCTGAACACTGTACCACCAGCACGAGGCTGAACACTGTACCACCAGCACGAGGCTGAACACTGTACCACCAGCACGAGGCTCAACACTGTACCACCAGCACGAGGCTGAACACTGTACCACCAGCACGAGGCTGAACACTGTACCACCAGCACGAGGCTGAACACTGTACCACCAGCACGAGGCTGAACACTGTACCGCCAGCACGAGGCTGAACACTGTACCGCCAGCACGAGGCTGAACACTGTACCACCAGCACGAGGCTGAACACTGTACCACCAGCACGAGGCTGAACACTGTACCACCAGCACGAGGCTGAACACTGTACCACCAGCACGAGGCTCAACACTGTACCACCAGCACGAGGCTCAACACTGTACCACCAGCACGAGGCTCAACACTGTACCACCAGCACGAGGCTGAACACTGTACCACCAGCACGAGGCTGAACACTGTACCACCAGCACGAGGCTGAACACTGTACCACCAGCACGAGGCTGAACACTGTACCACCAGCACGAGGCTGAACACTGTACCACCAGCACGAGGCTGAACACTGTACCGCCAGCACGAGGCTGAACACTGTACCGCCAGCACGAGGCTGAACACTGTACCGCCAGCACGAGGCTGAACACTGTACCGCCAGCACGAGGCTGAACACTGTACCGCCAGCACGAGGCTGAACACTGTACCGCCAGCACGAGGCTGAACACTGTACCACCAGCACGAGGCTGAACACTGTACCACCAGCACGAGGCTGAACACTGTACCACCAGCACGAGGCTGAACACTGTACCACCAGCACGAGGCTGAACACTGTACCACCAGCACGAGGCTGAACACTGTACCACCAGCACGAGGCTGAACACTGTACCGCCAGCACGAGGCTGAACACTGTACCGCCAGCACGAGGCTGAACACTGTACCGCCAGCACGAGGCTGAACACTGTACCGCCAGCACGAGGCTGAACACTGTACCGCCAGCACGAGGCTGAACACTGTACCACCAGCACGAGGCTGAACACTGTACCACCAGCACGAGGCTGAACACTGTACCACCAGCACGAGGCTGAACACTGTACCACCAGCACGAGGCTGAACACTGTACCACCAGCACGAGGCTGAACACTGTACCGCCAGCACGAGGCTGAACACTGTACCGCCAGCACGAGGCTGAACACTGTACCGCCAGCACGAGGCTGAACACTGTACCGCCAGCACGAGGCTTAACACTGTACCACCAGAGCGAGGCTGAACACAGTACAACCAGCACGAGGCTGAACACTGTACCACCAGCACGAGGCTGAACACTGTACCACCAGCACGAGGCTGAACACTGTACCACCAGCACGAGGCTGAACACTGTACCACCAGCACGAGGCTGAACACTGTACCACCAGCACGAGGCTGAACACTGTACCACCAGCACGAGGCTGAACACTGTACCACCAGCACGAGGCTGAACACTGTACCGCCAGCACGAGGCTGAACACTGTACCGCCAGCACGAGGCTGAACACTGTACCACCAGCACGAGGCTGAACACTGTACCGCCAGCACGAGGCTGAACACTGTACCGCCAGCACGAGGCTGAACCCTGTACCACCAGCACGAGGCTGAACCCTGTACCACCAGCACGAGGCTGAACCCTGTACCACCAGCACGAGGCTGAACCCTGTACCGCCAGCACGAGGCTGAACCCTGTACCGCCAGCACGAGGCTGAACCCTGTACCGCCAGCACGAGGCTGAACCCTGTACCGCCAGCACGAGGCTGAACCCTGTACCACCAGCACGAGGCTGAACCCTGTACCACCAGCACGAGGCTGAACCCTGTACCACCAGCACGAGGCTGAACCCTGTACCACCAGCACGAGGCTGAACCCTGTACCACCAGCATGAGGCTGAACCCTGTACCACCAGCACGAGGCTGCTGTCAACACTGTACCACCAGCACGAGGCTCAACACTGTACCACCAGCACGAGGCGAACCCTGGCCTGCACGAGGCTGAACTGTACCACCAGCACGAGGCTCAACACTGTACCACCAGCACGAGGCTCAACACTGTACCGCCAGCACGAGGCTGAACACTGTACCGCCAGCACGAGGCTGAACACTGTATCGCCAGCACGAGGCTGAACACTGTACCGCCAGCACGAGGCTGAACACTGTACCGCCAGCACGAGGCTGAACACTGTACCGCCAGCACGAGGCTGAACACTGTACCGCCAGCACGAGGCTGAACACTGTACCGCCAGCACGAGGCTGAACACTGTACCGCCAGCACGAGGCTGAACACTGTACCGCCAGCACGAGGCTGAACACTGTACCGCCAGCACGAGGCTGAACACTGTACCGCCAGCACGAGGCTGAACACTGTACCGCCAGCACGAGGCTGAACACTGTACCGCCAGCACGAGGCTGAACACTGTACCGCCAGCACGAGGCTGAACACTGTACCGCCAGCACGAGGCTGAGCCCTCTACCACCAGCACGGGGCTGAACCCTGTACCGCCAGCACGAGGCTGAACCCTGTACCACCAGCACGAGGCTGAACCCTGTACCACCAGCATGAGGCTGAACCCTGTACCGCCAGTACGAGGCTGAACCCTGTACCACCAGCAAGAGGTCGAACACTGTACCGTCAGCACTGGACAGAGCACTGTAACTCCAGCATGGGGGCTGAACACGCTAGAGTGTGATCGTAACCAGTATAGTTCAAGGATAGATACTGAGCCATTGTTCTTCCAAGTAGAATAAATGTAAATTATTTTCCCAAACGAATTCCTTATGTACTCCTGTTTGCTGACGTAAAAGTGACGAAGTAATAAAATATGAGATTACAAGCATTATCTCTAAGGAGACTTGAATAGTCTAGATCATAGTTGGAAAAGTGGCTACTAGAATCCAATCTTGAAAATTGGGTATCTTATATAACTGCAGACTAAACTTAGTGTACCGCCTCGAGAAAAAAAAAAGTGAGACTATTAGTAATAGATAAGGATTTAGAAGCCAGCACTTTGCTATGTATTTTGCTAGAGGCACACATGAACAATAAAACCTAAGCAGCATATGTGACACCATCACAGGAAAGAAATCTAGACACAATTATTCAGGATACTATAGAAGTACATAAATTTCAAAATGTGCAGCACAAATATGGAATCTACAATTTAACCAAGTCTGTCTAAAACAAAGAAAACGTCAGACATTTTGTAACGAGATATATTGCAGAGTTGAGAGAACTGAACAATGAGGAGAGACAAGAGTAACTGAACCTTACAACCCTGCAAGAGAGAACAGCTTCTGGGAAACATTACCACAATGAATAAAATTCAAAAAGGGACCGACTGATTGAAAGGAAAGGACCAGGGACACAGGTGGGTAATAAAGACAATAATAAGGCATAGTGGCTTTAAAGTAAAATACTTTAACGCCACTATACCTTATTGGGTATCCCCTAAGGAAAACCTTCAATTTTAAGGTTGATGGATTTTTTCAGTTTTTTTTTTCTTTAACTTTTCGTTTTTATTTCGCTGCTAACACGAGGCCTCATACGATCGACCTTAAATTTTCAACGCTGGCGTATAACTACGCAAAGATTTTTATAAACAATTGGCATGTATACCTGGAGAGGGTTTCGGGAATCAACGCCCCCGCTGCCCGGTCTGTGACCAGGCCTCGTGGTGGATCAGAGCCTGATCAACCAGGCTGTTACTGCTGGCCGCACGCAAACCGACGTACGAACCACAGCCCGGCTGGTCAGGTATTGATTTTAGGTGCCTGTCCAGTGCCTTCTTGAAGACAGCCAGGGGTCCATTTGTAATCTCCCTTATGTATGCTAGAAGGCAGTTGAACAGTCTTGGGCCCCTGACATTTACTGTCTTGTCTCTTAATGTACTCGTGGCGCTCCTGCTTTTCAAGGGGGATTTTACATCTCCTGCACAGTCTTTTGCTTTCGTAGAGAGTGATTTTCGTGTGCAAATTTGGAACTAGTCTCTAGGATTTTCCAAGTGGATATTATAATGTATCTTTCTCGCCTGCGTTCCAGGGAGTACAAATCAAGGAACTTCAACCGTTCCCAGTAATTTAGGTGCTTTATCATGGAACCTTCTGACCAAAGTTGTAAAACCTACTACCTGGATCCTATAACAGCTCCGAGAACGTCCAAAACCCTCAGTGGCGTAGCTCCGAATGTTTTATAAACAGGTGTCTTTTAATTCGACGATGGAAGATTGAAATTCAAGTGAAAAATGCACATCTGCCCATTTTGTGTGTGGAATAGTGGGAAGCTTTCACTCGTGTTGAATCAGGTTCAATATATTTGAGTCAACCTTTTCTGAATCGCTTTAGTATTTTATGGTTGATGCATTACCAAGACAGTACCCATTAAGTTTAGTGTGCCGCCGAAGCGGCTAGTTTATTGTGCACCCCATATCCATCCAGTGGGCAGTAGCGCAAGAGCATATGGATACACAGAAGGCCTAAGAACCAGGCACCAAAAGGGCTAACAGGAGTGAATCTGGATCTACAATAGACTTATCTGTGGAAGTAAATTTAGGATATTTGCTTGATATCTCCATCTTATTATCATTAACAAGATACTTTAAAACCTTTGTGATATATCAACTATCTCAATATTCCTCGATAAGTGAACAATTAAGCACACACAGTTCAATATATTGCCCATAAGGCTGATTACACATTTTACACTTAGTGTGATCATCTGTGTCTGCCAAACTGTCAGAAGCACTTGTAACCAACCCTAAGCCTGGCCATTACAGCAGTCATCCTGTTCACTTATCTACGTTCATGGTATCATACTGGGTTATAGATCTACTCAGGCTTCTAAGTGCATTCATATGACAATCAGTTTCATTATTTCCTTCTCTCCTAATATTATTCTTAATACTATACACAGACAACGTAAGTTATATTCTATATTTTTTCCTTACGGTACTTTCTTTGGCTGACTTATCAAGCTGACCATGAAGGATTAATTCAACGTGTGATGGAATCCATATAAAAGCTGTACACTTTTTTTTCAATATTTGAGTATCCACAGTATATTTGACTTCTCTAATATTTAGAATAGTTGAAATTTATACAATAACGCCTCCTCTGGTAGGCTCAAAATTTTCATCCCTTGTTTATTTTGCAGAAAGTTTGCATTGTTACTGGGCTCCATAAGAGTCAATTTTCGAATTCTATTAAATAAATATTGATTTACATTCAATAACTAGAAAATATCAATATTACACTGTTTAGGCGCAAAATATGATTTTTTATGAAAAAAAAAAAAACATGGAATTCTTGGATTCAGAGTAATTAGTGGAAAATGCCTTATCAGATAGTCTTCAAACCTTCAGTGTTGATTGTTTTGTTGAAAAAAATTGGCCTTCACTTTGAGCTATGAAAATTTTAAATTGCCAATTTTATTAAATTGGCTTCTGCGTAATAACTAGGCCTCTTCTGGTTAGGTGCTGAAATTTGGGTTAGTATGTGCCAATTTGCCAATTTTTTAGATTTTCTTATGAAACACGAACACATTTTTTTTTCCTTAGAGGATTGTAGAGAATTTTAATTAAAATTCCAAAACATGAAGAAAGAGATACACTGAAAACTGGCGTTTTTATAGCCTTATTAACTTTCACGAGTACAGTGAGCCCTTAAACACTATACGAGTAAATACCTCAGTAATCCCTTGTAAAATACCATGTTCTCACCCTATATAACTTCCTCCGAGGCTTTCACTTCTAAACTTCATAATCAGATCGACTTCAAATTTTCAACTCTCCTCAACTATTAGTGAAAGTTCACTGAGCAATTGATAAGTGCAGACGTGCACTGCTCAGTTATAAAGACCATTTATTTCCACAAGAACTTTAGAAAATATCTCTTCGTTAGCTTCAAAATTTCAACTCTTGTATGCTTCTTACAAGAAGAGTTGCTTTAATCTCAAAATAGTATACTATTATTTTATATTGTTGGACTATTTTGCCTTGAAGGTGATAAATGGTTCTTGATTCAAGATACTGAAATTAGCCTCCCTTTGGATGAAGTCTGAATTCCTATTACTTTCCCCAGATAAAAATTAAACAATTCTGAATGGCAGCCGTTTTTAATTAACGATTCACCTAATGAAATAGATGAATCACTTAAAGTATAGATTGTCTAACTGTAATTTTGAAATAACGAGTCTCTCTCTTCTAGTAGGCTTTAATATTTAGTTTATGCGAGTTTTATTAATCAAATTCGGTTTATGAAATACCCGGAAAATGTCTCTTGATCAAAAATAACACAGCAGTTGATTTTATCGAGTTATGGTATTTTAAATTTAATTTTATGTACACGTAACATCTGTGCGCCCTCGAGTCCATTGTATTTTTTTTAATTTAAAAACACTTTAAATAAAACGTACTTGTTTACCTTAACCTTAGAAAAAAATTAGGACTGATTTCAAACTTTTAAGTAGTACTGAAAATGGGGCAAATATTTTTGTTAGTGGGTTTAGGTGTGAGGACTTGCCTAGTATGGACCAGTAAGCCTTCTGTAGAGTTCCTCCATTCTTAAACTTTTGTAAGTTCTAATTTACATTTTTTCTCATCAATGAAACCGGGAAAATTTAAATACTGATTATCATGTGATAAATTCTATGTGCCTCATCTGAATGGCTTCACACATCAATACTAATAACTTAATAATCTTCCGGTGTATTTTAAGATACCAGTCTCAGAGGTAGCAGGAGAATTCTCTTCAGCCTAACCCAAACCTGCGGCTTCTTAGTGGAATGCCGGAATTAGTTTGGGCTGTTTATGTTCTAATTTGTAGTTTTTATCGAAAAAATACGATATTAGTGTCCGAGTGATAATTTGTAAATACTTCTGAGTAGCTACACATCTTTAACCATAATATATAACTTAATTAGCACTCTGAACTTTCCTTTCACATGCGTGTTAGAGACTGGGATTACGCAATATTGGGATGACTTAATTAAACATAAAATAAACTAAATAAGGAAGTGGGGAAGTGTTGGTCCCGTGGGTGAGTGCCGGGTTAGGGAGACGATGATTTTAGCAGCAGCAACCAAGGCTAACATCACACAGACAAATGTACGTTGGTTTTAACAGTGACTCCTTATGGGATAAAATGCACAGGAAATCCTCCTTGAGCATACCAAGTAACTCGCACATCTACAAGCACAACTAGTAGACTACATTAATCGAAAGCCCATGCACACACACTCATGCGCACACGCCGGACCACGAGCTACGACTCGGCATTCACATACAGGCGAGCACTCAATCAATATATATATATATATATATATATATATATATATATATATATATATATATATATATATATATACACATATATATATATATACACAAACACTGATCTCTGGCCGAAGGAGACTCGAACCTACGAACCTTGGAACAAGGTACGCAGTTCTTACCACACTGGACAATATTTTGGCGCCTAGCACACTGCTAGACGTTGATCCAAGGCAGCCAGCTTTCAGGGAGAAGGCTTACAGCTTTTCATCTCATCCCCTGCATGCATCGACCAACTAGAGATTTTAACAATGCAAGGAATTCGCAAGAGCAGGCGAAATCTCTAGTTGGTCGATGCATGCAGGGGGTGAGATGAAAAGCTGTAAGCCTTCTCCCTGAAAACTGGCTGCCTTGGATCAACGTCTAGCAGTGTGCTAGGCGCCAAGGTATTGTCCAGTGTGAGAACAGTATAGCACTGCGTACCTTGTTCCAAGGTTCGTAGGTTCGAGACTCCTTCGGCCAGAGATCAGTGTTTGTGTATATTTCGCCTGCTCTTGCGAATTCCTTGTGTATATATATATATATATATATATATATATATATATATATATATATATATATATATATATATATATATATATATATATATATATATCGTAGGGGTGCTTAAATGGAGATATCGAGGGTTGAAGGTAGACACACTTGTGGGATGGTAACGATATATTGTCAGACTGTGATGATGGGAGGTGGAGCCCAGCCTCTGCTTGTCCTAGCCTGTGTCAAACGCCGACTGAGAGCGAGGTAGCTAGCTTCACACTCAAGCTGCATCCCGTGACGTCATACAGTCACAGGCCTAAGGGGTCTTCTATATAAACACATGGATGATACTAATATGCTATACAACACAGGGATCAGCAACTATGATGACACACACACACACACATATATATATATATATATATATATATATATATATATATATATATTATTTTTATTAACACTCGCCGATTCCCACCAAGGCAGGGTGGCCCGAAAAAGAAAAACTTTCACCATCATTCACTCCATCACTGTCTTGCTAGAAGGGTGCTTTACACTACAGTTTTTAAACTGCAACATTAACACCCCTCCTTCAGATGCATGTATATATATATGCATATATATATATATATGCATATATATATATATATGCATATATATATATATGCATATATATATATATGCATATTATTTTTTTTTATTATCACACCGGCCGATTCCCACCAAGGCAGGGTGGCCCGAAAAAGAAAAACTTTCACCATCATTCACTCCATCACTGTCTTGCCAGAAGGGTGCTTTACACTACAGTTTTTAAACTGCAACATTAACACCCCTCCTTCAGAGTGCAGGCACTGTACTTCCCATCTCCAGGACTCAAGTCCGGCCTGCCGGTTTCCCTGAATCCCTTCATAAATGTTACTTTGCTCACACTCCAACAGCACGTCAAGTATTAAAAACCATTTGTCTCCATTCACTCCTATCAAACACGCTCACGCATGCCTGCTGGAAGTCCAAGCCCCTCGCACACAAAACCTCCTTTACCCCCTCCCTCCAACCCTTCCTAGGCCGACCCCTACCCCGCCTTCCTTCCACTACAGACTGATACACTCTTGAAGTCATTCTGTTTCGCTCCATTCTCTCTACATGTCCGAACCACCTCAACAACCCTTCCTCAGCCCTCTGGACAACAGTTTTGGTAATCCCGCACCTCCTCCTAACTTCCAAACTACGAATTCTCTGCATTATATTCACACCACACATTGCCCTCAGACATGACATCTCCACTGCCTCCAGCCTTCTCCTCGCTGCAACATTCATCACCCACGCTTCACACCCATATAAGAGCGTTGGTAAAACTATACTCTCATACATTCCCCTCTTTGCCTCCAAGGACAAAGTTCTTTGTTTCCACAGACTCCTAAGTGCACCACTCACTCTTTTTCCCTCATCAATTCTATGATTCACCTCATCTTTCATAGACCCATCCGCTGACACGTCCACTCCCAAATATCTGAATACGTTCACCTCCTCCATACTCTCTCCCTCCAATCTGATATTCAATCTTTCATCACCTAATCTTTTTGTTATCCTCATAACCTTACTCTTTCCTGTATTCACCTTTAATTTTCTTCTTTTGCACACCCTACCAAATTCATCCACCAATCTCTGCAACTTCTCTTCAGAATCTCCCAAGAGCACAGTGTCATCAGCAAAGAGCAGCTGTGACAACTCCCACTTTGTGTGTGATTCTTTATCTTTTAACTCCACGCCTCTTGCCAAAACCCTCGCATTTACTTCTCTTACAACCCCATCTATAAATATATTAAACAACCACGGTGACATCACACATCCTTGTCTAAGGCCTACTTTTACTGGGAAAAAATTTCCCTCTTTCCTACATACTCTAACTTGAGCCTCACTATCCTCGTAAAAACTCTTCACTGCTTTCAGTAACCTACCTCCTACACCATACACTTGCAACATCTGCCACATTGCCCCCCTATCCACCCTGTCATACGCCTTTTCCAAATCCATAAATGCCACAAAGACCTCTTTAGCCTTATCTAAATACTGTTCACTTATATGTTTCACTGTAAACACCTGGTCCACACACCCCCTACCTTTCCTAAAGCCTCCTTGTTCATCTGCTATCCTATTCTCCGTCTTACTCTTAATTCTTTCAATTATAACTCTACCATACACTTTACCAGGTACACTCAACAGACTTATCCCCCTATAATTTTTGCACTCTCTTTTATCCCCTTTGCCTTTATACAAAGGAACTATGCATGCTCTCTGCCAATCCCTAGGTACCTTACCCTCTTCCATACATTTATTAAATAATTGCACCAACCACTCCAAAACTATATCCCCACCTGCTTTTAACATTTCTATCTTTATCCCATCAATCCCGGCTGCCTTACCCCCTTTCATTTTACCTACTGCCTCACGAACTTCCCCCACACTCACAACTGGCTCTTCCTCACTCCTACAAGATGTTATTCCTCCTTGCCCTATACACGAAATCACAGCTTCCCTATCTTCATCAACATTTAACAATTCCTCAAAATATTCCTTCCATCTTCCCAATACCTCTAACTCTCCATTTAATAACTCTCCTCTCCTATTTTTAACTGACAAATCCATTTGTTCTCTAGGCTTTCTTAACTTGTTAATCTCACTCCAAAACTTTTTCTTATTTTCAACAAAATTTGTTGATAACATCTCACCCACTCTCTCTATATATATATATATATATATATGTATATGTCGTGCCGAATATGTAAAACTGGTCAATTAGCAAGAACTCATTTAAAATTAAGTCCTTTCTAAAATTTTATCTTATAAGTTTAAAGATATATTTTTTTCATTAATGCAAATGTAAAAATTTATAATTTGGAATCAAAAGAATCTTAGAAAACTTACCTAACCTTATTATAACAAGAGCAATTTATTTTAGCGTAACCTAACTAAATATATTTTAAATACGTTTACAATAATTTTGTACTAAGCAAACAGAATGAAGTATATTTTTTTCGTTAGGTTAAGAATGATTTTGACGAAATTATTGCATACATAAATTTTCACTTGTCCTATATGGCAAGATGAGCTTTGCTATTTAAGCCAAGATCGCAAGTTCTGCCTATTCGGCACGACATACATATATATATATATATATATATATATATATATATATATATATATATATATATATTTATATATATATATATATATATATATATATATATATGCATGTGCGTGTCTGTGAAGTGTGACCAAAGTGCAAGTAGGAGTAGCAAGATATCCCTGTTATCTAGCGTGTTTATGAGACAGAAAAAGACACTAGCAATCCTACCATCATGCCAAACAGTTATAGGTTTCTGTTCCACAGTCATCTGGCAGGACGGTAGTACTTCCCTGGGTGGTTGCTGTCTACCAACCTACTACCTATAATATATATATATATATATATATATATATATATATATATATATATATATATATATATATGTATCTCGTGCCGAATAGGCAGAACTTGCGATCTTGGCTTAAATAGCAACGCTCATCTTGCCATATAGGACAAGTGAAAATTTTTTTATGCAATAATTTCGCCAAAATCATTCTGAACCTAACGAAAAAAAATTATTTCACTGTTTGTTTAGTATTAAATTATTGTAAACAAATCTAAAATATATTTAGTTGGGTAAGGCTAAAATAAATTGTGCTTGTTATAATAAGGTTAGGTAAGTTTTCTAAGTTCCTTTTGGTGCAAAATTATAAATTTTTACATCAAAATTAATGAAAAATTTTTATCTTTAAGCGTATAAGAGAAAATTTTAGAAAGAACTTAATTTTAAATGAGTTCTTGCTAATTGACCAGTTCTACATATTCGGCACGACATACATACATACATACATATATATATATTTATATATAATATATTTATATATATATATATATATATATATATATATATATATATATATATATATATATATATATATATATATATATATATATATATATATATATATATATATATATATAGTGGGATGTCTGAATATGCGTGGATGTTGTGCGAATTATAAGAAAGAGATGATTGTTGATGTTATGAATGAGAAGAAACTGGATTAAACAAAGCTGAAGGGGGTGGGAGAGTTTCAGTGGAGAGGAGTAAATGGGATTAGGTCAGGGGTTGCAAATAGAGTTAGAGCTAAAGAAGGAGTAGCAATAATGTTGAAGGATAAGCTATGGCAAGAAAAGAGGGACTATAAATATATTAATTCAAGAATTATGTGGAGTAAAATAAAGGTTGTATGTAAAAAGTGAGTTACAGTAAGCGTATATGTACCTGGAGGAGAGAGAAGTGTAGAGGAGAGCGAGAGATTTTGGGAAATGTTGAGTGAATGCGTGGGGAGTTTTGAATCAAGTGTGAGAGTAATGGTGGTTGGGGATTTCAATGCTGAAGTGGGTAAAAATGTTGTGGAGGGAGTAGTAGGTAAGTCTGGGGTGCCAGGGGTAAATGAAAATGGGGAGCCTTTAATTGAGCTATGTGTAGAAAGAGGTTTGGTAATAATACATATTTAATGAAAAAGAGGATAAATAAATATAAAGGTAAGACATAGCACGTAATGAAAGTAGATTGTTAGATTATGTATTGGTGGATAAAAGGATGATGGGTAGGCTCCAGGATGTACATGTTTATAGAGAGGCAACTGATATATCGGATTATTATTTAGTTGTAGCTACAGTTAGAGTAAGAGATGAGACAAGAGGTAAATGGCAACAAGTAAGAGGGAGGTGAAAGTGTATAAACTAAGGGAGGAGGAAGTTCTGGTGAGATATAAGGAACTATTGGCAGAAAGGTGGGCTGGTGCAAGTATGAGTAGTGGGGGGGGGGGTTGAAGAGGGTTGGAATAGTTTTAAAAATACAGTATTAGAATGTGGGGCAGAAGTTTGTGGTTATAGGAGGGTGGGTGCAGGAGGAATGAGGAGTGAATGGTAGAATGATGAAGTAAAGGGTGTGGCAAAAGAGAAAAAGATAGCTTACAAGAGGTTTTTACAAAGCAGAAGTGTTATAAAAAGAGTAGAGTATATGGAGAGCAAAAGAAAGGTGAAGAGAGTGGTGAGAGAGTGCAAAAGGAGACCAGACGATAGAGTGGGAGAGGCACTGTCAAGAAATTTTAATGAAAATAAGAAAAAATTTTGGAGTTAAACAAGTTAAGAAAGCCTAGAGAACGAATGGATTTGTCAGTTAAAAGCAGAGTAAGGGAGTTAGTAGATGGGGAGAGGGAGGTATTGGGTAGAGGGCGAGAATATTTTGAAGAACTTTTAAATGTCGACGAAGGGAGGTTGTAATTTCATGCACTGGCCAGAGAGGTATACCATCTTTTAGGAGTGAAGAAGAGCAGAATGTAAGTATGGTGGAGGTACGTGAGGCATTACGTAGAATGAAAGGGGGTAAAGCAGCTGGAACTGATGGGATCATGACAGAAATGTTAAAAGCAGGGGGGGATATAGTGTTGGAGTGGTTGGTATTTTTGTTTAATAAATGTATGAAAGAGGGGAAGGTACCTAGGGATTGGCAGAGAGCGTGTATAGTCCCTTTATATAAAGAGGAGGACAAGAGAGATTGTAAAAATTATAGAGGAATAAGTTTACTGAGTATACCAGGAAAAGTGTACGGTAGGATTATTATTGAAAGAATTGGAGGTAAGACAGAATGTAGAACTGCGGATGAGTGAGGAGGTTTTAGAGTGGGTAGGGGATGTACAGACCAAGTGTTTACATTGAAGCATATATGTGAACAGTAGTTAAATAAAGGTAGGGAAGTTTTTCTTGCATTTATGCATTTAGAAAAGGCATATGATAGAGTAGATAGGGGAGCAATGTGGCAGATGTTGCAAGTATATGGAATAGGTGGTAAGTTACTAAATGCTGTAAAGAGTTTTTATGAGGATAGTGAGGCTCAGGTTAGGGTGTGTAGAAGAGAGGGAGATTACATCCTGGTAAAAGTAGGTCTTAGACAGAGATGTGTAATGTCACTATGGTTGTTTAATATATTTATAGATGGGGTTGTAAAAGAAGTAATTGCTAGGGTGTTCAGGAGAGGGGTGGGATTAAATTATGGGGAATCAAATATAAAATGGAAAGTGACACAGTTATTTTTTGCTGATGATACTTTGCTTATGGGAGATTCTAAAGAAAAATTGCAAAGGTTAGTGGACGAATTTGGGAGTGTGTGTAAAGGTAGAAAGTTGAAAGCGAACATAGAAAAGAATAAGGTGATGAGGGTATCAAATGATTTAGATGAAGAAAAATTGGATATCAAACTGGGGAGGAGGAGTATTGAAGAAGTGAATGTTTTCAGATATTTGGGAGTTGACGTGTCAGCAGACGGATTTATAAAGGATGAGGTTAATCACAGAATTGATGAAGGAAAAAAGGCGAGTGGTGCATTGAGGTACATTTGGAGACAAAAAATGTTATCTATGGAGGCAAAGAACGGAATGTATGAAAGTATAGTAGTCCCAACACTCTTATATGGGTGTGAAGCTTGGGTTGTAAATGCTGTAGCAAGGAGGCAGTTGGAGGCAGTGGAGATGTCCTAAGAGCAATGTGTGGTGTAAATATTATGCAGGAAATTCGGAGTGTGGAAATTAGGAGAAGGTGTGGAGTTAATAAAAGTATTAGTCAGAGGGCTGAAGAGGGGTTGAGGTGGTTTGGTCATTTAGAGAGAATGGATCAAAGTAGAATTACATGGAGAGCGTATAAATCTGTAGGGGAAGGAAGGCGAGGTAGGGGTCGTCCTCGAAAAGGTTGGAGGGAGGGGTAAAGGAGGTTTTGTGGGCGAGGGGCTTGGACTTCCAGCAAGTGTGCGTGAGCGTGTTAGATAGGAGTGAATGGAGACGAATGGTATTTGGGACCTGACGAGCTGTTGGAGTGTGAGAAGGGTAATATTTAGTGAAGGGATTCAGGGAAACCGGTTATTTTATATAGCCGGACTTGAGTCCTTGAAATGGAAAGTACAATGCCTGCACTTTAAATGAGGAGTTTGGGATATTGGCAGTATGGAGGGGTATATTGTGTATTTTTCTACGTATACGCATTTAAAATGTTTTATTATGAGCACCTCTGCAAAAACATTGATTATGTGTGAGAGAGGTAAAAGTGTTGAATGATTAAAGTATTTTCTTTTTGGGGATTTTCTTTCTTTTTGGGTCACCCTGCCTCGGTGGGAGACGGCCTCGTTAAAACTCTCTCTCTCTCTCATATATATATATATATATATATATATATATATATATATATATATATATACATACATACACACACACATACATATATTCTCCATGGGGAAGTGGAACAGAATTCTTCCTCCGTAAGCCATGTGTGTTGTAAGAGGCGACTAAAATGCCGAGAGGAAGGGGCTAGTAACCCCTTCTCCTGTATAAGTTACTAAATTTAAAAAGAGAAACTTTCGTTTTTCTTTCTGGGCCACCCTGCCTCAGTGGGATACGGCCGGTGTGTTGAAAGAAGAAGGTATATTATTTATTAACACATCGGCCGTCTCCCACCAAGGCAGGGTGGCCCGAAAAAGAAAAACTTTCATCATTCACTCCATCATTGTCTTGCCAGAGGTACGCTTACACTACACTTATAAAACTAACACTAACACTCGTCCTTTAGAGTGCAGACACTTTACTTCCCATCTCCAGGATTCAAGTCCGGCCTACCGGTTTCCCTGAATCCCTTCATAAATGTTACGTTGCTCACACTCCAACAGCACGTTAAGTCCTAAACACCATTTGTCTCGATTTGCTCCTAACATGCTCACGCATGATTACTGGAAGTCCAAGCCCCCCGCACACAAAACCTCCTTTACCCCTTCCTCCTACCTTTCCTAGGCCGACCCCTACCCCGCCTTCCCTCCACAGATTTATACACTCCCGAAGTCACTATTTCCCTCCATCCTCTTGCTACTTCTACTTACACTTAGGTCGCACTACACAGGCATGTACATGTGTGTATATAATATATATATATATATATATATATATATATATAATATATATATATATATATATATATATATATATCTATATATATATATATATATATATATATACATACATACAAACATCTAGACTTTTCTTTGTCTTAACAGTTCTTGTTCTTCTTTATTTCCTCTATTCTCCATGGGGAAGTGGAAAAGAATCTACTGTAAGCCATGCGCGTCGTATGAAGAGACTGAAATACCGGGAGCAATGGGCTAGTAGCCCCTTCTCCTGCAGAAAATGCTAAAATACTAAATATATATATATATATATATATATATATATATATATATATATATATATATATATATATTTCTTCCTTGAAGCCTTTTTATCCATTTCTCCGAGGCTATGGGTCCCACAATTTACACCAGAGGTGGACCCCTAAAAGAATATATATATATATATATATATATATATATATATATATATATATATATATATATATATATATATATATATATATATATATATATATATATCGTGCCGAATAGGTAAAACTTGCGATTTTGGCATAAACAGCAACGCTCTTCTTGCCGAATAAAGCAAGCGAAAATTTGTGTATGCAATAATTTCGCAAAAATCATTCTGAGCCTAACAAACAAAAAATATATTTCGTTGTGTTTTAGTAAATTATTGTAAACTTATCTAAAGTATATTCAGTCGGATTAGGCTAAATTAAATTGCGCTTGTTATAATGAGGTTATGTAAACTTTCTACGGTTCATTTGATACAAAATTATTAATTTTTACATTAACATAAACATTAAACGTATAAGAGAAAATTTTAGAATGGACTTAATTTTAAATGAGTTCTTGCTAACTGACCAGTTTTAAGTATCCGGCAAAATCATGTTAGGGACACTACTAGAGAGAGAAGTGAGGATGAACCGGCAAGACTGGACCTCATGTTTACCTTGAATTACTCGGATGTCGAGGATATTACAGTTGAAAGAACTCTCGGTGCTAGTGATCATGTGGTTCTCAACTTTGAATACATAGTAGAGTTACAAGTGGAGTGGATGGGAAATAGTAATATATCTTTATTTCTACAAGTAAATATATAAGGTATACAGGCCTAGCTGACATCAATGACATACTATTATATAGAAAGACTCTTGTTATGCAGGGCATCTCGGCAAATTAGGTTATTTTCTCCCAGGATGCGACCCACACTAGTCGACTAACACTCAGGTACCCATTTTATTGATGGGAAACAGACAACTGGTGTAAGGAAACATGTCCAGTGTTTCTACCCTCGCCGGGAATCGAACCCGGACCCTCGCCGGGAATCGAACCCGGACACTCGCCGTGTGTAGCGAGGACTCTAGCCACCAGGCAACAGGGCAATGTGGCATGAGAAACTTCCTGCAAGAGGTTCAGTGGGAGAGAGAATAAATAGGAAAATCAGTAAACGAAATGGACTATGTGACAACAAAAGGCAAGGAGTCAGAGGAGAGGTCTGTTCCCAAGAGCAACAGAAATAATGGGAAGACCAGGAGCCCCTGGCTCACCCAAAGGTGTAGGGTGGCAAAAACTAAGTGCCCTAGAGAATGGAAAAAGTACAGAAGACAAAGTACCCAGGAAAATAGATTAGTAGAAGAGCCAGAAACAAGTATGCACAAATAAGGAGGGAGGCCCAGCAACAGTGTAAAAACAACATAACATCAAAAGTCAAGTCTGAACCGAAGCTGTTGCATAGCCACATCAGGAGGAAAAGAACAGTCAAGGGCCATGTAATCAGGTTGATGAAGGAAGGTGGGGAGCTCACAAGAAATGCCCAAGAAGTATGTGAGGAGCTCAACATGAGATTTAAAGAAGTATTTACAGTGGAGACAGAAAGGACTCTGGGAAGTCAGAAAAGGGGTGTACACCAACAAGGGATATGCCAAGTGCTGGATGAAACACGCACAACCGAGGAGAAGCAGCTACTAAGTGAACCTGATACCACAAAGGCAATGGGACCGGATATCTTTCCGTGGGTCCTTAGAGAGGGAGCAGAGATGCTGTGTGTGCCACTAACAACAATCTTCAACACATCCACTGAAACTGGGCAACTACTTGAGGTATGAAAAACGGCAAATGTAGTCCCAGTTTTTAAGAAAGGAAACAGACAAGAGGCATTAAATTACAGACCAGTGTCACTAACGTGTATAGTATGCAAAGCCATAGAGAAGATTATCAAGAGGAGAGCGGTGGTGCACCTAGAAAGGTGTCACAAACCTACTGGAGTTTCATGACAAAGTAACGGAAGACACGAAAGGAGTGGGTAGACTGCATTTTCACGGACTGCAAGAGAGCCTTCGATACAGTTCCTCACAACAGATTAGTGCAAAAGCTAGAGCATCAGGCACGCATAACAGGAAAGGCACTGCAAGCAGCGATGGATCAGAGAACACCTGACAGGGAGGCAACGTGATCAGGTATCAGAGTGGGCACCTGTGACAAGCGGGGTTCCACAGGGGTCATTCCTAGGACCAGTACTGTTTTTGGTATATGTGAATGCCATGACGGAAGGGATAGACTCAGAAGTGCCCTTGTTTGCAGACGATGTGAGGTTAATGAGGAGAATTAAATCGAATGAGGATCAGGCAGGACTACAAAGAGACCTGGACAGGCTGCAAGCCTGGTCCAGCAACTGGCTCCTCGAATTTATCCCCGCCAAAGGCAAAATCATGAAGATCGGGGAAGGGCAAAGAAGGCTGCAGAGTATAGGTTAGGTGGCCAAAAACTGCAAACTTCACGCAAGGAAAAGGATCTTGGATTGAGTATAATACCGAGCGCATCTCCTGAGGCGTACATCAACAAGATAACTGCTGCAGCATATGGGCGCCTGGCAAACCTAAGAATAGTGTTCCAATACCTCAGTAAGGAATCATTCAAGACTCTCTACACCGTGTACGTCAGGTCCATATTGGAGTATGCAGCACCAGTTTGGAACCTACACCTGGTTAAGCACAACAAGAAATTAGAGAAAGTGCAAAGGTTTGCAACAAGACTAGTCCCAGAGCTATGGAAAATGTCCTAGGAAGAAAGGATAAGGAAAATCGGCCTGACGACACTGGAGGACAAGAGGGTTAGAACATAAGAACGAAGGAACACTGCAGAAGGCCTACTGGCCCATGCGAGGCAGGTTCAAGTCTCCTGTCGTCAGGTAAGACACATATGCAACAGTTAGGTATCTTTATTATGAAACGTTTCGCCTACACAGTAGGCTTCTTCAGTCAAGTACAGAAAAGTTGATAGAAGCAGAAGATACTTGAAGACGATGTAATCAGTCCATCACCCTTAAAGTTTTGAGGTGGTCAGTCCCTCAGTCTGGAGAAGAGCATTGTTCCATAGTATGAAACAATATGGAGATGAAGTGACAGAATGGAGCTTTTTATAGCGCCAAGAGGCGAGACGTAGGCCACTAGGAGAGGTAAGAACTCAGATGTTGAAAGGTCAGGTCCCTCTCAAATCCAGCCGCTCTCACTAGTGGAAGTTGTCGAAGTTGATTGCAGGTCTGTACCAAGATACCCTTGTGTTGCAGTGTCTGACAGATTGAACATTAAAATGGTATAAAATACCGACAGGTTGTCAGGTAAGACACATATGCAACAGTTAGGTATCTTTATTATGAAACGTTTCGCCTACACAGTAGGCTTCTTCAGTCAAGTACTTTTCTGTACTTGACTGAAGAAGCCTACTGTGTAGGCGAAACGTTTCATAATAAAGATACCTAACTGTTGCATATGTGTCTTACCTGACAACCTGTCGGTATTTTATACCATTTTAATGTTCAAGTCTCCTACCGGCTTAAGCCAATGCACCCAACCTAGTCAGGTCAGGTCACATTGACTTAAGGGAGGAACACGGCAACCGACCTGGTAGCACAAGCTAGTCAGGTCCAACTCACACCCACCCACATCCACTCATGTATTTATCCAACCCATTTTTAAAGCTACACAACGTTCTGGCCTCTATAACTGTACTCGGGAGTTTGTTCCACTCATCCACAACTCTATTACCAAACCAGTACTTTCCTATATCCTTCCTGAATCTGAATTTTTCCAACTTAAAACCATTGCTGCGAGTCCTGTCAAGGCTAGATATTTTCAAGTTATGTTCTAGAATTTGTATTGATAAAGCCACTGGATGGCGAAACGTCTACAATAAAGATACCCAGATGTTGCACGTGTGTCTTACTCTCATCATTTTCAGCACACTATTTACATCCCCTTTATTTATTCCTGTCTTCCATTTATACACCTCAATCATATCCCCCCTAATTCTACGTCTTTCTAGGAAGTGCAGATTCAAGGCCCTTACTCTATCCTCATAGGGAAGGTTTCTGATAAATTAGACACATGTGCAACTCTTGGGTATCTTTATTGATGAAACGTTTCGCCACACAGTGGCTTCATCAGTCCATACGTAGGAGAAACTTGAAGAACAGGAGGAGAATGAGGTAATCAGTCCCTCAACCTTGAGTCGATGTGTTCAGTCCATCAATCTTGATGGACTGAACACATCGACCCAAGGTTGAGGGACTGATTACCTCATTCTCCTCCTGTTCAAGTTTCTCCTACGTATGGACTGATGAAGCCACTGTGTGGCGAAACGTTTCCTCAATAAAGATACCCAAGAGTTGCACATGTGTCTAATTTATCAACATGTCGGTTCTCTGAACCATTCATCTACAAGGTTTCTGATACATGGGATCAACTTTGTCATCCTCCTTTGTACATTTTCCAGAGCATTTATATCCATTCTGTAATACGGTGACCAAAACTGAGCAGCATAATCTAAATGAGGCCTAACCAAGGATGTATAGAGTTGAAGAACAACCTGAGGACTCCTATTATTTATGCTTCTTGATATGAAGCCAAGGATTCTATTAGCTTTATTGCGAACACTTATGCACTGTTGTCTTGGTTTCAGATTACTGCTAACCAGAACTCCTAAATCTTTTACGCAATCCGTAATATTAAGATCTACATTATTTAGTTTATATGTGGCATGGTTATTGTCCTGTCCAACATTTAGAACTTTGCATTTGTCTATATTAAACTGCATCTGCCACTTCTCCGACCACTGCATCAGTCTATTCAAATCTTCCTGGAGTGCTCTAATGTCCTCGTCAGAATGAATTCGACGGCCTATTTTGGTGTCATCGGCAAACTTGCTGATGTCGCTCTTTATGCCCTCATCTGTCGTTTATGTAGATTGTGAACAGCAAGGGGCCCAACACTGACCCCTGTGGAACACCGCTCGTGACGCTTCCCCACTCTGATTAGGGAAGACATGATAACGACATATAAAATACTGCTAGGAAGTGACAAGATGAACAGAGGCAGGATGTTCTCAGAGATGGGACGCGGAAACAAAGGGTTACAATTGGAAGTTGAAGACTCAGATAAATCACAGGGATGTTAGGAAGTATTTCTTCAGTCATAAAGTTGTCAGGAAATGGAACAGTCTAAAAAATGATATAGTGGAGGCAGGAACCATACATAGCTTTAAGAAGAGGTATGATAAAGCTCATGGAGCAGGGAGAGTCGACTTAGTAGCGACCAGTGAAGAGACGTCCAGCAGCTATGTCTCAATCCCTGCAACCACAATTAGGCGAGTACACACAGACCGACACACACACGAATTATGTTATGTGATGAGGTATCAGAGTGGGTGCTTGTGACAAGTGGGGTTCCACAGGGACCCCTGGGGGGACACCAACAAGGAATATACCAACAAGTGTTGGATGACATACACACAACTGAGGAGGTGAAGAAGCTGCTAAGTGACCTTGATACCTCAAAGGCAATGGGACCGGACACCTCCCCATGGGTCCTTAGAGAGGGAGCAGAAAAGCTGTGTGTGCCACTTGCCACAATTTTCAACACATCCCTTGAAACTGGACAACTACCGGAGGTATGGAAGACGGCAAATGTAGTTCCCATTTATAAAAAAGGAGACAGAAAAGAGGCACTAAATTATAGACCAGTGTCACTGACGTGCATAGTATGCAAAGAAATGGAGAAGATTATCAGGAGGAGAGTGGTGGAGCACCTGGAACGGAACAAGAGTATAAATGACAACCAGCATGGTTTCATGGAAGGCAAATACTGTGTCACAAACCTGGAGTTTTATGATAAAGTAACAGAAGCAAGACACGAGAGAGAGAGGGGTGGGTTGATTGCATTTTCTTGAATTGCAAGGTCTTCGACACAGTTCCTCACAAGAGATCAGTGCAGAAGCTAGAGTATCAGGCTCATATAACAGGAAGGGCACTGCAATGAATTAGAGAATACTTTACAGGGAGGCAACAAGTCATGGCACGTGATGAGGTATCACAGTGGGCACCTGTGACGAGCGGGGTTCCACAGGGGTCGGTCCTCTGAGCAGTGCTATTTTTGGTATATGTGAATGACATGATGGAAGGGATAGACTCAGAAGTGTCCCTTTATCACAGATGATGTGAAGTTAATGAGGAGAATTAAATCAGATGAAGATCAGGCAGGACTACAAAGAGACCTGGACAGGCTGGACACCTAGTCCAGCAACTGGCTCCTCGAATTTATCCCCGCCAAATGCAAAGTCATGAAGATTGGGGAAGGGCAAAGAAGACCGCAGAGTATAGGCTAGGTGGCCAAAGACTGCAGACCTCGTTCAAGGAGAAAGATCTTGGGGTGAATACAACACTGAGCACGTCTCCGGAAGCACACATCAATCAAATAACTGCTGTAGCATATGGGCGTCTGGCAAACCTGAGAATAGCGTTCCGATACCTTAGCAAGGAATCGTTCAAGACACTGTACACCGTGTACGTCAGGCCCATACTGGAATATGCAGCACCAGTTTGGAACCCACACCGGGTGAAGCACGTCAAGAAATTAGAAAAAGTGTAAAGGTTTGCGGCAAGGCTAGTTCCAGAGCTAATGGGAATGCCCTACGAAGAAAGGTTAAGGGAAATCGGCCTGACGACACTGGAGGACAAGAGGGTTAGAGGAGACATGATAACGACATAGAAAATACTGCATGGAATAAACAAGGTGGACAAAGACAGGATGTTCCAGAGAGGGGACACAGAAACAAGGGGTCACATTTGGAAGTTGAAGACACAGATGAGTCAAAGGGATGTTAGGAAGTATTTCTTCAGTCATAGAGTTGTCAGGAAGTGGAATAGTCTAGCAAGTGATGTGGTGGAGGCAGGAACCATACATAGCTTTAAGACGAGGTATGATAAAGCTCATGGAGCAGGGAGAGAGAGAGGACCTAGTAGTGTTCAGTGAAGAGGCGGGGCCAGGAGCTGAGTCTTGACCCCTGCAACCACAATTAGGCGAGTACTAAACCGATGAGTATATGGAAAGGACAGTTTTATTATAAACCACAGAACTAACGGTATGGCATTTTATGTTATTTTTTTAACTAAGCTTCCAGACTTTACATCTCATCCTCAGGTCTACAAACGAAAAAAAATCAGAACTGCAGAAGTTTAAAAATTAAGATTTTAAGGAACATTTAAATAATTATAAGTTCCAAAGTTTGGTTTAAGATGGTGAACTCCTGCGATTTTCAGCTCCATGTATGAAACTCCACTAACATTCTTAAAGACTCCATAATCGCTGTTCTGAAAGACTGACCCGTAGGTTCATTAATGGAGCCGAGCGCTGCCTCGGCGTCTTACCAGTGTATTGAGACTTTCATCTCGTACATGTATATCAGTAAACAATAGACGATAAAATAATCGTAACTAATTATTAAAGGGGTGAAACCGGTAGGCCAGCGGAAGGACTCGGTCAGATGACAAAAACTCCAACTGAGGGTCAAAATGAGTAAGACCCGCGTCAGAAAACACGTGTCCTATTTGCTGACAAACCTTACCTTACCTAACCTAATAGACGAATGTATTCGTCTCTCGACCTGCGGGGAGAGAGGACGCCACCTGGTGAGGAAAACATAGCATTAGCACCAAGATGGCGGACCGACTGAACCGGCGCATAAATACTGTCTGCATTGAGCTGGTTAGAGGATCTTTAAGCAGTGCCACGATGAACGTTCTCCTGCCAAGCATTATCAGGGACGGTTATGGCATCCCCAATGAAGAGTTGTATGGGGTGGCACTGAATGGTATGTCAAGGGTCTTCGTGAAGTTCATGAGGGCTGACTTCTACTCTACCATAGTCGACGAATTTCAAGAAAGGAGGATGAATATCAATTCAGCAGTGGAAGTATGCTTGCATGATGCGTCTAAGTATTTTACTTGGGTGAAGGTACGGAATGTATCTTTTGAAGCAACAGCATACAGCCTACAAGATGTGTTCAGTGGTTATGGGACTCTACACTCGGCGAGCATGGGAATGTGGAGGGACGGCCCTTACGAGGGGATGCCGGAAGGATCCTTCACACTGAAAATGACCCTGAGGAGGCCGATACCATCGTATGTCACATTGCATAGCCATAGAACTCAGGTTTTTGTACACTATGCGGGGCAGAGGAAGACTTGCCGTTTATGTGACTTATGAGCACATGGTGGCACAATGCCCCAGGAGACAGGGGCCCTAGGGTTCAAGAGAAAGCTTCTGAAGACACGCAGTTAGAAGCCTTGGGCGTTGTGATGGGTGGAGTGGAAAGCCGGGGTAAGGGCCTATGGAGTGAGGAGGTCGAAAGAGCAGAGGTGGTTTTGGAGACGTGTGTTACACTACCAGTGGAAACGGGGGGGGGGGGAATATCGCTGTCAGAAAGACCTTTAGGTACTACAGATTCAGCCCAAGAAGGGATGTTGGAGGCTGTGCTGAAGGATTTTTTGGAAGAGTTGGAGCATGGTGTGGAAGGTGACATGAGGTTAGGTGATGTCAAGGTGATGGACGAACAGAAACTGGGTAAGGAAGACTTGAGTGAGGTTCGAATGGAGAGCAATGTGGTGGTGGAGGTCCATCAAGAAGATGTGGTTGAAGAAGATATGTGTGTAGAGGGTAGCTCCTGCAAGAGATCAGCGGGGGTATCAGACATGGACGAGGTCCTCTCACCAGTGCAGCGGCCTGGGAAGAAGATTTGGGCAGCTATGGTGGAAACGGCGAGACCGGGAGGAGGGGGGGGGGAATGGGAAGACTGGCGGGCAGGGACAGGGAGGGGTTGGAGGTCAGAAACGAGGGATTGATAGAGATGGACCGAGACCTATGAAAGGAGGACCAAGTAAACCTCAGTGGCATAGGGGTAAGCCGCCTTTCTAGTAAAATTCAGGTGTGTAACTTTCAATGTAAACGGTCTTAAAACCGAGGTCAAGAGGGTATGGTTAGAGTGGGTTTTAAGGAGATTTAGTATTGATGTCTGTTTTTTGCAGGAACATAACCATAGGTTAGGATGTGAGTTGTTGTTGAAAGGTTAGTTTGTTTACCAGTGATGCTTTGAGGTTGAAAGGAGGTGTGGCTGTGGCAGTAAAGGAGACTAGTCCTTTGCGTATCCTGGGTTGGGAGGAGCGGGGTTGGGAGGGTTGTCAGGGTGGATGGGTTTTGGGGGGCCGGGAGGGTTTGTTTTGTAGGTGTGTACATGCCAGCAACTAGTAACGCTAGAGTGAAAGTGGATTTTGTACGCGATGTTTTGGTATATCACTCGAGAGGTTTACCTGCTATTACGGTGATTGGTGGGGATTGGAATTGCGTAATTAGGAACGGTGATGTGGTTCCAAGGGGGGCGGGTTGTGTTTTGGGGGTTCTGAGAGATGTTTTGCGAGATGTAGGAGTGGTACATGTGGTGGGGAGTAGAGGATATGGAGTGGAGCACACTTTTATTCGTAGGGGATATGAGGCATGGTTAAATAGGATTTATGTTAGGCAGGGAATAGGTGTGGAGAGGGTGAGGACTATAGATGTGGGTTTTTCTGATCATCGTGCTGTTATAGCAGATTTGAGGGTAGATGGTATAGCGAGAGTTTATGCGGGATACTGGAAATTGAATGTGAGGCTACTTAGGGACGAGGGTGGCGCTACAGGATTTGAAGATTGGTGGAAATCCTTTTGGGAGACTAGGAATATGGAGATGGATTCGCCATCTCCTTACGGGGTAAGGAGATGGCGAGGTGGAGCTATGGTCTACAAAATTATCTTGGTCAGTTAAATGACTGTTATGCAGAGGAACGGGTGGGGCGGAGTGAGGACATGGAACGTTTGCGAAATAGGTTGGTGGAAATTCACAATGAAAAGTTTGAGGCAATTAGAGTTAGGGCGGGGTTGGAGGATGTTTCAAGGGGGAATAGGCCATCGGGTTTTGTACTAAGGAGGTTTAAGGAACGGCAGGCGAAAACCACCTTGGCGTATATTGAGGCAGGTACAGGGGGGGGGGGGTTGAGGAGGGTCAAGGCCTATCCACCACTGAAAATATTAGTTTGTATGCCAATTTTTGGTTTAGGGAGAAATGGAGGAGGGTTGGTGGGGGAGTGGGTGAGGGATGTTTTGGGGATGAAGGGTTTAATAGGGTATTAAGTGAGCAGGACAGTGACAGACTCGAGAGCAGTATTAGTGTAGAGGAGGCAGTTTTTGGGCTGTGCCAGGGTAAAACCCCAGGCATAGACGGCATACCAAATGATTTTTATAGGCGTCATTGGGGGAGTGTACGGCATTGTCTGGTGGGGGTTTCGAATTGTATGTTAAGTAGTAGGAGGATGGGAAAATCGCAAAGAACGGGTGTCACGGTTTTAGTGCCCAAAAAGAAGGAATGCCGAGTTTTGAATGATTACCGTGTGATTACCTTAATGTGCTCGGATTACAAGATTTTTGCTAAGATTTTGGGCAACAGAATGAGGAAAGTGTTGGGTTTAGTGTTACATAGGGGGCAGTTGGGAATTCTGGGGAGAAGGATGAGGGATGGACATGGTTTTATTAGGGATTTTGTAGAGTTGTACGGGAGGGGGAATACTAGGTTTAGATTGGGAGAACGCATATGATTGCATGGACAGAGATTTCTTAGGGGTTTGCTTAGAGAGGTTGGATTTTCGGGAGGGGGTAGTGAGGTAGGTGAACACTCTGTATGCTGAGGCGGAGGTGAGGGTACAGGTCAATGGGAGGTTGGGTGAAGTGTACCGATGGAGAGAGGTTTGAGGCAGGGCTGCCCGCTGTCGCAGCTGCTCTTTGCGTGTGTGCAGAATCCTTTTTATGAGTCTGTTGAGAGGGTGATGGACAAACAGGAGATGGAAGGGGGGGGTGCAAAGGGGGCATCGTTGGGTATGTGGATGATACTACTGTTTTGCTACGGGGTAAGGAAGAGTTAATGAGGGTGGGTAGAGTGATTCAGATGTTTGGGATGAATACGGGGATGCAGGTTAATACAGTGAAATCAAGGTTACTAGAGGTGGGTAATTGGATAGGGGGGGGTTAGGATGGACAGTGGTTGACAGAATCAGGGTATGTGGGATATGGTACATGGCGGAGGTGCAGGCATGCAGAAGGGTAAATTCGGAGTCTGTCATGGGTAAGGTTTTAGGTAGACTAGGAGGTTTAAGTGCGAGGGACCTAGCTTTACATCAGAGGGTAGTGGTGGTAAATTCACTTGTCTATAGCAAGGTATGGGGGGGGGGTGGCAGAGGTTTTTCCCTTAGAGGTACAGGACATTGTGGAAATGCAGAGGAGAGTGCTAAAGTTTGTGTGGGGATTTGGGAGGGCATGGTTAAGTAAGGAGGTGGTTATGACGGATATTCGAAGAGGAGGTTTAGGTTTGTTGCCTTTAGGACCGAGAGTAATGGCTATATATATCAAGCGGAGGTATATTAGGGAAGGGGGTGTGAGGGGAGCAAAAGTAGGAAGAGTTATGGAGGAGGCACATAAATGGTGGAGTGGGAAGGAATTGAGGTTTTGTGAAGATATGTTGAGATTTTTATTGACAGTGCAACAGGTGGATAGCATCAAAGTGAAAAGGTTGGTGAGGGTAGTGAGAGGTCAGGGAATTATGCAAGGGGTAGCCGTGTATCCAACGTATGATTGGGGGGTTATTTGGAAAGATTTTAGTAAGCTTAGGATACCGGCTAGAGTAAGAGAATTAGTGTATCGTTTTATCATGGGGTTTCTGGCCTCCAAGGAGGTGTTACGTTGTATGGGGTTTGTGGAAGAGGCTTTTTGTCAGTTTTGTGATGTTGAAACGGCGTTTCATGTGGTCTTCTTTTGTACCTCCTTGGAGGGGGTGAGATCATGGATGGGTGGGGTTATCAGACTGTTGGGGGGGGTCATTTGCCGCTTTTAAGGGCTTTACTACTAGATGTAAAGGGAGTGCCTAGGGATGTGGGAAGGGCTATTATGTGTATCATAGTAGATTATCTGGATATCTCATGGGGAATGAGGGGATTAAGGGGTGAAACGAGGATTAAAGCGTTGGCGGCTAGATTCTATAGGACGAAGTGTAGGAATATACTGGTTTATGGAGCGTCCTGGGAAAAAAGTTTCCCGGAAGGTTATGGGAACCTCACTGTGGGTTCCCTTTGTCGGGGTCCTTGAGGATGGACAAAGGCGTGGTCTCCTTATGGGGGGATGTAAAGGGGGAGTGGGTTTTTTTTGTTTTCCTCTGGAGTTTGCGGTGTGTAAGAGGAAGATAGTAACAGTTTGGTATGGATGGTACGCTATGTTTCACGAGAATGTTTGTCATAGTGAGATATAAGCGTAGCTTACAAGGTTAATTTTTTTAAACCTGATGGTTATGATCACTGTGTTAAAAAATTTCCTTGATAGCCAGGATACCGAGCCCTTAGGATCTCGTATTTAAGTAATCAGATTGGCAAGTTGATTTCAACAAACAAAAATTTCTGAGGTACACGTCTGTTCTTTTGGGACCGGCAAAATACAGCGGCCCTTATACTTACTACTTGTCTTGTATGATGTTTAACTTCTATTGTCTGCTGGAGGTTCTATGTGGTAATTTTTAAGTGTATGTATAAGTCTTGGGTTTATACCATGTTTATTACGGGGTTATACCAAAAAAGTCTTGTGGACAAGATTTTCGGTTAACATACATATGTGGGTGGTTTAATTTATGTGTAGGGTTTGGTTTTAAACCCTTTTGATGTGCCGAGGTTTTTGTTATAAAACCTTGTTTTGGGTTTTTTATTATTGTATGTTACATGTATGTTGTTCTGTTTTCTGTATCAGAATTATTGTACTTGAAGGTTGAAAATATTAATATTAAAATACTGTTTCTCTATGGTTATTGTGCATAAGGAATCATACGTTCCTTCCTAATTCTTATTGGTTAGGATATAATGTAACATAACTTAACCAATACTCTGTACCCTGTCATAGCGGGTATGTTCGGGTTTTGTCTTGTTTTATAGTTGTTATGGTAGCTTTAGTTAGGGTCTTTTTACTTTACTGACATGATATGTGTAGTATATATATTGTGTTAAAGGTGGTTATGGTTTTAGTCATGTGTGAAAATTTCAACTTTAGTAATCTTGTGATGTTGTACATTTGTATGTTGTTTTTGTTGTAATAGGTCATGACAGGTACTCATTTTATATTGTTAAACCATGTACCGTTTCATTTTGGTGTGTTTTCTTTGGTTACAATGGCGTGGCGGCATCTATTAATGACTGTTATACTTTAGTGAGGTTTGTCTCAGCGTGTATTGTTTGCTGTAACAGGATATTGTTGTAATACTTGTTACCTCCAGGAATAACCTGGCACTAGTAGCGCAAAAGACTGTTTTTGTATTCCTGTACTATTATTATGTATCCTTTGTACTTATGTAAGGTTTTTAATAAAAATATAAAAAAAAATAGACGAATGCAGGCAATCAGGGATCGAATCCTTGAACTTAAAGAAAGTTTAAAGTACAGCCATTCCTAAGAATAATATAAGAACACTGTGGATAAACTTCCCTAAGCAATTTATTTATCCTGTTTCTAATATTGTAGCTACTGTTGTTACAGGTTATTTTCATGGCACTAAAAGTTTGTTCATTTGTTTACCAATGTATCAATAAAATCATGTGAAAACCATTTAAAAGTTTGTTCATTTGTTTACCAATGTATCAATAAAATCATGTGAAAACCATTTAAAAGTTTGTTCATTTGTTTACCAATGTATCAATAAAATCTTGTGAAAACCATTTAAAAGTTTGTTCATTTGTTTACCAATGCATCAATAAAATCTTGTGAAAACCATTTAAAAGTTTGTTCATTTGTTTACCAATGCATCAATAAAATCTTGTGAAAACCATTTAAAAGTTTGTTCATTTGTTTACCAATGCATCAATAAAATCTTGTGAAAACCATTTAAAAGTTTGTTCATTTGTTTACCAATGTATCAATAAAATCTTGTGAAAACCATTTTCTCCTAACACTGATCCCTCTCTAGTTACAAGAGTTATTAAATTATGTTTAAACTGATCTGGTACAATCTACTGGTCAAAATTATAACCATAATTTTTAAAGGGGTTTAGGGTAAGAGAGCAGAAGGGCTGCGGGTCATCACATGACTAAGACCCGCGTCAGGAAGCACTTATCCTGTTTCCTGACTAACCTTACCTAACCTAATTGAAGTGGTAGAAGAGGAAAATTTAGTTATCAAACCAGTAAATGTAGGATTTTGTAATTTTCTATTTAATTACTAATTTTTTTTATTGGGATGTTGGTCAATTAAATAATTAAAGAATAACTTGGCACGTTCAGAAGACTTGAAAAACTAAAACGTGTATCTATAAAACAGTGGTTTGTAATATGCTGGTCAATTAAAAGTTTTTCTCATGAAAACCCACCAAGACACTGACCATAGGTGAACCCAGACAATTACCTATAGCAACACATGAACAACCAGGCTGTTGGTGCCAGCCCCATGAAATCCATTGACTGGAGAAACTTGTCCAGTTTCTTCTTGAAGACAGCCAGGGGTCTGTTGGTAACCCCCCCCCCATCCCCTTCCTTATGTATGGTCAGTAATATTTCATGAATGTTATGAGATACATTCGTGGTAACCCAAGATTTGATCTATTCTTAACAGATTTTTATGTTGTAATGAACATAGTTTTAGGCATACACTGATGGGAAATTCTATGAATATTATGCTAGAACCCACAAGAAAAATCACTGCAAAGAGCTTTTGCATATCACCCAAAAAAAAAAGATACCATGAACAAGGACAGCTGAGAATAAACTTATTTGGGGATCTTGTTCACTTGCAACTTATAAACATTATAAACACACTGGTTCTTATTAAAGAGACATAATTATGTTGCATATAGAGTGTATGTATGATCAGTGATGCTGCATTTACATTTATAAATCATGAGTGTGACAGATACCATGAATAAGAAGTATTGTTGAATGTTAATAAGACGCAGCGTGTTGAGTACGCAAGTCACAATCTCTTACATACACAAACATACACAAACCCAGTCCCCCACCTCACTCCACACACACACACACACACACACACACACACACACACACACACACACACACACACACACACACACACACACACACACACAAGGAGGCATTCACGACCTTAAACATGGCATAAGTCAGACCCATCTTGGAGTAAGCAGCGCCAGTGTAGAACCAGTATCTGGTAAGGATTCAGATTCAGATTTTTGCCGCCGAAGCGGCTAGTTTATTGTGCACCTCAAAGTCCATCCTGTAGATGGTAGTGTAAGAGCATATGGATACACCAAAGACCTATAAACTAGGCCCCAAAAGGATTAACAGGAGTACATCTGTATTTATAACTACCTGTTGGAAGTAAATTTAGGATGACTCAAGAAATCGTAATGACACGATTGCATTTGTGGTCACAGAGGTGGCTGTGCTAACTTTCCTATGGTGTAGAAATATACCTAGTTGGATGAATCTTATTGTGGCTAGCTGGTCTAGTGGCTAACGCGACGGGCTGGAGTTTTGAGACTATGACCGCGGGTTCAATCCCGGCCGGGGGTATGGTAAATTTAGGATATTTGTTTAATATGTCTGGCATCTTATTTTCATTAATAAGATACCCCGATATATCAGGTAGGTTATTATACTATCTTTATAATCCTACATAAGTGGAAAACTAAGTGTGTAGTTTTCAAGATAAGAGACCATACGGGTGGATAACATACTTGGGATCTAGTTTGATCATCTGTGTGTCTGCCAAACTGCCAGAATCACTGGCAACCAAGCCTGAGCCTGGCTACCACTACATTATTAGGTCTGTTCATATTGTAAGCTGCTCCATAAATGTACTTACTATATTCGTGTTAGCATAGTGATTGATAGAGCTACTCAGGCTTCTAACTGCATTCCTAGAAAGTTCAGCTTCATCATTTCTCTCCTAACATTATTACTAATGCCTGACACAGACACGTCAAAGCTAAATTCTTGATTCACGAAATCGTAGTGACACGAATGCAAACAAACCATACCATGGGTGGGGCTTGAGCCCAAAGGCAGTCTCTTAATACTCCAGACCAGTGGATAATGCGTCGGTCTGGAGTTTTATGACTCTCTGCCGCGGGTTCAAGTCCCACCCGTGGTATGGTTAAATTCTTCATTTTCCTTCAGGATATTTTCATTGGCTAACTTAACTTGATCACGAAGGAGTGAAGGAGTAATTCAGTGTGTGATGGAATCAATAAAATATATTTCATTAATTCCCTTTTCTCGAATTTTTTAATCTCTAGCTGTTCCAATGAGCATGTTGTATTAGTTATTGTGCATCTGGTAAAGCAAGAAGTTGGAGAAAGTGCAAATGTTTGCAACTAAACTAGTCCCCGAGCTGAGGGGTATAAACTATGAGAAGAGGCTAGATGAGGTAAACCTAACGACACTAGAGGACAGAAGGACCAAAAGTGACATGATTACGACGCATCAAATACTGAGAGCAACTGGCAGGGTAAAAAGGAGAGTCTGAGAATTGTGTCTAAGGTACACGAGGTCACAGCTTAAAGTAAAACGCCTAGATGAATCATAGGGATATTAGGAAATAATACTTCAGTAGTCAGGAAGCAGAACGACCTAGTCAGCGAAGTGGTAGAGGCACACTCCGTACATAGTTTTAAGACTAGGTATGATAGGGTCCATGCAGCCAGAGTATAACTAGCAGCGGCCAGCAGAGGGGTGGGGCCAGGAGCTGAAATTATCCCTGCAACCCCAATAAGGTGCGTACACATACAACTCTCTGTCTCCAAAATATTATCTCGAATCCGTACCAAACAGTTCCCTTCTCCACATACCGCCTCCCGAACTGTTCCCTTCTCCTCATAACTCCTCCCGAACAGTTCCCTTCTCCACATACCGCCTCCCGAACTGTTCCCTTCTCCTCATACTCCCTCCCAAACAGTTCCCTTCTTCCCCCCCCACACACACACACCCTCCCAAACAGTTCCCTTCTCCCCACAAACACCCTCCCAAACAGTTCCCTTCTCCACATACCCCCTTCCAAATAGTTCCCTTCTCCACATACCCCCTCCCAAACAGTTCCCTTCTCCACATACCCCCTCCCAAACAGTTCCCTTCTCCCCACAAACACCCTCCCAAACAGTTCCCTTCTCCACATACCCCCTCCCAAACAGTTCCCTTCTCCACATACCCTCTCCCAAACAGTTCCCTTCTCCACATACCCCCTCCCAAACAGTTCCCTTCTCCACATACCCTCTCCCAAACAGTTCCCTTCTCCACATACCCTCTCCCAAACAGTTCCCTTCTCCACATACCCCCTCCCAAACAGTTCCCTTCCCCACATACCCCCTCCCAAACATTTCCCTTCTCCACATACCCCCTCCCAAACAGTTCCCTTCTCCACATACCCCCTCCCCAACAGCTCCCTTCTCCACATACCCCCTCCCAAACAGTTCCCTTCTCCACATACCCCCTCCCAAACAGTTCCCTTCTCCACATACCCCCTCCCAAACAGTTCCCTTCTCCACATACCCCCTCCCAAACAGTTCCCTTCTCCACATACCCCCTCCCAAACAGTTCCCTTCTCCACATACCCCCTCCCAAACAGTTCCCTTCTCCACATACCCTCTCCCAAACAGTTCCCTTCTCCACATACCCCTCCCAAACAGTTTCCTTCTCCACATACCCCCTCCCAAACAGTTTCCTTCTCCACATACCCCTCCCAAACAGTTCCCTTCTCCACATACCCCTCCCAAACAGTTTCCTTCTCCACATACCCCCTCCCAAACAGTTTCCTTCTCCACATACCCCTCCCAAACAGTTCCCTTCTCCACATACCCCTCCCAAACAGTTCCCTTCTCCACATACCCCTCCCAAACAGTTCTTCTCCACATACCCCCCTCCTCAACAGCTCCCTCCCCCACAAGGAACAAACAACTTGCTGTGTAGATGTTCCACTTGCAAATAGCTGCGGGGATAATGAACTCCTCTTGGGATGAAAATACTTGCACTAAGTAGCGTCAGCACTCTCCACTGAATATCATAATAGTGGTAGCACTGTTTACGGACTTTCATGACAGTGGTGTCACAGTCCAATGGGTGTCATGAGTGGCGTCACTGTTCAGTAGCTATCATGGCAATGGTGTAACTATCTACTGGCTGTTCTGACAGTAGTGTCACTGTATAACTGCTGTCGTGACTGTGGTGTCACTGTACACTGGCTATCATAACACTGACACCACTGGCTATCCAGTTTGGGTAGTCACTTTCAGATGAATTGCCCTTCGTGATTTCTGCATAGTTAAAGTTCCAAAAATATTTCAGTATTATTTTATTCTGTGTTAGGTTTGGAATACGCTAGATTAACGTATAATCACCATAAATTCCGCATAATTGCCAAATAATATTGATATTATTGATACGACCCGCACTATCAGTCTTATGACTGACAGTGCGGGTCGTATCAATAAATTAGAAGCGTGCTGTTTCACACACACACTAAAAATTTGGGGGATTGGATGCTATCATAATTGACGTCACGGGCTGACTTCTTGAGCCAGTGTTTCTTCTCATTAACAGGACAGCTCTGTGGGGGTAAGGGCGTGTATCAGAGTATTATTGACTGTATCTGATGTCCCTGACGGTGCCCTTGTCATTCTTGAAAGTGATGCCTTCTGATTTTGGGGACTGTTTACTGAACAACATTGTATATGTTGTAGGAGACATTAAGATCACCCTCTTTGATACTAATGTTCGTATTAAGGATTTTTCCGAGCAAGAGAAGGCTGCACAGATGGCTCTTGTTCACTGCTTGACAATCGAGTCTCGTTGGGTTACGCGCAGTCTTAGCACTAAAGACACATGGCAAATATATTTCATTAATGTATGCTAGTAGAGTTGTAACTAAAGATGAAAAGAAGTAAACGGTAACTGAGCAGGAAGAACTACAAGTGTTTTGGCTTTCAAGGCATTACCGTGATACAGTTACAAGTCCTCAGATTATATCTTGGCACACCATTCATCTCTTATCCCTGTGTTTTAGAAAAAGCAGCCTCGAGCAAGTTAGGGAGATGGTCTTTGATCATTTAGGAATATGATTCTACTTTTGAGCACATGCAAAACAAAATGCTGCTGATGCCTTGCCAATACGTGTAGGCGCAATCATTGATCTCCTTTTCAAAGGAGAAGTTGAAAGAGGTCTATGAGCAGATCCGATTTTGTTTAATGTGATTAGGTTTCTGACCAAAGATGATGCTATCTTGACGGTGAAGCTGCCAGTGCCAATAAGCGAATTAGTTGTTAGTCAACACTTGTTGAATAAGACATGTACATCACCTGGGTATCTATTCGGAAGACGCTTCTTCAACCGGTGGTTTTATTATTTCAATACAGACATTACTCGAAGGTGCTGAAACTGGAAACAGTAGAAGACGAGGCAATCAGTTCCTCAGCTTAGATGAAGGTGTTCACTACCGTATTCTTGATGATGTTGGTATTGTATACCATTGCTGCTACCATACAAAACAACATCTGTTGTACCTAGTAGTGAGGCTTTGTAATCCTAGTTGTTCAGTTCATCATTAGTGATCCGTAGGTCCATAAAGTGGATACAGCTCTCAACTAATTCACGATGTTTCAGATGTTACACCTCCTGACAATGACTGATCTATTAGACACTCTTGGCTGAAATAATACCGGTTTCACATGTTAACTCCTTTCTCCGAGTACGTTCAGAAATGCAAGAAGTGATGCATTACTAACAAAATTTACGAGGACTTAATACAGTTCATGTATATATCAGCTACTAGTGAACCTTGGGAATAGTATTTATTGATCTGTTGACGACTTTCCAAACACTTCATTCTATGAAATAATTGTGTGATGGTAGGCAATTTCTCTCCTTATTATGAATTAGTTATCTCATGAACTACGCAAACAGCTGCTAGGGTAAACTAATCCAACACAGAAAAATGTACCGATATACTACAACGACGTCCAAAGTCATTCCTTTCAGATAATTAAGGAGAGTTATGTAACATGTTAATGTACATGTAACCTACGTAAAATCAATAAATCAAATATTTTAGCACGTCACCCACCCAGTAATGGTATAGCAGCCATTTTAAGAGTAGCCATTGATGCATACAATTATACTTGTGATGCTCGTGTGTAATTATCTCTTCAATGTCTCAGTAGGTAAAACACCTAATTTCATTGTGACTTTTATATCCTACTGCACATAACTATACTGGAGAATATGTATAGACACACTAGCAATGCTCAAAGAATTTTGGAGAATGAAAATAAATTAGACACATGTGCAACTCTTGGGTATCTTTATTGAGGAAACGTTTCGCCACAAAGTGGCTTCATCAGTCCATACAGAGGAGAATCTTGAAGAACAGGAGGAGAATGAGGTAATCAGTCCCTCAACCTTGAGTCGATGTGGTCAGTCCATCAATCTTGACCACATCGACTCAAGGTTGAGGGACTGATTACCTCATTCTCCTCCTGTTCTTCAAGATTCTCCTCTGTATGGACTGATGAAGCCACTGTGTGGCGAAAAGTTTCCTCAATAAAGATACCCAAGAGTTGCACATGTGTCTAATTTATCAACATGTCGGTTCTCTGAACCGGTAAAGGTAAGGTAATATTAATGAATTTGAATAACACAAAAACAATGTCAACTTGGAAGAGAAGACCATGTTATAGACACGTGGGGACGAGCATAATGCTACACACACAGCTAGGGACCAGTGTGGAGAATCTAATTTACCTCAGATGAAATTCATTTGCGACGGCTTGTAGTTTCAAGCCAGATTAGTACACAGAAGCCATGCCTATATAAATCACGTGTTGGCAGAATCAGAAATTAATGTAAACCAAATGTATCATTAAATACTTGGTTAAGCTGTGTTAAGTATTCTGTTGAGATGCTAATTTCAAAGAGATAATTTGGAAATGTATAAATTTAGGGATCTCATCAATGGTAGATGGTGCTCGTATATTGCAAATGCTGTAATCCTTTACGGGTATCCATCAGCTAGACACAAAAATATATTTTTGTGCTATATTCCTGTAATAGTTATGCCTCAAAATATTATTCCTATTGAATTATAACTGTTTATCAATACTCTGTTGTCGCACGAGTTATCATTACTCTGTTGTCGCGCGAGTTATCATTACTCTGTTGTCGCGCGAGTTATCTCAGTCAACTTGTATATTGTAATCTTGCAAAGTGTTGAGTAATGAATTTTTTTTGTACTGTGATATTGTAAGTAATCAGAGAGACTTGAGAGCCAACGATTTCTGGACCTCGCAACTGTTTAACCTGGGAACGTACTAAGTTGCTGTCGCTCTTACTCTCTACTGGCTGCCATGACTGTGACGTTGCTCTCTACTGGCTGTCATGACTGTGGTGTTGCTCTCTGCTGGCTGTCATGACTGTGGCGTTGCTCTCTGCTGGCTGTCATGACTGTGGCGTTGCTCTCTGCTGGCTGTCATGACTGTGGCGTTGCTCTCTGCTGGCTGTCATGACTGTGGTGTTGCTCTCTACTGGCTGTCATGACTGTGGTGTCACTCTCTACTGGCTGTCATGAGTGTGGTGTTGCTCTCTACTGGCTGTCATAAATGTGGCGTTGCTCTCTACTGGCTGTCATGACTGTGGTGTTGCTCTCTGCTGGCTGTCATGACTGTGGCGTTGCTCTCTGCTGGCTGTCATGAGTGTGGTGTTGCTCTCTGCTGGCTGTCATGAGTGTGGTGTTGCTCTCTACTGGCTGTCATGAGTGTGGTGTTGCTCACTACTGGCTGTCATAAATGTGGCGTTGCTCTCTACTGGCTGTCATGACTGTGGTGTTGCTCTCTGCTGGCTGTCATGACTGTGGCGTTGCTCTCTGCTGGCTGTCATGACTGTGGTGTTGCTCTCTACTGGCTGTCATGACTGTGGTGTTGCTCTCTACTGGCTGTCATGACTGTGGCGTTGCTCTCTACTGGCTGTCATGACTGTGGTGTTGCTCTCTACTGGCTGTCATGACTGTGGCGTTGCTCTCTACTGGCTGTCATGACTGTGGCGTTGCTCTCTACTGGCTGTCATGACTGTGGCGTTGCTCTCTACTGGCTGTCATGACTGTGGCGTTGCTCTCTACTGGCTGTCATGACTGTGACGTTGCTCTCTACTGGCTGTCATGACTGTGGCGTTGCTCTCTACTGGCTGTCATGACTGTGGCGTTGCTCTCTGCTGGCTGTCATGACTGTGGCGTTGCTCTCTACTGGCTGTCATGACTGTGGTGTTGCTCTCTACTGGCTGTCATGACTGTGGCGTTGCTCTCTACTGGCTGTCATGACTGTGACGTTGCTCTCTACTGGCTGTCATGACTGTGACGTTGCTCTCTACTGGCTGTCATGACTGTGACGTTGCTCTCTACTGGCTGTCATGACTGTGGCGTTGCTCTCTGCTGGCTGTCATGACTGTGACGTTGCTCTCTACTGGCTGTCATGACTGTGGTGTTGCTCTCTACTGGCTGTCATGACTGTGGCGTTGCTCTCTACTGGCTGTCATGACTGTGGCGTTGCTCTCTGCTGGCTGTCATGACTGTGGTGTTGCTCTCTACTGGCTGTCATGACTGTGGTGTTGCTCTCTACTGGCTGTCATGACTGTGGTGTTGCTCTCTACTGGCTGTCATGACTGTGGCGTTGCTCTCTACTGGCTGTCATGACTGTGGCGTTGCTCTCTGCTGGCTGTCATGACTGTGGTGTTGCTCTCTACTGGCTGTCATGACTGTGGTGTTGCTCTCTACTGGCTGTCATGACTGTGGTGTTGCTCTCTACTGGCTGTCATGACTGTGGCGTTGCTCTCTACTGGCTGTCATGAATGTGGCGTTGCTCTCTACTGGCTGTCATGAATGTGGCGTTGCTCTCTACTGGCTGTCATGACTGTGGCGTTGCTCTCTACTGGCTGTCATGACTGTGGCGTTGCTCTCTACTGGCTGTCATGACTGGTGTCACTTTACTGGCTGTCATGACTGGTGTCACTTTACTGGCTGTCATGACTGGTGTCACTTTACTGGCTGTCATGACTGGTGTCACTTTACTGGCTGTCATGACTGGTGTCACTTTACTGGCTGTCATGACTGGTGTCACTTTACTGGCTGTCATGACTGGTGTCACTTTACTGGCTGTCATGACTGGTGTCACTTTACTGGCTGTCATGACTGGTGTCACTTTACTGGCTGTCATCACTGGTGTCACTTTACTGGATGTCATGACTGTGGTGTCACCCTCTACTATCTGTCATGACTGTGGTGATACTCTCTACTGGCTGTCATGACTGTGGTGTCACTCTCTACTGGTTGCAATGAATGTGGTGTTGCTCTCTACTGGCTGTCATGACTGTGGTGTTGCTCTCTACTGGCTGTCATGACTGTGGTGTTGCTTTCTACTGGCTGTCATGAATGTGGCGTTGCTCTCTACTGGCTGTCATGAATGTGGCGTTGCTCTCTACTGGCTGTCATGAATGTGACGTTGCTCTCTACTGGCTGTCATGAATGTGGCGTTGCTCTCTACTGGCTGTCATGACTGTGGTGTTGCTCTCTACTGGCTGTCATGACTGTGGTGTTGCTCTCTACTGGCTGTCATGACTGTGGTGTCACTCTCTACTGGTTGCAATGAATGTGGTGTTGCTCTCTACTGGCTGTCATGACTGTGGCGTTGCTCTCTACTGGCTGTCATGATTGTGGCGTTGCTCTCTACTGGCTGTCATGACTGTGGTGTTGCTCTCTACTGGCTGTCATGACTGTGGTGTCACTCTCTACTGGCTGTAATGACTGGTGTCACTTTATTGGTTGCCATGAATGTGGTGTCACTCTGTACTGCCTATCGTGACTGTGGTGTCACAGTCTACTGGCTGTCATGACTGTGGTGTCACTCACTACTGCCTGTCATGACTGTGGTGTCATTCTCTAATGACTGTTATGACTGTGGTGTCACTCTCCAATGACTTATGACTGTGGTGTCACTCTCCAATGACTGTCATGATTGTGGTGTCACTCTCTAATGACTGTCATGATTGTGGTGTCACACTCTACTGACTGTCATGACTGTGGTGTCACTCTCTAATGACTGCCATGACTGTGGTGTCACTCTCTAATGACTGTCATGACTGTGGTGTCACTATCTAATGATTGTCATGACTGTGATGTCACTCTCTAATGACTGTCATGACTGTGGTGTCACTCTCTAATGACTGTCATGACTGTGGTGTCACTCTCTAATGACTGTCATGACTGTGATGTCACTCTCTAATGACTGTCATGACTGTGGTGTCACTCTAATGACTGTCATGACTGTAGTGTTACTTTCTACTCGATCCCACTAAGGTACACAGGTGAGAAACATAGCTTGTGAACCAGGCTGCCCAGCTTTTGTGGTTGAGTGGATAAGAGCGTCACTTGGGAACCTCATCCCTCTCCCTGTTGTGGAATCGAGTCCTGCTGACTGCGATCTTTCTCTGTATACCCGCCTTTTTCTGCGTTGTGCATTGATATATATCGCAGAGAAACCGACGTTCAGAAATCGCTTTAAGAAACGATAGCAGGAAAAAATAAAATGAAAGCAGGAAAACAGAATTAAAAGTGGGAGAATTAAATAAAAGCGCGAAGACTAAAAACAGGTAGGAGAATTGGTAGGCAATGCTACGGTACCTTGGCGAGTCCCTCAAGCATCAACCAGGCACTCTCTCCCTCTGCAGGAGGTGGACACCCCTATGGAGAGCTGTGCATCACTTGAGAGGCGTGCCACCTGGGAAGGTTTGCACACATGGGGAAACGTATGTGCGCCCTTTCGGAGGTTTGTTTACACCCTGGGGACGTATGTGCAGGGAGCGTGTATCTGTCTCCACTGGGAGACGAGGTTCAGTGTGTGCCAGGAACAAGGCGTGACCCCAGGGGTCTACACCCCTCAAGGGGGTGTAGATGTGCACTGACGAGGGGTATACCTGGAGTTTACCTGGAGAGAGTTCCGGGGGTCAACGCCCCCGCGGCCCGGTCTGAGACCAGGCCTCCTGGTGTGCACTCTGACGAGATGTGTAAGTGTGCACTCTGAGGTGAATGGATAAGTAGGAGGAAGATTACCTGCCACTACTCAGGAGAAATTGCTGCTACCGGAAGAAATTTTAGGGAGGGGTTTATCATGGGCAGGCAGGGGGCTGGGACCCCCTTTAAGAAGTAAGGGCTAGGATTCTCTAACACAGGCAGGGGATAGCTTCCCCTAAAGGAGGCAGGGACAGGGACCCACCTAACACATGCAGGGGTTTCGACCCGTTTAATCAGGGGCTAGGACCCCCTAACACAGGCAGGGGTTGAAACTCCCCTAACACAAGATGGGGCTGGGACTCACTCCCCCCATCTTCAACACAGATATGGGCTGGGACGCGCTTATTTAGCCTGGAGACGACAAAAGTTGTAGCATTTACAAGAAGGTGGGACCTAGTATCTTCCAGAGCTCTGAACTACAACAAGCAACGCACTGCAACTCCATCCCTCACATGCACTCAAATCCTAAACCATCCAGTGCAAAAAACTCCTTTGCAACAACCCTTTATCTCCACTCCTAACTCCCACTGCTCCCCACCCTCCTCGACATCCCTCATCTACATGAACAATCCCTTCAACTACCTCTCACCCCCAACCCGCAACTCTCCCTTCACCCCTCCCACACCAGCCTTCCTGTGTCGTACCCTACCTCAGCCACGCTGGTGCGGGATTAGTTTGTAAAAACCTGCATCTGTGGCCCCAGTGGTGACCTATGCTAACCTCCCCATAGCGAATAGAAAAATATTCCTAGTTGGATGAATCTTACTAGAGTCGGCTGGTTGAGTGGCTTAACGCACTGGCTGGAGTTTTAGGACGCACTCGTAATGACACGATTGCAAACAAATCACGAAACGGGTCGTTCCGTGATATGTTTGCAATCGTTATTATAATTTCGTTAATCAAGATATGAACATACTGAACAAAGCGGAACACTTCAAGAAAGTTAATGAATTATCACACAGGAATACAAAAACAAAGTCTGTTAGAGCACTAAGCAATGGTTATTACATCAGACATGCATAGACAGGGGCCACAGAGGCTGAGCAATAATACATTTATTTGTAACTGCATACACTAAGATACTGTTTTTACAAGACTTACAATTACCCATAAACAGATATTACACGTATATGCTACGTACATTAACACCTAACTCTGTTATTACACAAGTGGCATCAGCAGAGCATCAGGATGAACACTGGGACTCGAGTCACTACTTGTCTAGCCCTAAGAGCACACTGACAAGAGTCAGCTGGTGTCTTGTCAGTTACCTGGTCAGAGGAAGAAGTATCAAGCACTCCATCACTTGTCAGTGCATCAAAAATCTTTTTGACATCATTGACCCATTTCATCTTATCAAAACAAGCCTTGTTAAAATGACAACTAGCTATCACTAGTTTTGTACTTCTTGCCAGGAATATATTCACAAACGCAATAAGAGCCAACAAAATTTTGTATCAAGCTTGGCAATTGAAGAAAACTTATTGGAATTCAGGAACACATCTTTAGAACCAATCTTGATGTTACTATGTTAAACATAACTTTGATATGGGCATTCTATAATCTGGTAAATTCAGCGGTAGCCCTTGTAAAGGATTCTCTCTCTCTCTCTCATAAAGATAAGTATTGTAAGTTGGTGCAGATGGCGAGTACAACACTCCTAATGAAGTATCGTATCACCACCATACAGGGATGTGATGGGACTCCTACTGCGACATTTGCACTCTTATCAAGATTGATCACATCGACTCCAGGCTGAGGGACTGATTACCTCCACCTCATTCTGATCTTATGCAATTCTTCTCTGTACTGGACTGAGGAAGCTACTGGTTGACGAAACGTTTCCACGATAAAGTATTGCATAAGTGTCTACTTCATCATCCTGTCGGTTCTCTGAACCATTTATCTACATTTAGGACAGGGCTGATGGCACATTTCGACTTTGAGAATTGCTGTATGTCCTACGGCTGGCGTGTGTGCTCGTGGCACAGGAACAAAAGAATTAGCTGCAGAAGAAACACCACTGGGAACAGGATACGCACTCGACACGACAGGAAAAGTGCGATTCAGCACTGGGACAACAGCTATTACTTGATAAATGACCGCTGCGGTGAGAACATTTAGTGTACCCATGTCTGAAGTCAATGGCACCCTATCAAAGATAAACCCTACTGTGAAGTGCTTTAAAAACAAAAGCTTTGCCGAATCTAAAATCAACAC
>NC_091342.1:28911805-29016805 GCF_038502225.1 Cherax quadricarinatus | reverse complement strand
GAATACCAAACTAGCTTCAAGACACGTAGATAGCATACCAAAGTAGTACCGAATAATGCAACATAATTTATATCTTCAAAATTCTGGAGGGATTGGTCACAAATCTGTACGCCATAATCACTTCCTACGGAAGAGGCTCGTTAGACCGTGTAAAATATTCCACTGAAGTGCAGGAGTGCAATGAGCTATCTAAAAGTATGTCTTTTTAAAACCCTTTCTTCATAAATATATTGCCAGCTGATCTGTTCCTGACCAGTCGGGTTGTGGTGCATACATATGAATGCCTGCGGCTAGCACCAACAGCCTAATTCATCAGGCTCCTGAACTGAAGGTTTCGTTAGTCCCTCTGTACTATACCATCTTGTAATATGGTTCCTGATTTACATATTCCTAGTTCCCCATTAATATAATTATGGGGGAGCGATAAACCTGTAGGATTATACAGCGCATGTGGGGGGGGGGATGGAAGGTATTCAGGCTCAATTCAGGGAAGCGGAGTACAGATCCAATTCCCTAGATCTAGAGCCCCTCATCAGCGTCAAGGAACCTCCCTTGAGGGGTCTCAGTACTGACTGTTATGTGCAGTGTTGCAGGTGTGATGTGTGAAGAAGAGGTTCACTGTGTTCTGTTTCGGTGTGTGTTTGTATTTCCTGCTTTCTTTTCTTTGTTTCTTTGCTCTATATTTATATGTTCCCTTCACATGGGATGCTGGGCAGCTCATCTTGTAACAATGGTTAGTAATAATGATTTGTACACCTTATGGTGAAAATACCCACACACTGCGACAGCAACATTTCCTTTATCAATATGGTGGAATACTTTCTGATGTGCGGAGTATTCACATACTATTCCATAGTCGCAAATCTCCCTTGTGACATTTTCTGTCTTGTTTACTGCAATGATTTTCCGGGTGGTCCTGTTTATCATGCTCTCGGTATATTTCTTTCGATTCATAATTTTGTCTTTCTTGCTCTAGACATGTTTCTTGTGTTCCTCTATCATGCATCATTGTTTCTGTCTAATCTGTGATGTTCTGCACTTGGTTTCTTATTCATTCCGTATATAATTTGTCTTCTTTTCCTCTTCCCATATAACACCAGTAATTCCTCTAAGACTGTGTTCACTATTATTAACATTAAACCTACCAACAGTTCTTATTCTCTCCCACAAAATCAGACACATTCACTTTATGTAATTAGTTTGTTAGCTATGGTATTCATCATAGTGCAGAAAACATGGAACTTTACCTAGTTTATCTCACACTGCATACCTCTTATGCTATGGATAAATCACTAGGTTGTTATACTCCTTGTATCAGATACAGATGTTAGCTCCCTGCCAGAAATTCAGACTCAGTTTAGACTAAGATACGACTTTCTGACGGTTACTACCTGATTCTGCCACATTGTTGTAGATATTAGCAGCATTTAACTGCCCGGGTCACCAAGCTCGGTTGACATTCACAATGTCTTCCCATGGGTAGAGGTACATTGTACCTCTTCTTCTTCAGGGACCATTGTCCCTAAAACCTAGCCTCAATCTCCACCCTCACAGGGCTTGTAGGGAGAAGCTAGTCCTCTGGTCTGCCGCCTTCCCCGCCCCGCGGGGCTCGTAGGTAGTGGCAGATGTTGTGGAGCCGCAGGTGTTGTGCTCTGATTCTGCCACAACAGAGTTAATGGGTTAGCAAAGCTTACTTGTTGGGTAGCACTAAAAATTGGTCTATCAAATATTTCTGCTAAGAGGCTTTGGGACTGAGAAAGAGAAGCCTAGTATGGGCCAGTAGGTCTGCTGCAGTGTTCCTACCCACCAACACATTGGTCACGGTGGCCAATAACACACGGGCCAGGGTAGCCACCAGCACACAGGCCAGGTGGCCACCAAAACATGGGCCAGGGTGGCCCCACACCCGGGCCAACTACGCTCAATAAATCGTTAAGGCTCGCGGGTGACACTTTAGCCTCAATTATTTACTCTCCAAGTTCAAGGGCGGCTTGACTGTGACAGTTGTGGGAGGGGTGACAGTGGGAGGGGTGACAGTGGCAGTAGTGGGAGGAGCGACAGTGGCAGTAGTGGGAGGGGTAACAGTGGTAGTAGTGGAGTGACAGTGGGAGGGGTGACGTGGCAGTAATGGGAAGGGGTGACAGTGGGAGGGGTGACGTGGCAGTAGGGGAAGGGGTGACAGTGGTAGGGGTGACAGTGGGAGGGGTGACGTGGCAGTAGGGGAAGGAGTGACAGTGGTAGTGGGGTGGAGTGACCGTGGTAGTGGGTGGAGTGACAGTGGTAGTGGGTGGAGTGACAGTGGTAGTGGGTGGGGTGACAGTGGCAGCAGTGCGAGGGCAGACTGTGGGAGTAGTGGGAGAGGTGACAGTGGTAGTAGGGAAGGGGTGACAGCGACAGTAGGGGAAGGAGTGACAGTAGTGGGTGGGATGACAGTGACAGTAGTAGGTGCGATGACAGTGACAGTAGTGGGAGGGAGGGAGCAGTTACTATGGCAGTGGTGTGAGAGAGGGAAGAGAGAGAGAGGGAAGAGAGAGAGAGAGAGGGAAGAGAGAGAGAGAGAGAGGGAAGAGAGAGAGAGAGAGAGAGAGAGAGAGAGAGAGAGAGAGAGAGAGAGAGAGAGAGGGAAGAGAGAGGGGAGAGAGAGAGGAAAGCGTGGTTAATGTGGCACATGTGGGAGAGGTAATGGAGTGGTAGGTGGAGTAGAGAAGGAGTAACAGAGAAAGGTGAGGACAGGACACACGAGAGAGTTAAAGAGTGGAGGATTTTTTTCATTTAACAAAATTGTTGGATACATAAGGCAATTGGTCTCTGTTGTACATGACGGTCACGCAGCAGGAACAAATACATCCTACGTTTACCCAGTCATATTCCAGCACACAAGAGGACTCGCATGCATAGTGTCCCAGTCCGTCATCCTGAGCCGAGTGTTCAGTACGGCAATGAGCTTATAGTCAAGTATTCAATTAAAGGTTCATCAGCTACTGGAACTTCAAGGGTTTCGTTTCAGTAGCACTGTAGTTCCTATTACATAAGAATTACTATTAAATAACGAAACAAGGCACAATACCGTGACTGAAACGATACACAAATAACCCGACTCACGAAATCGTAATGACACGATTGCAACCAAACCATACCCCGGCCGGGATTGAATCCGCGGTCAGAGAGTCTCAAAATAACCCGCACATAGAAGAGAGGAGCTTACGACGACGTTTCGGTCCGACTTGGACCATTTACAAAGTCACACAAGTCATATCTCAAGATAACTTATCCCATACACAGGCGAAATTAAATTTCTATGATGATATCTCCATCACAGACCATAGGAACAATATATATATATATATATATATATATATATATATATATATATATATATATATATATATATATATATATATATATATATATATATATATATATATATATCGTGCCGAATAGGTAAAACTTGCTATTTTGGCTTAAACAGCAATGCACTTCATGCCGAATAAGGCAAGCGAAAATTTGTGTATACAATAATTTCGCAAAAGTCATTCTGAACCTAACGAAAAAAATATATTTCATTTGTGTTTGTTTATTATTAAATTACTGTAAACTTATCTAAAATATATTTAGTTGGATTAGGCTAAATTAAATTGCGCTTGTTATAATAAGGTTAGGTAAATTTTCTAAGAGTCTTTTAATACAAAAGTATTAATTTTTACATTAACATATATGAAAAAAATATATCTTTAAACTTATTAGAGAAAATTTTAGAAAGGACTTAATTTTAAATGAGTTCTTCATATTTTACAAGTTTTACCCATTCATACATTCTCATACATTCCCCTCTTTGTCTCCAAGGACAAAGTTCTTTGTCTCCACAGACTCCTAAGTGCACCGTGCGAAGAGCACGGTGCTCTTCGCACCTACTCCTAGGTTGAGGGACTGATTACCTCATCTTCTGTACATAGTTCTACTGTCTTCAAGTTATGTCCTGGAATTTGTAATGATAAAGCCACTGGATGGCGAAACGTCTACAATAAAGATACCCAGATGTTGCACATTTGTCTTAATTTCATCTTGTCGGTATTGTATACCATTCTTGTACAACTTGTCAGACACTGCAACATCATGGAATATATATAAACTCCTGGAGATGGGAAGTACAGTGCCTACACTCTGAAGGAGGGGTGTTAATGTTGCAGTTTTATAACTGTAGTGTAAAGCACCCTTCTGGCAAGACAGTGATGGAGTGAATGATAGTGAAAGTTTTTCTTTTTCGGGCCACCCTGCCTTGGTGGGAATCGGCCAGTGTGATAATAAAAAAAATAATAAAAATATATGCAATAAGATCACAGTAAACAGGTGATTTCAGAATATGCAAAACATTATATATATATATATATATATATATATATATATATATATATATATATATATATATATATATATATATATATATATATATATATATATATAATGTCGTGCCTTATATGTAAAACTGGTCAATTACCAAAAACTCATTTAAAATTAAGTCCTTTCTAAAATTTTCTCCTATACGTTCAAAGATATATTTTTTTCATTAATGTTAATGTAAAAAATTTTAAATTTGCACCAGAAGAATCTTAGAAAACTTACCTAACCTTATTATAACAAGCGCAATTTATTTTAGCCTAACCCAACTAAATATATTTTAGATTTGTTTACAATAATTTAATACTAAACAAACACAGTGAAATATATTTTCTTAGTTAAGTTCAGAATGATTTTGGCGAAATTATTGCATACACAAATTTTCGCTTGTCCTATATGGCAAGATGAGCGTTGCTATTTAAGCCAAGATCGCAAGTTCTGCCTATTCGGCACGACATATACATTATATATATATATATATATATATATATATATATATATATATATATATATATATATATATATATATATATATATATATATATATATTATACATATATATATATATATATATATATATATATATATATATATATATATATATATATATATATATGGAATAAGATCACAGTAAACAGGTGATTTCAGAATATGCACAACAACCACTGTGAAAGAAAAGAGAAATTCCAAGCGCTTTCGTTACTACTCACATTATCAAGGAACAATATATATATATATATATATATATATATATATATATATATATATATATATATATATATATATATATATATATATATATATATATATATATATATATAATTGTGGCCACGAACGAATGGTATTGAATCAATGACTATACTGCGACTAGCCGACCACTCAAACCCATGTCTTTTTGGCCCTGCCTCGTGGTGAGCGAAAATCACATGACGCTCTAACCCACTGGACCACCCAACTCTGCTGGGTGCTTGATTCTTGTAGGAGTGCTTAGTCCAGTGTGTTAGAGCGTCATGTGATTGTCGCTCACCACGAGGCAGGGCCAAAACGACATGGGTTCGAATCCTTCGAATCCCTGTTTCGGAGACAAACGTGTTTGTGGAAATCTAAAGCGTCTCGTTTAACAGGATACCCGGGTGGCGTAATTAAAGATCGAGGGTTCGAAGTTCAGCCAGTGCACGTTTGGGACCAGGGGTCCCTAACGTGCGGCCCAAGGGCCGCATGTGGTCCTTCTAGAAAATGGATGCGGCCCTCACACGTAATTATGAATTCACTTAAGTGGGTTCCACACTGCCACAGTCTCAAAAATTACAAACTATTTAAAGCCGTTTTACACCAAAACCTTATCGCCACCTCTAATAACCACCTTTCACTTCCGTGCTAGTCTGTCCTAGTAGCACATGAAGTTCCTGCTACACCACAATGTCTACAATATGTCTACACCACAGTCATGTCTACAACATGTCTACACCACAGTCATGTCTACAACATGTCTACACCACAGTCATGTCTACAACATGTCTACACCACAGTCATGTCTACAATAACTTAGAAATTTTTCTTCTATATATTTAAATTTCTAGGTGTCTCAAAATTTTCATAGAAATTAAAATTAAAGTATTACTATCTCTAATAAAACTTGAATTATTTACCTGTGTCACATCTTACCACTTTCAGTATATTATTTTACCATATCAGAAACACGGCTGATCAACCAGGTTGTGATGGATATGTGGGGCAGCGGGGCTCCAGCAGCAACAACCTGGTTGACCAGGCAAGCCTGACCCATGGCTAGGCTCCGCGAGTAGTGAGACTCTCGAAACTCAAAGGTATATCAAAGGTATATTTATAATGCTATAAGTATATTGTTAATGCCGATTACAAAATGGGTCCTCCTTTAAATCTGGCTTTTCAAATTGGGCCTTTTACACGCAAATAACCCGCACAAAGGAGAGAGAGGAGCTTACGACGACGTTTCGGTCAGTCTTGGACGATCTACCACTTTATAAATAATCTACGTCGGACCGAAACGTCGTCGTAAGCTCCTCTCTCCCATGTGCGGGTTATTTGTGTATTGTTCCAGTCACGGTATTGTGCCTTTTTGTACTTTATGTACCTTCCATACTAAAAGGTTGGACTACAGCTCTAGACACTCAACTACCTACGTAATCTCTCCACTAGTCAACACATCTATCAAGTAGCCATGAATAACCTGTCTCTTGCTTCCTCTCGCATCTTCTGCCGTAACAAAAACTTTCTTATCATGCTTTCCTGAGGCACATTATCACCTGTCACTCAGCATCCTTCCCACCACCTCCCCTCCATCTGTCTTCTACCATCTGTCATCTACCACCTAGCCTCCCCCACCACCGGCCCTCCCTCGCCACCTATCATACCTAACCACCTGCAGCCAGAAGTGGCTAGTTGATCAAGCACCAGTAGGTCATCCTGTGAGAGGTAGTGGCCATCCCTGCTGTATCATAACAGCCATGATACATTAATGGAGAGGCTAAACGCTATTGTGTGAGAGAGTCTCGTTACCATCGGCAAACCGAGAATAAAAAAATGATTTGCAAAACTTTCTCCACGCATTTCTTCTGAATTCGGGATCAATGTGTTGAGAGAAAAGTCCAAAATAATTGTGTGTGTGTGTTGGTGTTTAGTAAAAACCTTTTACAAGTATAATAATGACAAATAACAAAAAGGCACAATACCGTGACTGGAACGATACACAAATAACCCGCACATAAAAGAGAGAAGCTTACGACGACGTTTCGGCCCGACTTGGACCATTGACAAAGTCACACTGACACTGACTTTGTCAATGGTCCAAGTCGGGCCGAAACGTCGTCGTAAGCTTCTCTCTTTTATGTGCGGGTTATTTGTGTATAATAATGACAAGTCGTGGTGTAACACATCTAGCTTATGAAAAACGTTTTGCTCACTCAATGGTCCTAGGACCGAAACGTCTCCAAAATTAAATGTCTTAAAAGTTTGTTCACATCTTAACAAGAGACTTTGTCTCGGGTGATTTAAAAGATTTTAGCGCTGTTAACTGGCGTCTGTTAGAGACGAGGAGTCATAGGTAGCTGGATATATTAGTATTGTGGTAACTTAGGATTAGCTATCAGGTAGGTAACAGCCTGATTTTGAGCTAAAATCTTATCTTATTTCAATGCTGCCTTTATTAACCTTCTGCCATGTTTCTGTATGTTATATATACTGTATGTTTGATACTTTTCTAATTTTACATCTCTCTTATCTACTATTCACTGTTATCTCAACCATACCCCCGGCCGGGATTGAACCCGCGGTCATAGAGTCTCAAAACTCCAGCCCGTCGCGGGTTCAATCCCGGCCGGGGGTATGGTTTATTTGCAATCGTGTCATTACGATTTCTTAAGTCACTGTTATCTCGTTATCTTGTCTTTCATGTACTGCATTTATGCCTGCTATCTTATTTGAATTTTATGCTATACTGTTGTCATTTCAGGTTTGATATACCACGTTGCCTCTAACTTAAGTTCACTACCTAGATTTATGATATCTTATTCTAACCTCTATGTTATCACTTCTGTTTATACTGTGTCTATTTATCTTATGTTATTTTTTTAATTTTTTGCAATATTTCCTCTTTGACATGTATACACCTTTTTTTTCCCCTGTGATCTGATCTACTATTTTCAGAATTCGTGTTAATGTTTATTTCTGATTATGCCACAGTACGATATTTATTCTCCTGCTTTGTGATCTTAAATTTTCTGTGCCTGGTCTTTATCCACAATTTCCTACTCTGTCTTCACCATTTCTGAACTTTCATTAAGTTCCAGGCGTAGTATCTTATTCCTGTTTTTCACCTTACCTGTTATTTAACCTATGCTACTCCATTTATGTCTTTACTTCTCTTTCTTGTGTTTGTATTTATTTCCTCGCCTTTCTTTCGCCATCTTACTAATTAACCCCAATATTTCATGCCCTCTCCTTGTGCCTGAAATTTAGCCTAGTTTTTACATTACATTTCTGTCTCTTGATTATTTTTTATTATTTTTTTTATGGAATTCCCTTTACTTTGTTTTTGTGTTATTTATTTACTTAATTTGTGTCTTTGGGATTCAAGAGTTAGGATTTATGAGTGTTGTCAGGAAGGCAGTGAACTTGTGGCTTGAACTAGTCAACCTCAGGCAAGCTGAGGTCTTGAACTAGACAATCTCAGGCAAGCTGAGGTCTTGAACTAATCAACCTCAGGAAAGCTGAGGGCCTGAACTAGTCAACCTCAGGCAAGCTGAGGGCCTGAACTAGTCAACCTCAGGCAAGCTGAGGGCCTGAACTAGTCAACCTCAGGCAAGCTGAGGGCCTGAACTAGTCAACCTCAGGCAAGCTGAGGGCCTGAACTAGTCAACCTCAGGCAAGCTGAGGGCCTGAACTAGTCAACCTCAGGCAAGCTGAGGGCCTGAACTAGTCAACCTCAGGCAAGCTGAGGGCCTGAACTAGTCAACCTCAGGCAAGCTGAGGGCCTGAACTAGTCAACCTCAGGCAAGCTGAGGGCCTGAACTAGTCAACCTCAGGCAAGCTGAGGGCCTGAACTAGTCAACCTCAGGCAAGCTGAGAGCTTGAACTAGTCAACCTCAGGCAAGCTGAGGGCTTGAACTAGTCAACCTCAGGCAAGCTGAGGTCTTGAACTAGTCAACTTCAGGCAAGCTGAGGTCTTGAACTAGTCAACCTCAGGCAAGCTGAGAGCTTGAACTAGTCAACCTCAGGCAAGCTGAGGGCTTGAACTAGTCAACCTCAGGCAAGCTGAGGGCCTGAACTAGTCAACCTCAGGCAAGCTGAGGGCCTGAACTAGTCAACCTCAGGCAAGCTGAGGGCCTGAACTAGTCAACCTCAGGCAAGCTGAGGGCCTGAACTAGTCAACCTCAGGCAAGCTGAGGGCCTGAACTAGTCAACCTCAGGCAAGCTGAGGTCTTGAACTAGTCAACCTCAGGCAAGCTGAGGGCCTGAACTAGTCAACCTCAGGCAAGCTGAGAGCCTGAACTAGTCAACCTCAGGCAAGCTGAGAGCCTGAACTAGTCAACCTCAGGAAAGCTGAGAGCCTGAACTAGTCAACCTCAGGCAAGCTGAGAGCCTGAACTAGTCAACCTCAGGCAAGCTGAGGGCCTGAACTAGTCAACCTCAGGCAAGCTGAGGGCCTGAACTAGTCAACCTCAGGCAAGCTGAGAGCCTGAACTAGTCAACCTCAGGCAAGCTGAGGGCCTGAACTAGTCAACCTCAGGCAAGTTGAGGGCCTGAACTAGTCAACCTCAGGCAAGCTGAGGTCTTGAACTACACAACCTCAGGCAAGTTGAGGGCCTGAACTAGTCAACCTCAGGCAAGCTGAGGGCCTGAACTAGTCAACCTCAGGCAAGCTGAGAGCTTGAACTAGTCAACCTCAAGCAAGCTGAGAGCTTGAACTAGTCAACCTCAGGCAAGCTGAGAGCTTGAACTAGTCAACCTCAGGCAAGCTGAGAGCTTGAACTAGCCAGAAGCACAAGTCTGGCATGAACCAGAAGCACAAGTCTGGCATGAACCTCGGAACATAACAGAAAAATTTTAGCTTCGTTAGTCAGCTGGTAGAACCGACATCCACGCTGGAGGCCGCAGAGAGTTGTCATGATGAATGATTCGTGGTTCAGTAACGCAGAAGTTCCCCAGTAAAGTAATAGGGTCAAACGGTAAACCATTTTCGTGTCCAATAGTTGTGAATATAACCACCAAGTGATAGTAAATGAAAACAAAAGACTTATAACAAGTTCTCATGGGGAATATTGGGTAAACAAAATATTTTGTTTTAGTATTAAACTATGTTATACCCGCATGTACTGTTATATTGTATAAACATATGTAAAAAAAATCCTATTTCCCCTGCTTTGCCATTTCTTTATGAATAATTGTTCTGTTGATTTATTTTAATACAAGTGCCAAATTTATTCTGCTTATTTATTTTTAACTAAAAATAATTTTCTCTGATGCATTAATGGAATCCCTGCGAAGGAGAGACACTTATACTGAACCAAAGAAGGAATGGCATAGACAACCCATTACTGAGTCATTTGTGGAGAATTTGCCATGGAAAAGGACAGGTTGAACACTACCTGTTGAACGTATGATGGCCATTGCTATCCCAGGAGCCAGTTATTCACTCCTCTCAGTATCGCTTATTATTTGTTTTTCGATATCATTTTTCTCCCGTGCAGCATCTTCCAAGACGTCGTCCCGGGTCAACGTCTCCTACACTTAGCATCTCAACTATTATTACCCGGGTACTGGCCGCTACTACTCTTGTGTACTTTTGTTATCAACAACTGTTTTCTATAATCTTGTATAGCTGTTGGGTCAGGTTGTAGGATCATAGTTCCAATCTTGTCACCAATTCCTAAGCTGAATCCACCACACTAGTACAGCTTGTATGACAATATCATGGCATAGCAATCATTCAATTCCTCTGAAGATGTGTAAGCACATGAAAGTACCCAGGTTTTATTTCGTATTTTCACTGTGGTATTTTTTCATATTTGCAATCACTCGTTTTATTGTGATTTCTTACAAACAGGAATATAAAGAAATGGCATCAAGCACTACTGACCCAAAATCGATCTGACTATAAATTTCTTGACGAATATGGATTCCTTTAAACTTTCGAGATTTTCCTGTGCTTTGGTGACGGTGCAAGTTAAGTCAATAAGGGTCTGGATGATTTACTGCATATAGAACATAGTCATGTGATGGAAATTTTAAATGCTGTCCAGACATGTGTCATCAATTGTACACCATGTTCATGCAGCAAATTTCGTGTTCCAGTATCATTTAAACTCCTTGATAAGATGCAAGAAGCGTACATTTCACTGTTCATAAAGATGCTGGAATTACAATCTGGATTCATGACTGATTTTTAAAAAAATCTGATATTAAGTGCTTATAAATCTTTCCTACTTCTCTGTTACCTTGTGTGTTTCGCTTCTCTCAAAATATACATTCGAAAAATAATTGAGATAGGATAAGAGAAAAGTATCCAAATTAATGAAGTTACCTTGAAAGTAAGAAGTTTTTCATCTTTCCCTTTTTTACCAACTGATATTTCGAGAAGCTGGTAAATACCGACAACCTTCCACAAGAACTAGAGTTCTACCTGTAAATGTTCAGCATTGGATGCGAAAGAGGTCAATACATTGTCATATGTATTTCTCATCAACAAATGGATAGTCCATAATAACAGAAAATATACCTCGCACCAGAAACTTAGAATAGTATAATAATGTTCTTTAAAACTCAGTGCCGTGCAATGTATCCTAATTAAAGTTCATTACAATTGACACAGCTGAGGAAAGTTCAGTTTGAACGGGGTGAGAAGTACGACGGCGAGAGGAAGTAGAGAGACTTGTACAAACAGTCGCAGGTTAAGAGGCACCTAAGTTCCCCAGTCTTCTAATAGTTCATTTTTCCACTATAATCTACCTTGTCCATTATTATTATCGCATTTGCTTTGTCTGTTTCGTAATGTGAAGTCCAGGATCTTTCCTTAATTCATGGTATAACTTAACAAATCTTTGAGGACAACTGTACTGGAGAGGTCTGAGCAAAGCTCAGAATTAAGGAAAGATCCTGGACTTCACATTACGAAACAGACATAGCAAATGCGATAATAATTATGGACAAGGTAGATTATAGAGGAAAAAATGAGCATATTAGAAAACAGGAGTACTTACGTGTCCTTTAATCCTGCAAGATAAAATCCAGAGAACAACACTGGAGACTACGATCAGTAGCTTGTAACTTGTATCAGTGTAAGGAATTGGTTCTAAATGTTTTTATAAGCGTTTTAGTATTTTGGTCAATGTTTCTAATATAAATATTTTTTTTTATACGGAGAGTGAAATTACCGGGATTACAAATGACTGGGAGTTAAATAACCGGGAGTTAAATACCCGGTGAGTTAAATTACCGCAAGTCAAATTTCTGGTAACCATTTTTAGCTTTATGTTTTATCGCCTCTGTTTTACTTGTGTTTTAAACAATGTATATTATGAAATAAATTATCTCAGTAACCTTTACGTCATTATCATGTCTCTCCTAGTCTTTTTTTTATAAGAATGTTAGAAGGGATTTCTCGAAGGTTCTCATCATAAATGAACACTCTAGGTTCCGAGAGCAGTCTAGTTAAAAAATCTAGATATTGTCTTCTGAACATGCTTTCACGTACGTAACCACCATGTTGGTCCTTCTCTTCCTTGATTCGCCGGTACGCTCCCGGCCCGGGACTTTTCCAGATGGTGACCCGGCCTGTTGCGTATTTTTTAATAGTGCTGACTAAAGTCGTTTATAATGTTTTAAAGCTTTCTTCGTTGAGGTATCTGAGGGCATTTCTGAGAGCAGCTACCATTCCATGCGCCACTTGTATTATTCCTATTTTCCTAACACGATTCTTGCAGTTTCTTCCCTCCTTGTCTATCCTCTGCATCTGGCCTACCTCCAACCTCTCCTGTTTGCGTCGCCTTGCACTCTTTTTTTCGGATAGATCTTCAGCAACCCTTTCTTTGACTATTTTCACAAATCTGTTCATGTCTTCTTGTAGCTTGCATACCCCCCCCCCTTATCCTACCCCATTGTGGTGATAATAATCTCAATATGATGTTCTCAGAAAATAACGATACATATGATTAATATCCTGACAGGTCTTTGACACACAATATGGATAAGGAAATCAATAGTATCAATGTTTGAGGGAATCTATTTGTTAGGTAGTTTTTAATTTAAGAGGTATTCCTTGTACCAGTGCCTGTTCTTATTGTCTGTGCATCAGTCTTTTGTTTAATGCTTTTTCAAATGCCTTACAGTGCGCAGGATGCATATTACCCATCCTGCCTTGGAATTACAACAGGCTGGCTTGGAAAGGTTTTTCCGTCCCTAAATCTACTGATTATCTGTAATGTAGTTCCTCTTATTTAGATGCATCACCAACATCTTTACTCACCTATTTGTACTCGCCTGTTTGTGGCTTCAGGAGTCGAGATTCAGAATCTGGCCCTGCATCTTAACTTACAGTTCTTCAGATTCAATCCGTCTTTGTCTGGTGGTTCCCCCTCTGGCTCTTCTTTCCTAAAATGTCGTTAGGTTCAGTTTCTTTAACCTCTCCTCATAGTTCATGCACTTTAGTTTAGGAACAAGCCTTGTATACTTCTGTACTTTCTCCAGTTTCTTAACACGTTTTTTTCAGGTGGGGTTCCATAGTGGCGCTGCATACTCCAAGATGGGCCTACTGAATGTTGTGTAAAAGGTCTGGAATGACTCTCTGTTGAGATTCCTGAAGGCTAATTACTCTTTTATTTGCCAGACGACCATTACCTGTAATGGTTATTCGGCTGATGTAAGCCTCTGGTGTTATAGTGGGCACTGTGCTCACCCCTAGGTCAATTTTTTTTTTCTGAGTTAAGTCTGTAGCATGTATCCCCCTAATCTACACCTGTTTCCGGTCTTCTTTCTCCTTCCACAATCTTCATGACCTTCCAAATACTGGAGCTGAAGTCAACCAACCCACTTACGTGACCACGATTGTAATCTGTCCAGATCCCTTCGTAGCCTTTCCTTGTCCTCATCTGTTGCTAGTCTCCTCGTTAGTTTCACATCAGCTAACAGAGATACTTCTAAATCAATCCCATCTTGAATGTCAATTACAGAAACCAGAAACAGTACTGGTCCTAACACCGATCCTTGCGGAAGCCAGCCAGTAGTAACTCTTCCTCATTCTGACGTCTTTCCTGAGAGTCGCTCTATCTTAGAGGAAGGAAACAGTCTTTGATCCATTGGAGTACGTTTCCTATTATTCCCGCCTAAATCTCGCCCTGCTTTTTATGGAGTATATTATTATGACGCTTTCTTGCTTCTAAAAAAAAAAAAGAATGTATTCTACCCAATTCTCTCCTATTTCTCGCACCTCTGTTACTGTGTCACAGAACTGCAACAAGACAAAATTTCCCATTCCTAAACCCAGTCTGGTTATTGTTTGTTGAAGGCAAAGTTTGCCATTCCTAAACCCAAGGGTATTGTTTGTTGAAGACAAAGTTTACCATTCGTAAACCCAAGCTGGTTGTTTTTGAAACTACTTGTGTGTGTTCTACCACTCCACCCATGATGAGTCTCATCATTGCCTTGCAAGTTTTGCATGTCAGAAACAGGTGTTAGTTTATTCCCTCCTGTTCGTCCCCTTTCTTAAATACAGGAACTACATTTGTTGTCTTCCAGATCTCTGGTAACCGTGCCATTATCAGCTGACTTATTGTAGATCATAATTAGTAGTTTAGACAATGCTTCTTCACACTCTTGCAGAATTCATGGTGACATGTTGTCACGGCTCATTTGCCTTCCTTGTCTTTTTTCTCGTGTGTGTGTGTGTGTGTGTGTGTGTGTGTGTGTGTGTGTGTGTGTGTGTGTGTGTGTGTGTGTGTGTGTGTGTGTGTGTGTGTGTGTACACCTTTGCGTGCACAAGAGACCTCAGCCAGGCAGTGGTTGTCGACTCCCCACACCAACGCACCTGCAAAGAGGAAATGAACAATTAACAACAATAAGCTGTAGCTTCTACACACACACACACACACACACACACACACACACACACACATACACACACACAAACACACACATACACAAATACAACACACACAAATACACACGCACACAACGAACACAAACACACGCACACGCGCGCGCACACACACACACACACACACACACACACACACACACACTAACCACAGTAACAAAGTCAATCAAAATTTATTTTGAAAACAAAAAACCCTAAATTCTTGGGATTAAATAATAATGAATCTGACAAACTGACAGAGTTCACAATATATCTTTCTCGATTATATTATACAAATTAATATTATATATTATATATACATAATAATATATATATATATATATATATATATATATATATATATATATATATATATATATATATATATATATATATATATATATATATATATATGTTACTAAGAAACAAGGCTGCTTAACACAATCCTCCTTATTAGAGCTAAGTGGTTCAGATATGTTGACGATATTTTATGTCTTATGCCCAAGAATGTAGATATACACCATTTCCTTGTTAGGTAAGACACATATGCAACAGTTAGGTATCTTTATTTCGAAACGTTTCGCCTACACAGTAGGCTTCTTCAGTCGAGTACAGAAAAGTTGATAGAAGCGGAAGATACTTGAAGACGATGTAATCAGTCCATCACCCTTAAAGTTTTGAGGTGGTCAGTCCCTCAGTCTGGAGAAGAGCATTGTTCCGTTGTCTGAAACAATATGAAGTTGAAGTGACAGAATGGGGCTTTATATAGTGTCAGGAGGTGAGACGTAGGTTGCTTTGGGAGGGCAGGTCCTTCTCAAACCCAACCGTTCTCACTAGTAGAGGTTGTCGAAGTTGATGGTCTGTACCAAGATACCCTTGTGTTGCAGTGTCTGACAGAATGAACATTAAAATGGTATAAAATACCGACAAATTGTTAGGTAAGACACATATGCAACAGTTAGGTATCTTTATTTCGAAACGTTTCGCCTACACAGTAGGCTTCTTCAGTCGAGTACAGAAAAGTTGATAGAAGCCCCATTCTGTCACTTCAACTTCATATTGTTTCAGACAACGGAACAATGCTCTTCTCCAGACTGAGGGACTGACCACCTCAAAACTTTAAGGGTGATGGACTGATTACATCGTCTTCAAGTATCTTCCGCTTCTATCAACTTTTCTGTACTCGACTGAAGAAGCCTACTGTGTAGGCGAAACGTTTCGAAATAAAGATACCTAACTGTTGCATATGTGTCTTACCTAACAATTTGTCGGTATTTTATACCATTTTAATGTTCACCATTTCCTTGGCAAATTAAATAGCTTAGCCCATTCTATAAACTTTACTGTTGAGTTTGAAGAAAATAACTCATTGCCTTTTCTAGATGTTTTAATTATTAAGGGTAATAATGAATTCAAATTTAAAATTTACAGAAAACCTACAAATAACTGTTCCTATGTCCACTATTATTCTTCACATCAAGATACAGTTAAACTGTCTGTTTTCTCATCAATGTTTTTGAGAGCTTTACGTATTTGTAGTCCTGAGTTCATAGATAAGGAAATATCCACAATTTATGAAATAGCTGATGATTTGAAATACCCAAGAAACGTAATTGATAAATCTTTTAAAATTGCTAGAAATACTTTTTACAGTCCAAAAAGGGACAACCAGCCTTATTCAACTAAAAATATGTTGGTTCTCCCTTACCATGAAAACTTGGTTGATATGCCTTCTCTTCTTAAGACTTAATATTAAAGTTGTATTTAAAAATCTTGATACAGTAAAAAAAAACTTTTGATAAAGAATTTCCCCCAAAATGCTGACGGATGTGTCCAAGATTCCTTGTAAAATTTGCGATAAAGTTTATTACGGTCAAACTGGTAAAAGTCTCGAACTAAGATTAAAACAACATAAATATAGCATTAGAACTGGACAAGATTCCAATGCTCTATTTATTCATGTGAGAGATTTTAACAGTCCAATTGATTTTCAAAAAGTTGAGAAAGTAGTATCTAGCAAGTCCATGGTCGACAGGAATATAATTGAATCTTGTTTCATAAAAAGCAGTTTTGACAATAATATGAATATTTCCTTTGGTTAATATAAATTAGATCCATTTATAATTAATAGAATTTGGGAAGAATTTAATAATACATTGCAGTGTTCTCTTTCTTATGAGTCGTGCATCAGGTGTTGCTTTGTTTTGGGGATGTGATAGTGAGGTGTGGTCTAGACCCTTTATATACCTTCCTTTGATGCATTACTTTTATTGTTCCTTGATAATGTGAGTAGTAACGAAAGCGCTTGGAATTTCTCTTTTCTTTCACAGTGGTTGTTTTGCATATTCTGAAATCACCTGTTTACTGTGATCTTATTCCATATATATATATATATATCTATATATATATATATATATATATATATATATATATATATATATATATATATATATATATATATATATATATATATATATGTCAAAATGGCGCAGCATCCGAGATTATTGGCCTTAAGTTCGTTAAATACAAAGTCAACATATAACACAGTTTTATTATACATATTTTTTTTGAGAAAACATTTAGAGAGGGTGTGGTAGGTAAGTTTGGGGTGCCAGGTGTAAATGATAATGGGAGCCCTTTGATTGAACTTTGTATAGAAAGGGGTTTGGTTATAGGTAATACATATTTTAAGAAAAAGAGGATAAATAAGTATACAAGATATGATATAGGGCGGAATGACTGTAGTTTGCTGGACTATGTATTGGTAGATAAAAGACTGTTGAGTAGACTTCAGGATGTACATGTTTATAGAGGGGCCACAGATATATCATATCACTGTCTAGTTGTAGCTACACTGAGAGTAAAAGGTAGATGGGATACAAGGAAAATAGAAGCAGCAAGTAAGAGAGAGGTGAAGGTGTATAAACTAAAAGAGGAGGCAGTTAGGGTAAGATATAAACAACTACTGGAGGAGAGATAGGCTAGTGAGAGTATAGGCAATGGGGTCGAAGAGGTATGGGGTAGGTTTAAGAATGTAGTGTTAGAGTGTTCAGTAGAAGTTTGTGGTTACAGGAAAGTGGGTGCAGGAGGGAAGAAGAGCGATTGGTGGAATGATGATGTAAAGAGAGTAGTAAGGGAGAAAAGGTTAGCATATGACAGGTTTTTACAAAGTAGAAGTGATGCAAGGAGGGAAGAGTATATGGAGAGAAAAAGAGAGGTTAAGAGAGTGGTGAAGCAATGTAAAAAGAGAGCAAATGAGAGAGTTGGTGAGATGTTATCAACAAATTTAGTTGAAAATAAGAAAAAGTTTTGGAGTGAGATTAATAAGTTGAGGAAGCCTAGAGAACAAATGGATTTGACAGTTAAAAATAGGAGAAAGGAGTTATTAAATGGAAGGTTAGAGGTATCAGGAAGATGGAGGGAATATTATGAGGAATTGTTAAATGTTGATGAAGATAGGGAAGCTGTGATTTCGTGTATAGGGCAAGGAGGAATAACATCTTGTAGGAGTGAGGAAGAGCCAGTTGTGAGTGTAGGGGATTGATGGGATAAAGATAGAAATGTTAAAAGCAGGAGGGTATATAGTTTGGGATTGGTAGGTACTATTATTTAATAAATGTATGGAAGAGGGTAAGGTACCTAGGGATTGGCAGAGAGCATGCATAGTTCCTTTGTATAAAGGTAAAAGGGGATAAAAGAGTGCAAAAATTATAGGGGAATAAGCCTGTTGTGTATACCTGGTAAAGTGTATGGTAGAGTTATTATATAAGAACATAAGACAGAAGGAACACTGCAATAGACCTAGTGACCCATGCGAAGGAGGTTCATGCCACCCCCCAGCCTAGAACAATGACCACCTAGTCAGGTCACATCCACTTAAGGAAGGAGCATGGCACCAGACCTGGTAGCCAAAGCTAGTCAGGTCCAACTCACACCCACGCACACCCACTGATGTATTTATCCAACCTAGTTTTAAAGCTACACAAGGTCTTAGCTTCTATGACGATACTCAGGAGTTTGTTCCACTCATCCACAACTCTATTACCAAACCAATGCTTTCCAATGTCCTTCCTGAATCTGAATTTTTGCAACTTAAAACCATTGCTGTGAGTCCTGTCTTGGGTAGATATTTTCAGCACGCTATTTACATCCCCTTTATTTATTCCTGTTTTCCATTTATACATCTCAATCATATCTCCCCTAATTCTACGTCTTTCTAGAGAGTGCAGATTAAGGGCCCTCAGTCTGTCCTCATAGAGAAGATTTCTGATACGTAGGATCAACTTTGTCATCCTCCTCTGTACGTTTTCCAGTGCATTTATATCCATTCTGTAATATGGTGACCAGAACTGAGCAGCATAATCTAAATGAGGCCTAACCAAGGATATATAGAGTTGAAGAACAACTTGAGGACTTCTATTATTTATACTTCTTGATATGAAGCAAAGAATTCTGTTAGCTGTATTGCAAACATTTATGCACTGCTGTTGTCTTGGTTTCAGATTACTGCTAACCAGAACTCCTAAATCCTTTTTGCAATCAGTAGTATTAAGATCTACACTATTCAATTCATAAGTGGGATGGCTATTGTCCAGTCCAACATTTAGAACTTTGCATTTGTCAATATTAAACTGCATCTGCCACTTCTCCGACCACTGCATCAGTCTATTCAAATCATCTTGAAGTGCACTGTCCTCAATAAAATGAATTGGACGGCCTATTTTGATGTCATCAGCAAATTTGCTTTGTCGCTATTTATTCCCTCATCTATATCGTTTATGTAAATTGTGAACAACAAAGGGCCCAACACTGACCCCTGTGGAACACTGTTTGTGACATGCCCCCATTCTGATTTCTCCCCATTTATGCAAACTCTCTGCTGCCTATTTGTCAACCACGCCTCTGCCCAGGAAAAAATTTCTCCTCCTATTCCGTGTGCCTTAAGTTTCCTCAAAAGTCTCTGATGTGGAACTCTATCGAAAGCCTTACTGAAGTCCATATACACAATATCATATTCATTACCATGATCTACCTCCTCAAACACCTTAGCAAAAAAAGTTAGTAAATTCGTAAGACAGGAACGCCCCCTAATAAAACCGTGTTGAGATTCATTTATCAATTTATGCCTATCAAGATGGCTACGAAATGCCTCGGCAATTATTGATTCCATAAATTTTCCCACTATGGAGGTAAGGCTTATTGGTCTATAGTTCGAAGCTAATGACCTGTCACCTGCCTTGTAAATAGGTATTACATTTGCCATTTTCCACTTATCAGGCACTATGCCAGTTTGTAGTGATATGTTGAAAACATTAGCAAAAGGTTTGCAAAGTTCCTCTTTACATTCCTTTAAAACCCTTGTAAAACAATTCATCAGGACCTGGGGATTTGTTAGGTGTAAATTTCTCTATTTGTCTGAGAACCATGTCACTAGTTACTGCAATCGTGCATAGTTTATTATCGTCCTACATAATTTATTATTTTATAGAATTTCACTAGTATCTTCCTGAGTAAAAATTGAGAGGAAGAAAGAACTGAAAATTTCACACACATCCCTATCACTGTCACTGATCTGACCTGAACTACTTTTAAGTGGGCCTATCTTGTCTCTAATCTTACTTCTGTATACCTGAAAGAACCCTTTTGGGCTAGTCTTCGAATCCCTTGCGACCTTAGCTTCATAATCCATTTTTGTTTTTCTTATTCCTTTTTTTTTCTCTCTAACTGAATATATTGATTTCTTATCTGCCCATCCCCTCTTTTGATACGCCTAAAAATGCCTTTCTTTTGACCAATGAGATGTTTTAATCTATTGTTCATCCATTTGGGATCATTTTTGTTAGATCTTATTTCCCTACTCGGAACAAAAGCTGACTGAGCAGCTAGAACTATGCTCTGAAAAACGTCATATTGGCAACCAAGATCACCTACCTGACCCATAGTCAGGACATCCCAATTTAGCCCACCCAGGTAATTTTTCAGTCCCTTGAAATCAGCCAATCGAAAGTCTGGGACAGACTTGATTGCAGTTTACAGGGTAGTTACATAATATACTGAAACTAAGTGATTTATGATCACTTTTTCCCATGCTCATCATTAACCTCAAGATTATTAATTAGTGAATCTTTGTTGGCAAGAACCAAGTCAAGCAGATTGTTTCCTCTAGTTGGTTCTGTCACAAACTGTTTTAAAAAGCAATCCTGAACCGTATCAAGAAAGTCACTAGATTCAAGATTTCCTGTCATATTGTTCCAATCAATTTGTCTAAAGTTAAAATCCCCCATTAACACAACATTTTCATATCTCGACGCCTTATGAATTTCGTCCCATAGAAGCTTACTGCAATCTCTATCAAGGTTTGGGGGCCTATATATTACACTCAAAATTAATTTTTCATGTCCCTCGAGAAAGCATAGCCAAACAGATTCTGTGTTCGATGTTTCTATTCTTACATCATGTCTAACACAACAAGTTAAATTATCTCTGACGTACATCGCCACTCCACCACCCTTCCTGTTGACCCTATCAGTGCGGAATAGTTTATAACCCTTTATGCTGCCTTCACAAGGCATTTCTCTATCTTTCAGGTTGAACCAGGACTCTGTTATACCAATAATATCTATACTACCTACACCTGCAAGTAGTCTTAGCTCATCTGTCTTATTTCTTAGACTCCTATTTGCATAGTAAACCTTAAGGGAGCTAGTCACTCGTTGTCCTCTACTCTCTCTCTCTCTCTCTCTCTCTCTCTCTCTCTCTCTGTTTTTTGATCAATTGCTTTGCCTTTATTAGGAACTTTATTTTGAATATTGTCTTTTAAACATATCCCTGAGGTATCCTGGTAATATCTGCTGTTTTCAACAATAATACTGCAGCCTGATTGTTTCCCACAAACACCCATACCTCTATAATCTATCAGTTTAAAGTCCTAGACAAGTCATCAATTACTGAAATTATTGAAAGAATTAACAGAATGACAAAGTAGGATACCAGATGAACAAGGAGGCTTTGGGAAAGGTAGGGGATGTGTAGACCACGTGTTTACAGCGAAACATATAGGTGAACAGTATTTAGATAAGGGTAAAGAGGTTTTTGTGTCATTTATGGATTTGGAAAAGGCATATGACAGGGTGAATAGGGGGGCAATGTGGCAAATGTTGCAGGTGTATGGTATAGGAGGTAGGTTACTGAAAGCAGTGAAGAGTTTTTACTAGGATAGTGAGGCTCAAGTTAGAGTATGTAGGAAAGAGGGAAATTATTTCCCAGTAAAAGTAGGCCTTAGACAAGGATGTGTGATGTCACCGTGGTTGTTCAATATATTTATAGATGGGGTTGTAAGAGAAGTGAATGCGAGGGTCTTGGCAAGATGTGTGGACTTAAAAGATAAAGAATCAAACACAAAGCGGGAGTTGTCACAGTTGCTCTTTGCTGATGACACTGCTTTTGGGAGATTCCGAAGAGAAGTTGCAGAGGTTGGTGGATGAATTTGGTAGGGTATGTAAAAGAAGAAAATTAAAAGTGAATACAGGAAAGAGTAAGGCTATGATGATAAAAAGATTAGGTGACAAAAGACTGGATATCAGATTGGAGGGAGAGAGTATGGAGGAGGTGAATGTATTCAGATATTTGGGAGTGGACGTGTCAGCAGATGGGTCTATGAAAGATGAGGTGAAAAGGGTGAGTGGTGCACTTAGGAGTCTGTGGAGACAAAACTTTGTCTATGGAAGCAAAGAGGGGGATCTATAACAGTATAATTGTACCATTGTATAACTGTACCATTGTATAATTGTACCAATTGTATAATTGGGTGTGAAGCATGGGTGATGAATGTTGCAACAAGGAGAAGGCTAGAGACAGTGGAGATGTCATGTCTGAGGGCAATCTGTAGTGTGAATATAATGCAGAGAATTCGTAGTTTGGAAAGTAGGTGGTGTGGGATTACCAAAACTATTATCCAGAAGGCTGAGAAGGGGTTGACGTGGTTCGGACATGTAGAGAGAATGGAACAAAACAGAATGACTTCGAGAGTGTATGAATCTGTAGTGGAGGGAAGGCGGGGTAGGGGTCGGCCTAGGAAGAGTTGGAGGGACGGGGTAAAGGAGGTTTTGTGTGCGAGAGGCTTGGACTTCCAGCAAGCGTGCATGAGCGTTTTTGATAGGAGTGAATGGATACAAATGGTTTTTAATACTTGACCTGCTGTTGGAGTGAGCAAAGTAACATTTATGAAGGGATTCAGGGAAACCGGCAGGCCGGACTTGAGTCCTGGAGATGGGAAGTACAGTGCCTGCACTCTGAAGGAGGGGTGTTAATGTTGCAGTTTTATAACTGTAGTGTAAAGCACCCTTCTGGCAAGACAGTGATGGAGTGAATGATGATGAAAGTTTTTCTTTTTCCGGCCACCCTGCCTTGGTGGCCACCCTGCCTTGGCGGCCACCCTGCCTTGGCGGCCACCCTGCCTTGGCGGCCACCCTGCCTTGGCGGCCACCCTGCCTTGGCGGCCACCCTGCCTTGGCGGCCACCCTGCCTTGGCGGCCACCCTGCCTTGGCGGCCACCCTGCCTTGGCGGCCACCCTGCCTTGGCGGCCACCCTGCCTTGGCGGCCACCCTGCCTTGGCGGCCACTCTGCCTTGGTGGCCACCCTGCCTTGGCGGCCACCCTGCCTTGGCGGCCACCCTGCCTTGGCGGCCACCCTGCCTTGGTGGCCACCCTGCCTTGGTGGCCACCCTGCCTTGGCGGCCACCCTGCCTTGGTGGCCACCCTGCCTTGGTGGCCACCCTGCCTTGGCGGCCACCCTGCCTTGGTGGCCACCCTGCCTTGGTGGGAATCGGCCGATGTGCTAATATTTTTTTTTTTTTTGAGATACTGGCAAGTAATTTTCGTAGATAACTATCGTGCATTTGTTAGTGTTACGCCCCAAAATACTTCCTTATATTGTACTCCTCCGATAAGCCGCCCCTCTGGTGAAAATTACATAAATGTACGGCACATCACCCAACAAAGTGTTTGCCCAGTGTTGTGTGAAACGTCGAAAGAGCGAGATGTTGTACGAAAATAAAGGAAACCTCTGCATTCATGTCTCACCAATTGTCGGTATGCTGTCTTTGTGTCTGGTGTGCACTCACGAGACCAACTCTGGTCCGCACTCATGCCAGTGTGTGCACCAGACTCTAGTGTGCACTCTGGTGCACACTAGTAATAAATTTTACATTTGCATAAAAACCTTCTTATACTCTTTAAGCATTAAAAAGCTTTTGACTGTGGCGGTGACGGTGGCGGTGACGGTGGTGGTGACGGTGGTGGTGACGGTGGTGGTGACGGTGGTGTGTTTGGTGGTGGTGACGGTGGTGTGTTTGGTGGTGGTGACGGTGGTGTGTTTGGTGGTGGTGGTGACGGTGGTGTGTTTGGTGGTGGTGGTGACGGTGGTGTGTTTGGTGGTGGTGGTGACGGTGGTGTGTTTGGTGGTGGTGACGGTGGTGTGTTTGGTGGTGGTGACGGTGGTGTGTTTGGTGGTGGTGGTGACGGTGGTGTGTTTGGTGGTGGTGGTGACGGTGGTGTGTTTGGTGGTGGTGGTGACGGTGGTGTGTTTGGTGGTGGTGGTGACGGTGGTGTGTTTGGTGGTGGTGGTGACGGTGGTGTGTTTGGTGGTGGTGGTGACGGTGGTGTGTTTGGTGGTGGTGGTGACGGTGGTGTGTTTGGTGGTGGTGGTGACGGTGGTGTGTTTGGTGGTGGTGGTGACGGTGGTGTGTTTGGTGGTGTGGTGACGGTGGTGTGTTTGGTGGTGGTGACGGTGGTGTGTTTGGTGGTGGTGACGGTGGTGTGTTTGGTGGTGGTGACGGTGGTGTGTTTGGTGGTGGTGACGGTGGTGTGTTTGGTGGTGGTGACGGTGGTGTGTTTGGTGGTGGTGACGGTGGTGTGTTTGGTGGTGGTGACGGTGGTGTGTTTGGTGGTGGTGACGGTGGTGTGTTTGGTGGTGGTGACGGTGGTGTGTTTGGTGGTGGTGACGGTGGTGTGTTTGGTGGTGGTGACGGTGGTGTGTTTGGTGGTGGTGACGGTGGTGTGTTTGGTGGTGGTGACGGTGGTGTGTTTGGTGGTGGTGACGGTGGTGTGTTTGGTGGTGGTGACGGTGGTGTGTTTGGTGGTGGTGACGGTGGTGTGTTTGGTGGTGGTGACGGTGGTGTGTTTGGTGGTGGTGACGGTGGTGTGTTTGGTGGTGGTGACGGTGGTGTGTTTGGTGGTGGTGACGGTGGTGTGTTTGGTGGTGGTGACGGTGGTGTGTTTGGTGGTGGTGACGGTGGTGTGTTTGGTGGTGGTGACGGTGGTGTGTTTGGTGGTGGTGACGGTGGTGTGTTTAGTGGTGGTGACGGTGGTGTGTTTGGTGGTGGTGACGGTGGTGTGTTTGGTGGTGGTGACGGTGGTGTGTTTGGTGGTGGTGACGGTGGTGTGTTTGGTGGTGGTGACGGTGGCAGCGGAGGTGACAGTGGTGGTGGTGGCAGGAGGCGAGTTAGTGCAGATTGTGATGGATGACAGGATCGTGTCACCGCCAAATGAAATCGCTCACGAAGGCAAACAAGAGGGAGCGCGGGTAGTCCTGGAGGTGGTGTTGGTCGCAGCAGCAGTTGTGGTGGAGGTGGTAGCAGCCGCAGTCCTGGAAGAGGTGGTGGTAGCAGCAGTCGTGGAGGTGGTGGTGGTGGTGGTGGTAGCAGCCGCAGTCCTGGAGGAGGTGGTGGTAGCAGCAGTCGTGGAGGTGGTGGTGGTAGCAGCAGTCGTGGAGGTGGTGGTGGTAGCAGCAGCAGTCGTGGAGGTGGTGGTGGTGGTGGTGGTGTTGGTGGCGGTGTTGGTAGCGGCACCAGTCCTGGAGGTGGTGGCGGTGGTAGCCGCAGCAGTCGTGGAGGTGGTGGTGGTAGCAGCAGCAGTCGTGGAGGTGGTGGTGGTAGCAGCAGCAGTCGTGGTGGTGGTGGTGGTAGCAACAGCAGTCGTGGTGGTGGTGGTGGTAGCAGCAGCAGTCGTGGAGGTGGTGGTGGTAGCAGCAGCAGTCGTGGAGGTGGTGGTGGTAGCAGCAGCAGTCGTGGAGGTGGTGGTGGTAGCAGCAGCAGTCGTGGAGGTGGTGGTGGTGGTAGCAGCAGCAGTCGTGGAGGTGGTGGTGGTGGTAGCAGCAGCAGTCGTGGAGGTGGTGGTGGTAGCAGCAGCAGTCGTGGAGGTGGTGGTGGTGGTAGCAGCAGCAGTCGTGGAGGTGGTGGTGGTGGTAGCAGCAGCAGTCGTGGAGGCGGTGGTGGTGGTAGCAGCAGCAGTCGTGGAGGTGGTGGTGGTGGTAGCAGCAGCAGTCGTGGAGGTGGTGGTGGTGGTAGCAGCAGCAGTCGTGGAGGTGGTGGTGGTGGTAGCAGCAGTCGTGGAGGTGGTGGTGGTGGTAGCAGCAGCAGTCGTGGAGGTGGTGGTGGTGGTGGTAGCAGCAGCAGTCGTGGAGGTGGTGGTGGTGGTGGTAGCAGCAGCAGTCGTGGAGGTGGTGGTGGTGGTGGTAGCAGCAGCAGTCGTGGAGGTGGTGGTGGTGGTGGTAGCAGCAGCAGTCGTGGAGGTGGTGGTGGTGGTGGTGGTAGCAGCAGCAGTCGTGGAGGTGGTGGTGGTGGTGGTAGCAGCAGCAGTCGTGGAGGTGGTGGTGGTGGTGGTAGCAGCAGCAGTCGTGGAGGTGGTGGTGGTAGCAGCAGCAGTCGTGGAGGTGGTGGTAGCAGCAGCAGTCGTGAAGGTGGTGGTGGTAGCAGCAGCAGCAGTCGTGGAGGTGGTGGTGGCAGCAGCAGCAGTCGTGGAGGTGGTGGTAGCAGCAGCAGTCGTGGAGGTGGTGATAGCAGCAGCAGCAGCAGTCGTGGTGGTGATAGCAGCAGTCGTGGAGGCGGTGGTGGTGGTAGCTGCAGCAGTCGTGGAGGTGGTGGTGATGGTAGTAGCAGCAGCAGTCGTGGAGGCGGTGGTGGTGGTGGTAGCTCCAGCAGTCGTGGAGGTGGTGGTAGCAGCAACAGTCGTGGAGGTGGTGGTAGCAGCAGCAGTCGTGGAGGTGGTGGTAGCAGCAGCAGTCGTGGAGGTGGTGGTAGCAGCAGCAGTCGTGGAGGTGGTGGTAGCAGCAGCAGTCGTGGAGGTGGTGGTGGTAGCAGCAACAGTCGTGGAGGTGGTGGTGGTAGCAGCAACAGTCGTGGAGGTGGTGGTGGTAGCAGCAACAGTCGTGGAGGTGGTGGTAGCAGCAGCAACAGTCGTGGAGGTGGTGGTAGCAGCAGCAGTCGTGGAGGTGGTGGTAGCAGCAGCAGTCGTGGAGGTGGTGGTAGCAGCAGCAGTCGTGGAGGTGGTGGTAGCAGCAGCAGTCGTGGAGGTGGTGGTAGCAGCAGCAGTCGTGGAGGTGGTGGTGGTAGCAGCAACAGTCGTGGAGGTGGTGGTGGTGGTAGCAGCAGCAGTCGTGGAGGTGGTGGTGGTGGTAGCAGCAGCAGTCGTGGTGGTGGTGGTGGTGGTAGCAGCAGCAGTCGTGGAGATGGTGGTGGTGGTAGCAGCAGCAGTCGTGGAGGTGGTGGTAGCAGCAGCAGTCGTGGAGGTGGTGGTAGCAGCAGCAGTCGTGGAGGTGGTGGTAGCAGCAGCAGTCGTGGAAGTGGTGGTAGCAGCAGCAGTCGTGGAGGTGGTGGTAGCAGCAGCAGTCGTGGAGGTGGTGGTAGCAGCAGCAGTCGTGGAGGTGGTGGTAGCAGCAGCAGTCGTGGAGGTGGTGGTAGCAGCAGCAGTCGTGGAGGTGGTGGTAGCAGCAGCAGTCGTGGAGGTGGTGGTAGCAGCAGCAGTCGTGGAGGTGGTGGTAGCAGCAGCAGTCGTGGAGGTGGTGGTAGCAGCAGCAGTCGTGGAGGTGGTGGTAGCAGCAGCAGTCGTGGAGGTGGTGGTAGCAGCAGCAGTCGTGGAGGTGGTGGTAGCAGCAGCAGTCGTGGAGGTGGTGGTAGCAGCAGCAGTCGTGGAGGTGGTGGTAGCAGCAGCAGTCGTGGAGGTGGTGGTAGCAGCAGCAGTCGTGGAGGTGGTGGTAGCAGCAGCAGTCGTGGAGGTGGTGGTAGCAGCAGCAGTCGTGGAGGTGGTGGTAGCAGCAGCAGTCGTGGAGGTGGTGGTAGCAGCAGCAGTCGTGGAGGTGGTGGTAGCAGCAGCAGTCGTGGAGGTGGTGGTAGCAGCAGCAGTCGTGGAGGTGGTGGTAGCAGCAGCAGTCGTGGAGGTGGTGGTAGCAGCAGCAGTCGTGGAGGTGGTGGTAGCAGCAGCAGTCGTGGAGGTGGTGGTAGCAGCAGCAGTCGTGGAGGTGGTGGTAGCAGCAGCAGTCGTGGAGGTGGTGGTAGCAGCAGCAGTCGTGGAGGTGGTGGTAGCAGCAGCAGCAGTCGTGGAGGTGGTGGTAGCAGCAGCAGTCGTGGAGGTGGTGGTAGTAGCAGCAGTCGTGGAGGTGGTAGCAGCAGCAGCAGTCGTGGAGGTGGTAGCAGCAGCAGTCGTGGTGGTGATAGCAGCAGTCGTGGAGGCGGTGGTGGTGGTAGCTGCAGCAGTCGTGGAGGTGGTGGTGATGGTAGAGGCAGCAGCAGTCGTGGTGGTGGTGGTAGAAGCAGCAGTCGTGGAGGTGGTGGTGGTAGCAGCAACAGTCGTGGAGGTGGTGGTGGTAGCAGCAGCAGTCGTGGAGGCGGTGGTGGTGGTAGCTGCAGCAGTCGTGGAGGCGGTGGTGGTGGTAGCTGCAGCAGTCGTGGAGGCGGTGGTGGTGGTAGCTGCAGCAGTCGTGGAGGTGGTGGTGGTGTGGTGGTAGCAGCAGCAGTCGTGGAGGTGGTGGTGGTGTGGTGGTAGCAGCAGCAGCAGTCGTGGAGGTGGTGGTGGTAGCAGCAGTCGCAGAGGTGGTGGTGGTAGCAGCAGCAGTCGTGGAGGTGGTGGTAGCAGCAGCAGTCGTGGAGGTGGTGGCAGTAGTCGTGGAGGTGGTGGTAGCAGCAGCAGCAGTCGTGGAGGTGTTGGTGGTAGCAGCAGCAGCAGTCGTGGAGGTGTTGGTGGTAGCAGCAGAAGTCGTGGAGGTGTTTGTGGCAGCAGCAGCAGTCGTGGAGGTGTTTGTGGCAGCAGCAGCAGTCGTGGAGGTGGTGGTAGCAGCAGCAGTCGTAGAGGTGGTGGTGGTGATGGTGGTAGCAGCAGCAGGCGTGGAGGTGGTGGTAGCAGCAGCAGTCGTGGAGGTGGTGGCAGTAGTCGTGGAGGTGGTGGTAGCAGCAGCAGCAGTCGTGGAGGTGTTGGTGGTAGCAGCAGCAGCAGTCGTGGAGGTGTTGGTGGTAGCAGCAGAAGTCGTGGAGGTGTTTGTGGCAGCAGCAGCAGTCGTGGAGGTGGTGGTAGCAGCAGCAGTCGTAGAGGTGGTGGTGGTGATGGTGGTAGCAGCAGCAGGCGTAGAGGTAGTGGTGGTAGCAGCAGAAGTCATGGTGGTGGTGGTGGTGGTAGCAGCAGCAGTTGTGGTGGTGGTAGCAGCAGCAGTCGTGGAGGTAGCAGCATCAGTAGTGGAGGTGGTGGTAGCAGCAGCAGTCCTGGAAGTAGTGGTAGCAACAACAGTAGTCCTGGAAGCGGTAGCAGCAGACACTAGAGCTACCTTGCTACAAGTCACATTCTGACGCAGGTATAGTAACCATGCACACTACACGACAGCGTCTCCATTATTTCACATTAACATGAAAAAATAAATGATGAATAGACCACGAAAAAGCAGTGCGAGTTATCACATGGCCTGTTCACCACAATGTCGTCAATCCTTATTTCACTATACAATCAGGCCCCGCTTATACAGCAGGTTAGGTTTTCCACTTTCAAATGCATATAAAGGCCTTACATTTTAAGTGAGCAATAGAGCTAGGCCTAAAAAATGCTTATACAGTATACACATTACTTACCTTAAAATATTTTCGTCCTTAGCTTATAGTGAGTGGTGAATTCTTTTACTCTAGGAAGTCAGATTAAATGAACTATGGGTATAATTGAAAACCGCTGCATTAGCAGAACGCCGTAAAGCAAAGCGCTGTCAAGCGGGACCTGCCTACTCATTTTCATAAGTGAGTGCCAGCTTCCGTTTCTAAATAGTTCATGTAAACACAATAAAATTTCTTTAATTTATGTGTGACTGTGTGAATACTTAAAAAAAAGGTATTTTAACCACACATAAGCAGCCTGAAAACACTAGGCAACGCTAAGGATTAGCAACACCAGGATCGTTCAAAACTGAACGAGTATCATACTAGAGTGAAGGAGCACAAGAATAGTAGATAAGAATATAGAAAATACGAAGTAGATTATTATATAAGAGAAACGACCTTAGAGTATACAGGGATAGGCAAGAGCAAAGATAGATTGTGAGGAAGTGTGAGAAGGATGACGCTGGATGAGGGGACGTTCAGCACACTATTGAATGATTCGTGTGTGTATGTTATGGGAGGGGGATGCATGTGTGTGGCGTGTGTGAGAGTGGGATGTGCGTGGGGGATGAGAGTGTGGTGTGTGTGTGTGTGTGTGGCGGTGAGTGTTCGGTATGAGGTGTATGTGGGAGGGGTGTGTTCGGTGCAGGGTATGTGGGGGCAGTGTTCGGTGCAGTGTGTGTGTGTGTGTGTGTGTGTGTGTGTGTGTGTGTGTGTGTGTGTGTGTGTGTGTGTGTGTGTGTGTGTGTGAGGGTGAGCGAGCGGTGCAAGGTGTGTGGGGGGGAATGGGGTGAGTGTGCCGTGCGGTGTGTGTGTGTGTGTGTGTGGGGGGGGGGGTGAGTGTTCTGTGCAGGGTGTGGAGGGGAAGGGTTACTTGAAATCGACACTTAAGTCTTGACTTAAGTCATTTCTTTGGCCACCACAGAGGGAAGAGGTCCATTACCCAGCAATGAAGCAAACATTGGATCTGTCAACTCCCCTCCTGCCCCTAACAGTTCACCTGACATCAATGTTCCAACAACTACTGGTACACCAGACAGCAGCGCTCCATTTGCCGACCCCGAGTCAGGTTTTTCTCCACCAGAGATAGCTGTAGCTAACGATCAGCTGACTGCATCTGTACCTGGAAGAGAAAGAGGCACCCACTCACAGCCATCTCGCCTCTCGCCAACACAGTTCCAGGAAACGCTCACCAGGCACATGATCATCAGGCTCACCAGCAGCAGAACATACAGAGTAATCACTTGCTGAATTAGCAGCGAAACAAAAGAAGTGCAGGAAATAGGAGACCACCCTCCCTGACACATTGGCAGTGCTACTACTGTCACCAGAGGGGGCACACCACTGACAACTGCCTGTGAGATACCAGGTGCAACTACTGCTACAAGAGGGGACACCAAGAAAACCACTGTTGTAACAAACAGGAACTTCATAGCAGGCTCATCATTCCATGGAATTATTCTCTGAACAAACCAGCACGGTCTCAGAACTGGTGAACACACACGTCACCCACCCAGCTACTCCTATCTCGGCTCAGCAGGTTTTGTGCCTTATACATACAGTGGCTGCCCTAGTGTCCTACTTGTCTCAAGGGTAAACACCTTACACACCTATCAACTCAAGCTGAACACAGACAATAGAAGCCAGTCAATTAACATCCTCTTTGCCAACATTTGAGGCTTCATTGACAATGTTGGTGAGCTCATACACAGTTTAGTGAACACTCAATGTCCGGACATGATCGCCGTTTTTGAGACATTTCTGGACGACAGAGCTCAGAATTGCTGGCTAAACCATATGGATGAAACGAGACAGGCAACGCCAAGGTGTTGCTGTGAGCTTTTCGAAGTGTTCATGCTCAGTTCATTGATAAGAACATAAGAAAGGAGGAACACTGCAGGAGGCCTGTTGGCCCATACTCGGCAGGTCCTTTACAGGTAAGACACATATGCAACAGTTAGGTATCTTTATTTCGAAACGTTTCGCCTACACAGTAGGCTTCTTCAGTCGAGTACAGAAAAGTTGATAGAAGCAGAAGATACTTGAAGACGATGTAATCAGTCCATCACTCTTAAAGTTTTGAGGTGGTCAGTCCCTCAGTCTGGAGAAGAGCATTGTTCCGTTGTCTGAAACAATATGAAGTTGAAGTGACAGAATGGGGCCTTATATAGTGCCAGGAGGTGAGACGTAGGTTGCTTTGGGAGGGCAGGTCCCTCTCAAACCCAGCCGTTCTCACTAGTAGAGGTTGTCGAAGTTGATGGTCTGTACCAAGATACCCTTGTGTTGCAGTGTCTGACAGAATGAACTGTTGCATGTGTGTCTTACCTAACAATCTGTCGGTATTTTATACCATTTCAATGTTCAGGTCCTTTACAATCCATCCCACTAACAAAACATGTGCCCAACCCAATTTTCAATGCTCTCCAAGAAATAAGGTCTGATAACTCTATCCACTCATTTGCAAGTCCCACTTAAATCCAACCCCTCCCACTCATATATTTATCCAACCTAAATTTGAAGCTACCTAAAGTCCTAGCCTCAATAACCCAACTAGGTAGGTTGTTAAGACACATAGGCAACACTTAAGCAACTTTATTCCGAAACGTTTCGCCTACACAGTAGGCTTCTTCAGTCGAGTACAGAAAGTAGGCTTTAAGGGTGATGGACTGATTACATCGTCTTCACATCTCTACTGCTCCTGCCTACTTCCTGTACTCGACTGAAGAAGCCTACTGTGTAGGCGAAACGTTTCGGAATAAAGTTGCCTAAGTGTTGCCTATGTGTCTTAACAACCATCCTGTCGGTATTGTATACCATTTTGATATCCAACTAGTTAGACTGTTCCACTCATCAACTACCCTATTTTCAAACCAATACTTTCCTATGTCCTTTCTAAATCTAAACTTGTCTAATTTAAATCCATTACTGCGGGTTCTCTCTTGGAGAGATATCCTCAAGACCTTATTAATATCCCCTTTATTAATACCTATCTTCCACTTATACACTTCGATCAGGTCTCCCCTCATCTTCGTCTAACAAGTGAATGTAATTTAAGAGTCTTCAATCTTTCTTCATAAGGAAGATTTCTAATGCTATGTATTAATTTAATCATTCTACGCTGAATGTTTTCTAACGAATTTATGTCCATTCTGTAATATGGAGACCAGAACTGAGCTGCATAATCTAGGTGAGGCCTTACTAATGATGTATAAAGCTGCAGTATGACCTCTGGACTTCTGTTGTTACACTTCTTGATATGAATCCCAATAATCTATTTGCCCTATTATGTACGCTTAGGCACTGCTGTCTTGGTTTCAGGTTACTGCTCACCATAACCCCCAAGTCCTTTTCACAATCTGTATGGTTAAGTTCTACATTATTTAATTTATAAGTGCTAGGGTTATGGACACTCCCGAGCTTCAGAACCTTGCATTTATCTACATTGAACTGCATCTGCCACTTTGCTGACCAGGTGTTGACTTTGTCTAAATCCTCCTGAAGTTCCCTGATATCTACGTTTGGATCAATTTTCCTACCTATCTTTGTGTCATCGGCGAATTCGCTCATTTCACTAGTAATTCCCTCATCAAGATCATTGATATATATTATAAACAACAACGGGCCCAGGACTGATCCCTGTGGAACGCCACTTGCCACAGATCCCCACTCGGATTTAACCCCATTTATGGACACTCTCTGCTTCCTGTCTGTGAGCCATGACTCGATCCACGAGAGCACTTTTCCCCCAATGCCATGAGCTGCCACTTTCTTTAACAATCTTTGGTGCGGAACTCTATCAAAAGCCTTACTAAAATCTAAGTAAATAATATCAAATTCTTTATCGTGGTCAACAGCCTCAAAAGCTTTACTGAAGAAAGTTAATAAATTAGTTAGACAAGACCGGCCTCTTGTGAATCCATGCTGAGTATCATTACATAAGAACATAAGAACATAAGAAAGGAGGAACACTGCAGGAGGCCTGTTGGCCCATACTAGGCAGGTCCTTTACAATTCATCCCACTAACAAAACATTTGCCCAACCCAATTTTCAATGCCACCCAAGAAATAAGCTCTGATGTGAAAGTCCCACTCAAATCCAACCCCTCCCACTCATGTACTTATCCAACCTAAATTTGAAACTACCCAAATCCCAGCCTCAATAACCCAACTAGGTAGACTGTTCCACTCATCAACTACCCTATTTCCAAACCAATACTTTCCTATGTCCTTTCCAAATCTAAACTTGTCTAATTTAAATCCATTACTGCGGGTTCTCTCTTGGAGAGACATCCTCAAGACCTTATTAATATCCCCTTTATTAATACCTATCTTCTCACCACTTCGATCAGGTCTCCCCTCATTCTTCGTCTAACAAGTGAATGTAACTTAAGAGTCTTCAATCTTTCTTCATAAGGAAGATTTCTAATGCTATGTATTAATTTAGTCATCCTACGCTGAATGTTTTCTAACGAATTTATGTCCATTCTGTAATATGGAGACCAGAATTGAGCTGCATAATCTAGGTGAGGCCTTACTAATGATGTATAAAGCTGCAGTATGACCTCTGGACTTCTGTTGCTTACACTTCTTGATATAAATCCCAGTAATCTATTTGCCTTATTACGTACGCCCCAGTGGTTCCCAAACTGGGGGTAATGGTAGAGTAATGGTAGGTAATGGTAGAGTAATGCTCTCTCTAGACTCTACAGAGAGCATTACTCTACCATTACTCTACCATTACCCCCACTTTGGGAACCACTGGCTTAGGCATTGCTGTCTTGGTTTAAGGTTGCTGCTCACCATAACCCCCAAGTCCTTTTCGCAATCTGTATGGCTAAGTTCTACATCATTTAACTTATAAGTACTAGGGTTATGGGCACTGCCAAGCTTCAGAACCTTGCATTTATCTACATTGAACTGCATCTGCCACTTTTCTGACCAAGAATAGAGTTTGTTTAAATCCTCCTGAAGTTCCATAACATCTACGTTTGAATCAATTATCCTACCTATCTTTGTGTCATCGGCGAATTTGCTCATATCACTAGTAATTCCCTCATCAAGATCATTGATATATATTATAAACAACAACGGGCCCAAGACTGATCCCTGTGGAACGCCACTTGTTACAGATCCCCACTCGGATTTAACCCCATTGATGGACACTCTCTGCTTCCTGTCAGTGAGCCATGACTCGATCCACGAGAGCACTTTTCCCCCAATGCCATGAGCTGCCACTTTCTTTAACAGTCTATGGTGCGGAACTCTATCAAAAGCCTTACTAAAATCTAAGTAAATAATATCAAATTCTTTATCGTGGTCAACAGCCTCAAAAGCTTTACTGAAGAAAGTTAATAAATTAGTTAGACAAGACCGGCCTCTTGTGAATCCATGCTGAGTATCATTAATCAAGCTATGCTTATCGAGATGGCTTCTTATAATCTCAGCTATAATTGACTCTAGTAATTTGCCTACAATTGAGGTCAGGCTTATTGGGCGGTAATCTGACGGTAACGATTTGTCCGCTGTTTTAAAAATAGGAATTACATTAGCCATCTTCCACATATCAGACACTACACCTGTTTGAAGAAATAAATTAAAAATATTAGTTAATGGTTCACAGAGTTCCATTTTGCATTCCTTAAGAACCCTTGAAAAAACCTCATCAGGACCTGGCGACTTATTTTGCTTCAGTCTGTCTATCTGCTTCACAACCATTTCACTAGTGACTGTGATGTTACATAATTTTTCTTCTTCTAGCCCACTATAAAAATTAATTACTGGAATATTGTTAGTGTCTTCCTGTGTAAAAACTGAGAGAAAATAATTATTAAAAATCGAGCACATTTCATTCTCTTTGTCAGTAAGTTGCCCATAGTTATTTTTAAGGGGACCTTTCTTATCTCTAACTTTTGTTCTATAGACCTGGAAAAAACTTTTTGGGTTAGTTTTAGAATCCCTAGCAACTTTAATTTCATAGTCCCTTTTAGCTTTTCTTATCCCCTTTTTAATGTCCCTCTTAATGTCAATATACTGATTCATAAGATGACCCTCACCTCTTTTGATACGCCTATAAATTCCTTTCTTATGCCCTAGTAGATATTTGAGTCTATTATTCATCCATTTTGGGTCATTTCTATTTGATCTAATTTCTTTATATGGGATAAACGTTCTTTGAGCAGCATGTATAGTGTTCAGAAAACTGTCATATTGATAGCTCACTTCGTTACCCCAGTCAACAGATGATGAGTGTTCTGTAAGCCAATCGTAATCTGCTAAGCGAAAATCTGGGACTGTTACTGAGTTATCGCTACTATCGTACTTCCATTCAATGCTAAATGTAATTGATTTGTGGTCGCTAGCACCCAGTTCCTCTCAAATTTCTAAATTATTAACAAGGGATTCATTGTTTGCCATAACTAAGTCAAGCAGGTTATTTCCCCTTGTAGGTTCTGTCACAAACTGCTTCAAAAAACAATCCTGAACTACTTCTAAGAAGTCGTATGATTCTAAATTCCCAGTCAAGAAATTCCAATCAATATGACTAAAGTTAAAGTCTCCTAGAATTACTACATTATCGTGCCTTGTGGCCTTAACAATTTCCTCCCATAGTAGTCTCCCTTGGTCCCTATCTAAGTTTGGGGGACGGTATATCACTCCTAAAATCAGTTTTTCATGCCCCTCTGAAAATTCTATCCAAACAGACTCTGTATGTGTTACTTCAGACTTAATACCCGTTTTTATGCAACAGTTCAAGCGATCTCGGACATACAATGCCACCCCACCCCCCTTCCCGATACTTCTATCTACTTGGAACAATTTAAAACCCTGAATATGACATTCTGCAGGCATGTCCCGATTTTTGAATTAAACCACGTCTCAGTTAAGGCAAATACATCAATGTTACCTGCACTAGCAACTAATCTCAACTCGTCCATCTTATTCCTAGCACTACGGCAATTAGCATAATAAACATTGAAAGACTCTCCTTTCTCTTTACCCTTCCTGCTCATTTATGTTTTTCTACTAAACCTATTACTGTCCTTATCACCCAAAGTCCCTGGCTTTTCAATATCTACCTCGTTCTGCTTATTACTAGTTCCCCTAGAACTCGTAATATTACTACACTGGGACTTCACTGTTTTCCTGCCAAAACCCATACCACTAACTATTCCTAGTATAAAGTCCTAACTGCTCCCTCCACTGCAGTTGCCAGTGCTACCACCCCAGACCTAGATAAGTGAACCCCATCCCTGGCATACATGTCATTTCTGCCATAGAAGAGGTCCCAGTTGTCAATGAATGTTACCGCATTTTCCTTACAGTATTTGTCCAGCCAGCAATTGACACCAATTGCCCTGGACAACCATTCATTTCCAACTCCTCTCCTTGGCAAAATACCACATATGACAGGGTTCCCACCCTTACTCCTAATTATTTCTATTGCTGACCTATACCTGCTAATCAGGTCTTCACTCCTACGTCTGCCAACATCGTTGCCTCCAGCACTGAGACAGATAATAGGATTGCTCCCATTACCTCTCATGATGTCATCCAGACGGCTAACAATATCCTCCATCCCAGCCCCAGGAAAGCAAACTCTGTCTCCTACTCCTGTCCTTCAAGCAGAACGCCCTATCCATATACCTAACTTGGCTATCCGCAACAACAATATTCTTACCTTCCTTGGTGTCGTTCGTCGTGATGTTCCCAGTAGTCGACTCACATTCGTCGGGTAGCACTGAGAATGTATTAGATGTTTCCACAACAGTTTCCATGGCAGTCTGTTTCTTCTTCATCGTTTCTACCTTTCCATTCGTCTTCTTGATCGTCAACTTCGTTCCCTGCTGTCCAGCCACTGACCAGTTTCCCTTCTTGACCTGAGGACTCAAAACAGGAGGACTACTACGAATCATCTTCTTTCCCTCGGTCAGTCGCCGAATCTCCATCTTTGCCATCCTCAGTTCTTCCTTAAGCTGTTGGTAAAGTTGCTCGATGGAGGGCATCTTGCTTCAATTCGTAGAGAGCGTGCAAACAGGTCTTCACAGAGCTAAGTACACGTCAAGCTATGCTTATCGAGATGGCTTCTTATAATCTCAGTTATAATTGACTCTAGTAATTTGCCTACAATTGAAGTCAGGCAAAATAATACCATTCCTAATCTCGAAATGCTCTAAGCTATGCTACACCCTTGTACCTCTGTACCAGCACGTGCTATGTGGAAATATAAACACACATGCAGTATAATGTGATCCTTTATTGACTACGTTTCGCCCACACAGTGGGCTTTTTCAAGTCACAAACAGATCTACCTGGGGTGGAAGGGACGCGAGTATTTATAGTCAGGTTCAGAATGCTGAGGTCAGGTGGAGAATGCTGCATCTGATGATGTACCGAGTGGGGTTATAGAGTCTAAAATCTTGGGTAGCTTGGAAAGAAGATTGGATAAGTTTGTGAGCAGACCTTCTACAGTGTTCTTCCATTCCTGTGTTCTTATGTGGGATAGCGATGAAGTTTCTTGGCAGTGGTTCAGCTATGTTATAGAAGCCACTATTCTGGTTGACGTTGTCTGATATAGAAATAAGCGATGACTCCAGGATTCTTCGGTATTGAGTGTTGTCTTCTGTGGCGGTAAGTCTTGAGTTTCTGTAGTTTATCAAGTGGTTGTGTGAATTACGGTGTTGTACACAGGCATTCCTTGTGTCGTCAGACCTGCTTGCGAATTGGTGTTCTGAAATACGTGTTTGGAGGTCCCTTGATGTTTTGCTCATGTATAATTTGTTGCAGTCATTACAAGGGATTATGTATACCCCTGCAGAGGGTGGAAGCTTGTCCTGTCTGGTCGTGGTTGTGGAGGTAGATACTTGGAATGGGGTATTGGAAAAGATGTTGGAAACGTGTTTGGCAATGGAGTTGGTGGGGAGGACTATGTATCTCTTCTCGGCAGTGTCTTCTCTGGGTGTGTTGAAGATGTTTAATGCCCGTCGTCTGCAGTCTCTGATGAAGTGACGAGGATAGTGGAGTTTAGAAAATACTTGCTCAATTATCGTGCATTCTTCTTCAAGAAACTCATTGCTGCAGATTTTGAGTGCACGCAGGAAGAAGCTTATAATTACACCACGTTTAGTTTTGGTGTCGTGGTGTAATTATAGGCTTCTTCCTGCGTGCACTCAGAATCTGCAGCAATGAGTTTCTTGAAGAAGAATGCACGATAATTGAACAAGTATTTTCTAAACTCCACTATCCTCGTCACTTCATCAGAGACTGCAGACGACAGGCATTAAACATCTTCAACACACCCAGAGAAGACACTGCCGAGACGAGATACATAGTCCTCCCCACCAACTCCATTGCCAAACACGTTTCCAACATCTTTTCCAATACCCCATTCCAAGTATCTACCTCCACAACCACGACCAGACAGGACAAGCTTCCACCCTCTGCAGGGGTATACATAATCCCTTGTAATGACTGCAACAAATTATACGTGGGCGAAACATCAAGGGACCTCCAAGCACGTATTTCAGAACACCAATACGCAAGCAGGTCTGACGACACAAGAAATGCCTGTGTACAACACCGTAATTCACACAACCACTTGATAAACTACAGAAACTCAAGACTTACCGCCACAGAAGACAACACTCAATACCGAAGAATCCTGGAGTCATCGCTTATTTCTATATCAGACAACTTCAACCAGAATAGTGGCTTCTATAACATAGCTGAACCACTTGCCAAGAAACTTCTTCATCGCTATCCCACATAAGAACACAGGAATGGAAGAACACTGTAGAAGGTCTGCTCACAAACTTATCCAATCTCCTTTCCAAGCTACCCAAGATTTTAGACTCTATAACCCCACTCGGTACATCATCAGATGCAGCATTCTCCACCTGACCTCAGCATTCTGAACCTGACTATAAATACTCGCGTCCCTTCCATCCCAGGTAGATCTGTTTGTGACTTGAAAAAGCCCACTGTGTGGGCGAAACGTAGTCAATAAAGGATCACATTATACTGCATATGTGTTTATATTTCCATTGTGTCTGTATTTTATACCATTTATTTCCAACGTGCTATGTACAGACTTCAATGTCAGCCAGCAGACCCCAACAACTTTGCTGGAAAATGTGGACTTCCTTCTGCTTTAACAAAAATGTCAACATGTAAGTGTTGGTGATCTAAACCAACATCTTATTCAGAGGAATTTTGATGAGCTCCTTGCAGTGTTTGACACGAAAAACTTTGTTGATTTCCCTACTCACATCTCTGGCTCCTGTGAGCCAGTAATGAGTGCTCTGTGTAAGCCATGGTCACTTGTAAACCCCTTGGCCAAGTTGGATCATTTGACCACAAGGCTGTCTTTACGACACACAGCCCGACTGTAGAAAAGAGAAAACTGGCCTGTCCTTTGCTAGGAGCTTCCTGTGACGACACTCGCAACCTCTTCTCATAGCCGAGTACAAACTTGGACGCTAGCTGGGACGGCCATGCCAGTAACGATGCAATACAAGTGTAAGTTTAAGATGGCAGCAGCAGCCTGAAGAGCTATGAATATTTGCCATGAATGGATGTTTGAAAGTTCCAAAAGTTATTGTGAAAATGCGCTTGTACATAATTTAGATAATGAAGGGAAAAACGACCTCAGCACTTTTGAGAACTTCAGTATTTTTCTGACGTTCTGTGTCATACCCAACTCAGATTATGTTTACGTAATTTAACTAGCATTAACAATTACAATATAATTTTCCAAATATATACAGAATTATATTTACTTCAGAAAAGAAACGTTGTACGAGTATTCACTGGCTCCATCAGAGCCCTTAAATTCATTTATAAGAACATAAGAATGGAGGAACACTGCAGAAGGCCCATGCAAGGCAGGTCCTTATCAAAACTCATCTTTTTAGAACACTAGAGTCAAGACTTCAGCGCTAAGTTTTAACTATTACAGAATATTATGCTCAAAATCGTTTGCAGTCTGTTTAATGGACCAGTTTAACCTGGTCTTCACCAAGATCTGCAAAACAAAAACTGAAACAATGGTGGCGTTAGTTTCCACGTTCTATTCGTCATGTTAAACTTTGCCCGCAGACATATAAAAATGTTGACAAGCCACTTCATGGGACGTTGAAATAACAGAGGAAGCTGTCAAAACAACTGTTTACCTGAGTTATACAACAGTACCAGGAGGGAGTTATGTAAGGGTTACCACAGCAAGGACTGGTGCAAAATAACAGACTTCACAGAAGATTCTTGGAGAAAATAGCGATCGACGGAACACATACTTACACTCGTGCTCTCTCTCTCTCTCTCTCTCTCTCTCTCTCTCTCTCTCACACACACACACACACACACACACACACACACACACACACACACACACACACATACATATACACGCGCACACACACACACACACACACACACACACACACAATCTCTCTCTCTCTCTCTCTCTCTCTCTTTCTCTTTCTCTTGTGGCTTTATGAAAAAAGATTATTGCTGGAGAATAAATGCATAGAAAACAACGAGGCTTAAAAATAATGCAGTACTCGCTGATATAAACTTAACCAGCGTAGCACAGCCCAAGTTGAGGCTTCAAATATATATTTGGAAATTATGTGTCCTGAGATATATTTAGAAATTGTCATTTGGTCTGTTTACGGCTGTCAAAATAACGTAGAGAGAGAACAGAGACGGATGCCACTGATAACTATATATAGGGGACTCTCATATGTGGCTGCTGGGGTTCGGTCAGCATTTAATGCACGATTATGTAAACAGAGGCACAACGGAAGATCATCTGTAGCCTAAAGGATATAGAGAATCTTTCAAAATCGGAGAAACAAAATAAATATACCAACGCCAAGAAAAAAATATGGACTAAGTTTTATATAAACCATGAAATTTCGAGGGCATATACGAAGCTAACAAACCTGAGAACTTTATTCAATAATATGAACATAAACTTTATAAAACACTTTATAAAACACTTTATAAAACACTTTATAAAACACTTTATAAAACACTTTATAAAACACTTTATAAAACACTTGTAACAAGTACAGTTACAAAGATGCTTCTTTCGCTTTGAATCGTTCAAATATGCAACAAAATAATGTTTTAGCAAATTTTTCTATATTTGTAAATATTTCCCATATTTTCAAAAGAATTATATGAAAAGTCCATAAAAATCTATATTTTTATTCCTTATTTCAAGGTTTCAAAGTAGTTGGAGGGAGAGTTATACATTTTGAGGAGACAAAGTATTGAACCTGAAGATAGACTGTAGTAATAGGAAAAACAAGGGGAACACTGATGGAAGCTAAAAAAAAAAAAAAAGTAAGCTTGAGAGAGCTATAGGAACGTTTGGAGTATTTTAGTTTCAAAACTGTATGGAAATGAATTCGTTGAGGAAGAGATGGAGACAAACTGACAACAGCTTCAAGAAAAGCACAACAAGACCCTAGAACCCAGTAAATGTTGAACCACGCATCTTAAGAGCCAGTTTAGCATTTGTAAGTAGATGGCTTTCAAATTTGAAGTGCACTTTGACAGTGTAGATCATTCAGCGTCTTGGCATTAAAAAAAAAAACAGAAGAAAACAAAAATAAAATTAATAAACCATAAAAACTACTTGCATGAAGAAACAAAATAATTAAATACTATCGTAAGTTAAATTAACCAGCATCGATTAAAGCTCCCACTCAATTGATAGTGTCAAGAGATTCCTCTAAAAATTCAATAAAAACCTTACAGGCAACCCGGAAAGTATAACAACTATGATATTAGCAAAGACCTAGGTCCGTGGTAAAAATATAATGTGTTCCATATTTAGCTGCTTGCTACAAGCTACATAGGATAGGGAAAGGAAGGGAGGAGCACCTCTTGTAAACAGGTGGCTATGGTTGCTTGCGTATGTGTACCTGATCCTCATTTCACAGAGTCCTCTCAAAGTGACGATTCTTGTTGAAGGACTAGAGGCTAACACTCTTGTTATGTCAAACCTTGTGCACTCTGCATCTCATCCGTAAGGCCCACTTGGCCAGCCACTTCTAAAGGATGCATCTGTGTACAAGTCCCATGTAGTCAGTTTGAGGTAAAAGTCTGTCATTGAGTGAGGTCCTTTCAGCAGCCAGGGCCTCGAAATCTATCTGTTCTTTTCACAGGACACCAGTTTGGCCTAGACACCAATCCTGAGGTGGACAGAAGCACATTGGGCGAGGGTAGACAGTACACTGAGAATTTGTGTAGACAGTGAAAAGATATCCACCCTAGCCAGCTATCAGAATGAGAGCAGTGAGAATTTAGTGAAGCTCCACAGTGAACCCAGTGGATTCACTTGGTAAATGTGCAGAATGAAAATCCTCAGTGGTGATCACCACAAAACAGAAATTGGAATGATACAAGATAGTATGTATAACTCCTGCACAAGAGTAACATCATTGACCTGGTAGGCAACGAAAGTACGTGGCTGGCTTAGGGACGAGTATACAGGATGAGCCCCGTGGACTATAAGTGACTTATACAAGATCGTTTTGAGTAGGAAAACCCAGCATACATGATCGAAGAATATCTCCATGTGTGCACTGAAAATGACCAAGTAATTGTAAATCCCAGTCGGTCTGGATTACTTAACATTGCATGCTTCAAGCTGAGGTATGTGAAAAATTGCTAAGGACCATGTCTGTCTGGTATATGCACCTCCTATTTATGATTGTCCAATTTCACCTTTATAATGATCCGCGAACTTAGCCGGCAGCTTATTACCCACCACCACCACTACCACAACTACCATCACCACCACTGATAGCAGTATGAGGACCAGGTTGTCAGAAGTAAAAGATTATTGCACAGCTGACATATTAGACTAGTAGGAGAATGTCGAGGCCAGAAAAAAAAATTACCGTAGAAATTATTTTGTATCACCTGATACGGAATTATGTCCTAAGTCACTTATTTAACATCCCATCACATCGAGGAATATTTAAAACAATGCTTATTTAATTTTAGTTCAAATGAATTAGGGGCATGATATTGTCTTCATGCTGTTTTTATGCCTCCAGAATATCAGTTTTGTTATCAATGACCATAACAGGTTCCGTGTTGCAAGATTCACCTCAGCACCATGCGCATGACGTTACATATTTTTTAACCATTTCTTTTTACAAGAACACTGATTAGTGCTACGTGGATTCTCTCCTGTCAACTTGCACTTGTACCGTATAAATGTTAGGATATTTGACAGTACTCAGAGGAATCTTGTGGAATTACAGTGACCATTAGTTTTATTGTGGGACCCTCATCTATCAGATAAAGTTTTTTGGAAAACACGTATGTGTAAGAGCTAGTGGGTCATATGCTGAAGAATTAGACACGTGTGCAACATCTGGGTATCTTTATTTGTAGACGTTTCGCCCTCCAGTGGCTTTATCAATACACATTCAAAGATATTCAAAGATAATATACAAAAGACGAGGTAATCAGTCCCTTAGTCTTGGAGATGAAGAGCACCGTAGTCTGGAAAACTACGGTGCTCTTCATCAACTGGAAAAGGAACATTCCATGGTATGGGAGTAGTAGCAGTGTTCACCAAACACCAGTTAAACTTGATCGGCGCATCAAACACTGAACGAGAATGAAAGTTGATGAGCTGGGTGCAGATAAGGGGAGATCAATCATCCCATATATTTTTATTAGCTGACCATTGTCGAGTATGATGGAGGTGTTAAAGCTTCCGTCTCTCTTCCTGCATGGCTGAATGCTGGAATAAACAAACTCTGTCAGATAAAACCGAAAAATCAAGCCGAAACAGATAATCTATGAGCCACCGTGATCTAAAAGCATGATCAACCTCTGTGACTAATCCAAAGAGAGTCGGTGTCATTACTGTCATCGGCTTTACAACCTATAAAACGGCGTGACCTATATTGACCGGCTTGTTGGTAACAAGAATTTCTATAAACTTGCTTAAAAGTGAAGTTAAATGCTGTCTCTCTCTTTCTAGATCTTTGACGTCTTCGACTGATGGATATTCCTCATGTGTACATTTTTCTACCCTAATCTCTTCTCATATAATCTTGGAAACACCGTTCACAATCTCTCCAGGCTGAGGGTCTAATTACCTCGAAGTCCTCCTTACCCTCCACCGTTCTTTTCTGTATTGGACTGAAGAAGCCACTGGCTGGCGAAACGTTTCCTCAATAAAGATTCCTAAATGAAAGTTAAGACATGTGCAACATCTGGATATCTTTATTGTAGACGTTTCGCCATCCAGTGGCTTTATCAATACAGATTCTAGGACATAATAGGAAGACAGTAGAACTATATACAAAAGATGAGGTAATCAGTCCCTCGGCCTTGGAGTTAGTGTTCACAGCATCGTGGTGGAGGAGAATCTGGAGCAAAGGCAAGAAGACTGGCAGTTATATAGGCGTCAGTGGAGAGGGACGGGCAGCAGACGAGGGCAGTCACTGGTAGGCGGGATTCCCCAGTGGAAGTAGGTCCTTCCCAAAGAGATGGGTTAGTTGCAGTAGCCGTGAAGAAGGTCTTGTAGATGTCCTCTGAACCAAGATTCCATGATGTTGCAGTGTCAGAGGACATCTACAAGACCTTCTTCACGGCTGCTGCAACTAACCCATCTCTTTGGGAAGGGCCTACTTCCACTGGGGAATCCCGCCTACCAGTGACTGCCCTCGTCTGCTGCCCGTCCCTCTCCACTGACGCCTATATAACTGCCAGTCTTCTTGCCTTTGCTCCAGATTCTCCTCCACCACGATGCTGTGAACACTAACTCCAAGGCCGAGGGACTGATTACCTCATCTTTTGTATATAGTTCTACTGTCTTCCTATTATGTCCTAGAATCTGTATTGATAAAGCCACTGGATGGCGAAACGTCTACAATAAAGATATCCAGATGTTGCACATGTGTCTTAACTTTCATATTGTCGGTATTTTATACCTTTCTTGCACAAAGATTCCTAAATGTTGCACAAGTGTTTCATTCTTCAGCTTGTCGGTTTTCTAAACTATTTACACCATACGTTACAAAGTCCCTTGACTTTCAGGGTGGATGAGACCCTTTTTTCAATCCCCCAACTGGAACAGAACATTTTTGAACATTCTGCATGAATTTCAAACACCCGTGGTACCCCAACTTACATAATCTCAACCGAGTCCTTATTACAGATGCGCTGTGATCCAACTTAAGATAATTACTTCGGAATATCTAATAGCACAGAACGTGTTATTTAACAAATGGTCGTTAACTAGACATGGCCGAGGCAAAGATCTAATGCAGTTGATACTTAGTCAAGAAAAAGGCTCACATTGAGCCAGTAAAGCACCTAAACTACTGGGAACGCCTGCAAGTCTTGAACATGTACTCATTGGAGCGGAGGAGAGAGAGGTACATGATAATATATACCTGGAAGGTACTCGAGGGCTTGGTCCCAAATCTGCACACTGCCATAACAGCATACTGGAGTGAGAGATATGGGAGGAAGTGTAAAATAAACCCAGTGAGGAGCAGGGGTGCGGTGGGGACAATAAGGGAACACTGTATCAACATTCGGGGTCCCAGACTTTTCAACATCTTACCAGAAGATACGAGAAACACTGCTGGAACAAGTGTTGAAGCCTTCAAGGGGAAACTAGACAAGTATCTTCACCAGGTGCCAGATCAACCAGGCTGTGATGGATATGTGGGGCAGCGGGCCTCCAGCAGCAACAGCCTGGTTGACCAGGCGAGCATCAGACGAGCCTGGCCCATGGCCGGGCTCAGAGTAGATACACTCTCGAAATTCTTCAAAGGTAAAGTATGCTAGTATGCAATACAATAGGGCAGGTTTAATTAAATTAACAGGATTTCTCTTTGTCTCACCAGTAGTACATGTTCCGACATGGACAGCTACATCTGCCAAGCCAAGCTAATAAATTTTCTTTGGCTATTTTAACCAAAGTTTTCATGCCTCAACTGCCACCCATGGAATTATTGCGCACCATAGAACATCTCTAACCTTCCATATTTTACTATCCCTAGTATCAAGTGGTATAGCATTTCACAAAATCATACCAGAGTTGTGTAATAAGTGGTATGCTCATTTACTGACTCATGCTCCTTGACGACCTGTGTATGAGCGGCCAAAAGCGTTATCTTGTCGCAAGTGTTTGTTCAGAGGGCGGGATCTGTAGGCTGAACTCACGAGAGGCACAGCAGCACCATACCCTCAGCAAACAGGCTATCCTCGGTATGGTGGGAGTGCAAATGTATGATGTCTAGCTCCTACAGAGGTTTTCATATACAAGAAGCCCTCTTCAGTCCCTGAAAAAAGATGAATCCGCCACTTGCTGCTCATAAAAGACCTCACAATGAAGTAACATATGGAGAAGCTGGTTTTATACCCCAGGACTGGTTGAAATAAACAGCCATCATTTCTCCAAGTGGAGATAACCGATAGTTTTTAGAGGCGGCCCACTCTGTAATGTCACTTACAACCGGCGACAATCCACTCTGGGAATGAACGTAGTGCAGGTCACCTCGCAATTCTTCACATTCAACGAAGCCTCGACTCCATCCATAATAATCTGCACAGACTAATCATGGTAGATAAGACACATAGGCAACATTTAGGCAACTTTATTCCGATTCGTTTCGCCTACACAGTAGGCTTCTTCTTCTGGAACTAACTGTTAGTTCCAGACTTTGGAACAGAACTTCTCCAGGCTGAGGGACTGACAACCTCAAATCTACGACTTCAAGGGTGATGGACTGATTACATCGTCTTCACATCTCTACTGCTCCTGCCTACTTTCTGTACTCGACTGAAGAAGCCTACTGTGTAGGCGAAACGTTTCGGAATAAAGTTGCCTAAATGCTGCCTCTGTGTCTTACCTACCAACCTGTCGGTATTGTATACCATTTTGATATTCACAGACTAATCATGGATATAATAAAGTATGTGAAGTTCGAAATGCTGGCCTCCAGTACGCCATACTCCAGGAGGATGGGTCAGTAGAACCCCCCCCCCCTCCAACAACCTCTGGAACACCTGGAGATTGTAGCTAAGGCAGGCATACAGGGCTCCTAGTAGACTGGACAGGTGGTGAGGTCAACGAAGGTGACCTAAGACTAAGCCGTGTGAATCTCCGAGGAAAAGAAAAGCCCATAAAAGTAGACCAAGAAACACAACAAATGGACCTGGACAAGCTGCAGGTTTGGTCTGACAAGTTTATATTAGAATCTAACCCCAGTAAATGCAAAGTTATGAAAATCGGAGGACGACAAAGGCGTCCAAAAGCAATGCACAAGCTAAGGAGATAAAGACTGCAAACCTCCGTCACAGAGGACCTCGGGGTGAGCATAGTTCCGAGCATTTCACCCAAAGCACAACAAACGCGAGAATGGAAAATTTTAGGGTAGCTTTCAGGAACATAAACAAGGAGGTATTCACCACCTTATGCATAGCATATGTCAGGACCATCTTAGAGCATGCAGAGCCACTATGAAGCCCACACCCGATTAGACATGTAAAGCTAGAAAAGTGCAAAAGCTTGCAACGAAATCAGTTCTAGAATTGAGGGTATGACCGATGAGGAGAGGCTAGATGAGGTAGATCTGACACTAGATGACAGACGGACATGATTGCGACTTACAAAATACTCAAATGAATTGACAGGGTGGACGGGAAGAATTTGTTTGAGATTTCAGGAACAAAAGGTCACAGCTAGAAGTAAAAAGGCACACACGAGTCATACTGTTATTAGGAAATACTTATTTAGCCTTAGAATGGTCAGGAAGTAGAACGATTTAGCAAGATTTTGAAAAGGCAATAAATGGCATGCCCATGCACTCTGCCCCAGGCCCAGATTCATGGAACTCCGTGTTCATCAAGAATTGCAAGAAGCCCCTATCACGTGCCTTCAGCATTCTATGGAGAGGGAGCATGGACACGGGTCATCCCACACACACTAAAAACAACAGACATAGCCCCACTCCACAAAGGTGGCAGTAAAGCAATTGCAAAGAACTACAGACCGATAGCACTAACATCCCATATCATAAAAATCTTTGAGAGGGTTCTAAGAAGCAAGATCGCCAACCACCTAGATACCCAACAATTACACAACCCAGGGCAACACGGGTTTAGAGCAGGTCGCTCCTGCCTGTCCCAGCAACTGGACCACTATGAAAAGCTCCTGGATGCCGTTGAGGATAAATATACACAGACTTTACAAAAGCTTTCGACAAATGTGACCATGGTGTAATAACACACAAAATGCGTGATAAAGGAATAACAGGAAAAGTTGGTAGATGGATCTATAACTTCCTAACAAACAGAACACAAAGAGTATCAAACCTACACACGAAAATCACTCCCTATGAAAGCAAAAGACTCGGCAGGAGATGCAACATTCCCCCAAAGAAAAGCAGGGGCGCCACGAGTACACTGAGAGACAACACAATAAGTGTCCGGGGCCCAAGATTATTAAACTGCCTCCAAGCATACATAAGGGGGATTACCAATAGACCCCTGGCTGTCTTCAAGAAGGCACTGGACAGGCACCTATAGTCAGTACCTGACCAACCGGGCTGTGGTTCGTACGTCACTTTGCGGGCGACCATGGTTGATCAGACCCTGATCCACGATGAGGCCTGGTCTCAGACCAAGCCGCGGGGGCGCTGACCCCCGAAGCCCTCTCCAGGTAAAGTGGTAGAGGAAGAATTCATACTCAGCTTTAAGAATATGTATGACAGGGCTCACGCAGCCAGGAGTGAAACCAGTAACGCCAGCAGAGAGATGGGGGCCAGGAGCTGAGACTAGACTCCTATAACAATAATTAGATGTGTATAGTAATTAGGCGAGCACACACACACACACACACACACACACACACACACACACACACACACACACACATGCTCAATAATAACCTACATGGAGACAAACACACAAGATGCTGATTCATCTTTATAATTCTATCTCCTTCTGGGACCCTCTTCAGTAGAAGAGAATCCCAAAAGTGGGTTGAAATATACAGTACTCTCCTCTGTTTCTGTCTCCATGTGGGTTATTGTTGAGCACTGACAAGTGCTCATTACACTTACACAAACACCTTTACACACACACACACACACACACACACACACACAAACATCTACACACACACACAAACATCTACACACATGCGCACACGCACACACACACACACTCATACACAAACACCTACACACATATATAAACACCTACACATATATACAAAAAACACCTACACACACACAAGCATCTACAAACACCTACGCACAAACAGCTACACACAAACAGCTACACACAAACACCTACACACACACACACACAGTGAAGAGGAGCTGAGTCTCGACCCCTGCAACCACAATTAAGTGAGTACAATTAGGCGAATGTACACACACACACACACACACACACACACACACACACACACACACACATTCAAAGACTAGTCCCGGAGCTAAGGGGCATATCCTACGAGGAGAGGTTAAGGGAAATCGACCTGACGACACTGGAAGACAGGAGAGATAGTGGGGATATGATAATGACATATAAAATTCTGAAGTGGACAGAGACAGGATGTTCCAGAGATGGGACACAGCAACAAGGGGTCACAGTTGGAAGTTGAAGACTCAGATGAATCACAGGGATGTTAGGAAGTATTTCTTCAGTCACAGAGTTGTCAGAAAGTTAAACAGTCTGGGAAATGATGTAGGGGAGGCAGGATCCATACATAGCTTTAAGAAGAGGTATGATAAAGCTCATGGAGCAGGAAGAGTGATCTAGTAGCGACCAGTGAAGAGGAGGGACCAGGAGCTATGAATCAACCCCTGCAACCACAACTAGGTGAGTACAAACACCTACACCTACACACACACACACACACACACACACACACACACACACTACAAACACACGCACCCAAAAACACCCACACACACAAAGTTCAACTTTACTCGCAGCAAGTCAAAAGTTTCCTGCTAATTTTTTTTTAATTATTACCTCTGTCAGACGGTGCTGGAAAAAAGTTCCTAATAATTTTGATAGTTTATATGAACGCAACAACGAGCTAACTAACACATTGTCATGCACACTACCATGTTCTTGCTCCTGGGAGAAAGGTCCTAGGACCGAGGCCTTCCATGTATATTTACAAGATTGTGAGGGAGGGGAAGGAAGTCCTGGGTAAGATCTTACTAACGTTTACAAACTTGTCACATTTAGTTTCTTTGCTACACACTTCCGTCACTGATAGAAAGTATTTATTTCCTGCGAAGGAAAAAGATTTCTCAACCCGCAACTATCAATCAATCATGAAACAGCGAGTGACCTCCAGCATGGCAACTTTACAACTGATTCGAATCTATTCCTGGTCCAATTGCCTGTGTTGCTTACGTCGTTGGAGTACGTACAAGTTCCAACAGCTTGATTAATCAGACCAACAACCGGACGGGGATGATTACCGGAACCAACAACCGTAAAATAAAGGAAGGTAGAGATCTAGTGGCAATCGTATCTTCCTTAAATAAGTGCCAGATTAGCCAGGTAAGGAAGTCTACAATGCTAGTCACGGCATTATTCCGGGTGAGGGCCCCGGCGTATTGCCGTGAAGAAAATGAAAGGCCCACCATACAGGGGGTTCTTCTCTCGTCAGTGGATTATGCCAGGTAGCATCCGTTAGCATGACGTCAGGGCCTGCCGCCACACTCCATAGTGACTCCTCAGTGCTCACGTGGCTGCTCTGGTGAGAGGAAGTGTTGCACTTTTGTCTCTCGTCCACTATACATGTTTGATTATGGGTAAAAGTCTTTAACAACTGAAACTATAGCTCAAATCATAGGGCTTCACAAAGCTGGGCACCAGACGAAAGAAATAGTGGAGAATGTTGGTGTGTGTGAGCGTTCAGTGAGGAACTGGGTGCAGCGTTTCAAGGCTGGTGGCAGTGTCGAGTTACCGTCTGCCAAACCTCGGTCTGGCCCTCGAAGACCACATCTGTTCGTACCTTAACTGTGTTAAAGCAGCAGTTAGAGAGTACACCTAAGATAACTGCTAGAAAATTGAAAGAAAAGAACCCACACCTTCTCTCAAAGGTTGTTGTAAGAACTGTTAACCGACGTGTGTCAGAACTGGGCTACAGTAGTCACTTCTAGGTTAAGAAACCGATCCTCTCCAAGCCACAGAAGAAATGTAGGCTGGATTATGCAAAGAGATATCATCACTGGAATCCTCAACCGTGGTCTGAAGTACTTTGGAGTGATGAAGCAACCTTCACCATCACCTGTAACCGTGGGGGACATGTGTACCCGCCCAGACGTAGTGACCCGCTAGACCCACGCTACACCTGTGGGACCACCAAACACCCAGACTCGCTCATGGTTTGGGGGTGTTTCAGTGCTCAGAGTGTTGGTGAACTCATTGTACTTCCCAAAATCCAGTATATGAACCAGTATAATTACCTAAAGTTACTGTGTGACAATTTACCTGAGGCATCTGACAAGTGTGGGGCTACAATTTTTATGCAGGACGGTGCACCATGTCATACCGCCAAACCTGTAGTTCAGTAGGTTAAGGACTGTGAAGTGAGGTTCTTTCATGCCTGGCCAGGCAATTCCCTAGACCTAAACCCTACTGAGAACCTCTGGTCAATAGTGAAACGAAGTTTACTGGGCAAGGATATCAGTTCCTTCCCATGGCTGGAGGCTGCTGTACATGAGGCATGGAATAATATACCTCCCCAAACTCTCAAGAATTTGTGAGAGTCTTCCTACACGGCTGAGGGATGTGATTAGGCGTATAGGACGCAGCACCAAGTATTAAAACCTCAGTAAGTGTGCAAATATATACATTATAATCTTTCATGGTATGTGTTTTTTGGTACGTGTGTGGGGAAGGGGCGGCATAATGCCGTGACTAGCACTGTATGTAGGCCTGCGGGACACTGGCAGCCATATCTTGGTTGACTAGGTAGTCAGTAACAGTCTGGTTTAACGCCGGATTTCAAGGATAGAAAATTAGAAAAGGTTTATAGGTATGTCTTGGTGGTAGATAAAAAAAACCCCGTCAACACAAAACTGAATTTGCACGACTAACTTGGGGTTCTGGTGTTGTAACTCACTTGTGGCCTCTTTCAAGGGTTCTTCTCCCATCACTGGAACGATAACGTTCCAGACTATGGAGCTGAACTCTTCTCCAATCTGAGGGACTGACCACCTCAAATCCTTTTTCTCCAAAGTTGAACTGATTACATCTTTACTTCACTACTATCCCTGCTTCCTCTGTATTTGACTGAAGAAGCCTACTGTGCAGGCGAAAGGTTTCATCAATAAAGATACCCAACTGTTGCACATGTGTCTTAATCTTCAACATGCAAGGATCAGAAAAGAGCTACTTTGGTAAAGATTGTATATTCTATCACCCAGAGATGTGTAAATATTTACCAGAGAAAAAAAATGTGCTGACATAGAATACCCAGTTTCATGCGAAACGAACTGAATGTTTCCAATGCAATTCTTGTTAGGTATGGAGATAGAGAAACGGCGATAAGGGACACTAAACAGGCAGATAAAAACATATAAAAGAACAAGTGGGAAAGCATATTTCATAAATATATATCCCACTGGAAGCACGGTAGGTCATGACAACCTACTTCCATTACTGGGCCCAGTTCACCGGTGACCTCATCTCCAAGCTGGTACGCCTCACTTTCCTGTATACAAGTCGCAGACCACTTGCTTCTGCATTAGGTTAAGAGACTTTATCTTGCTCCAAGGGTGGACTGATTACATCAAGTACCTCTCAACTTCGTCTTCTAGGAGTGCCTCATCTGTCTCCCTAAGAGACTGATGAGGCTGTCGCTTACAAAGACTGGCTCATCAATGTATAGAACGTAGGCAGACAATATCACAAAGTAACACAGCATCAGTCATTCTATTTTTATTATATTAATATTATTAATAGTAGTAGTAGTTGTAGTATACTTAGGGGAAAGCATTGGGGTCATACAGCACAAGGGAAATGACAAGTAATCAGGTTTGACCCAAGAAAGGGTAAAATAACTAATTGCTTAGATCAAGAGCCCTTCAACACCATCAAGGGACCCTTCTTGTGGGTATCATGTAATTTGAAGAACACAGGAAATCAGCTAGAGTCAAGGCCAGGATAGTGACGTGGTGGATTGTGAGAACTGGCAAAACAAGAAAAGCATCTCCAATGATGGCATTTTTAAATCAACTGTGTTCTTGCGATATCAATATTATTGTATTTACAGCATATTTCAAAGCATGACGGACTGCAGCCTAGCAAACATGCTAAAGTCGAATACTGTCCATATAAATTCAATTAAACCTCACTACTGAGAATTCTTGAAAAGACTTAAAATTTTGTCTCTGGAAAGGAGAAAAGATACTTGACAATACATGGAATTATTATTATTATTATAATCAAGGGGGAAGCGCTAAACCCGGAGGATTATACAGCGCCTGGGGGGGGATGTGAAAGGCATTCAGGCTTAATTCGGGGAACTGGAGCACAGATCCAATTCCCGAATAATACATGGAAGAAACTCGAGAATATGGTAACTAAAATGCACACTGCTATAAGAATTTACTGGAGTGAACGATATAGAAGAAAGTGAAATTAACATAGTGGAGAGCAGAGCGCGCCACGGATACAACTGGAGAACACTGTATCAACATCAGTGACCCAAGACACTTCACCATACTACCAGCTGATATAAAAAACGTTGCCCTAACAAATAAGTTTCAAGCGCTGGATCACCAGGAAAGCATGACCTTAGGTTAGACTGAGAGATTAAAGAGCCCTATAAAATGGTCTCAGGTACGAAACATATTACGGGGATGGTAAAGACTCAAAGACCAAGAGACAGAGAGAGACAGAGACAACAACAGAGACATACAGACATTTACTTATCTAAGAGAGGAAAGGCCAGCTGCTCTCAGTTACATCGGCTTGAAAAAATGATAGCAGGCTATATTTGCTTGAGGAAACACAAGGCCTCATGATAGTAATGCCGGAGCAGTGGTAAGTATGAATGGGAAAGTGTTAGAACCCGGGGATGAGGTCGGTATCCTAGGGGCGAAACTTGATTCCAAACTGATTATGAAGAATCGTGTAGTAGATCTTGCAAATAAGACAGACACGTACCTTACAGCACAAAGGCATATATTTTATCTGTTCGATAAATGAGGCAGGAAAAGACTGTACGAGACACAGGTGCACTCTCACTTTGAGTAGGCTTCACTTTCTTTGGATTGCCTTCCCCCTTTCTCATCTGCCACTTCTTGACAAAATAGAGAACAGAGTAAGACGACTGGAATCAGCCTGGATAGATCTGTCATTTTAGCAGAGCCTTCAACTTCGGAGAGATGTGGGTGGCCTTACTATTATGCACAAGGCCAATGTTGTCAAGGTACTAAGTACACTTGGCCCGATTCCTGGACAGAAGAAAAGACGGACAGCAAACAGCAACTACACTCTGGCTGTACCCTTCTCAAGAACATCATTTCAGATGAGATAATTAATTCCTAGAATGACTCGAGTCTGCAACATGTTAGTACAGTATAACAACATCGTTAAATTAAGTCAGTTGAACAACTGAAATCGCTAGCCCACAGATGGCTCCAATTTCCTGTGGTCCCTATTTGTATATTTAATAGCAATTAAAAAAGCTCTCAGATGAACCGAGGTAGGTAACAGCTCTTAGCTTGTAAATGAATGTAGGATCTCTTAACCTAGCCCTGTAAAAACTCTCGAGTCAGTAAGAAAGGGAGAGAGGAAGACTCGCCAAGTGGCAATACCAGCACAACACAAAATCAAGCATCGGCTACGAGGCTATAATATTAGTATTCACAGAGTTTAGTCAAGAAGGCCACTGCTGGGAACGTGATGAGGAAATATTGTCATTTACGATGTCATGATGGCTTCCAGGGTCACTCTCCTCACATAACAATATTGCTTGTCATCTGTTTGACCAGTTAGGACGTCCAATATTGAAGAACAAAAAGGCACAATACCGTGACTGGAACAATACACAAATAACCCGAACAATATTCTTAACATTTTTCGTCCGTGCGTTTCTGCTCGAGGTAGCATTTTACAGAATTTGATGTTAATTCTCAGTTAGGTTTAGCCAACTCAACGTATATTAACCTACATTTCAGTATAATTACTCGACAAAATCGAAAAGAAAAAACTCCTTGGTATATGTCTGGCAGCGCAGGGAATATCGTACAACATTATGAAGTGAATTTTCCAGCGAAGGTTAAAACTAGGTAGCTGATGGGTAAACATGTTCGGTGTTATGATTCTAGAAGTCATTATGTGCTAAACTGAGCTTCGCTTATATGCAAGTGCATGAAAAATTTCAGAAATTTTATATTTGGCATTTGAGTTTTGTTTGATTAGATAACGTTACGTATAGTTTAATTAGGTTTGGGTATGTTAGACTAGGTTAAGTTTGGTTAGATTGGGTAACATTGGGTTAGGTTAGGTTGACTTGGGTTGAGGTAAGCTACGTTAGGTTAGGCTCGGTTATGGCAAATTAAGTTAGGTTATGTTTGGTTAGGCAAAGTTAGGATAAGTTTTGGGTTGTTTGGGATAGGTAAGGATTAGTTTACTTAGGTTCGATTAAGTCTTATTATATTTCATTAGGTAATGTAACGATATGTTAACAAAATTTAAGTAAAAATTCCCTACAATAACGAAATGAAAAAAGGACTGGCTAACGTCTGGCAGCGCGGGGCGCTGTGTAACCTTAAACGTGCGTTTTACAGCGAACCCCGAGAGTTGCAGAACAGTCTGAAATATGGAGGTGATGTTGAGAAGACTGGAGAGAGAGTACAGGTGCCCAACATCACCTGATGACCCGTGACCGGCATCACCTATGACCCGTGACCGGCATCACCTGATGACCCGTGACCGGCATCACCTGATGACCCGTGACCGGCATCACCTGGTGACCCGTGACCGGCATCACCTGGTGACTCGTGATCAGCATCACCTGATGACTCGTGATCAGCATCACCTGATGACTCGTGATCAGCATCACCTGATGACCCGTGACCAGCATCACCTGATGACCCGTGACCAGCATCACCTGATGACCCGTGACCGGCATCACCTGAGGACTCGTGACCAGCATCACCTGATGTGACCAGCATCACCTGATGACCCGTGCCCAGCATCACCTGGGTATTTTGCACCGTTTACATCGTGTGCTATGGCTCTGTCACATACTCTATGACTATGGCTCTATGCCATAGACTATGGCTCTGTGCCACAGACCCTATGACACTATGCCAAAGGCTCTATGGCTGTATGCCACAGGCTCTATGGCTCTATGCCACAGACTATGGCTCTACGCCACAGACTCTAAGCTATTCTCAACGAAGGTTACAAGTTAGGGTCAGGAGAGGAGACGGGCTCTGTCGAACATAATTCCTTGTATGTGTTACATATTGCAAGCCAACAGATAAAAATTACAGCTAAGCTTTTATGGATTTCCTCTCACGTAGGCCTCCAGGAGCATGACAAAGACGACGAATTAGCTAAAGAAAAATTAAATAAAGAAAACTGAGAATAACACAGATGATCAGACGAAATGCAATGTGGCCAGTCATGTGCTTTATTGTCCACTTATCGAAGAATATAGAAACAGACAGTATAGTAACTTGTGTGACACGTCAGGATATCTTACTAATGAAAATAAGATACCAGCCATATTAAGCAACAGATAAGTCAACCGTAGATATAAATCCAGATGTCCTCCTGCTAATGCATAATACCAACCCCAAGGATGCCACCCACAACAAGTGACAGCACTTCCCTGGGATGTTTAAGTCGTTCCTTTAGGAAGTACACTTATATTTATTTATGCATTATTTGAGGCTTCCAAAAGTTTTCCCCCCACACAGGATAATGGAAATACCAGAGTTGGATTCAGTGTAGCGTGTTCCTCTTTGTTAGTAGTTTCTTAGCAACCTGTCTAATTACGAGAACAATGTACCGGCCTGGAGTGTTTTTCTAGTAGCGAGAAAAATCGTAACAACTTTCTTTCTACAATCATTGACAATATGTGTTGGGTTCTGTGCTTTGAAAACTGTCCTGTGTATATGACTATTCCTATTCGAGGGGAAAAAACAGACAAACGCAGCATAGTGAGAGTTATTATTGATTAGGTTTCTCCCATGCCACAAGCAGATCTACCTGACCAGAGTACATGAGCATACATAGGAAGCATAAGGAAGTGAAGAGTCAGGTGAGTAATTACCCTTCGTGTTACAATTTTCCCTTCCTGAACAAAAGGTGCACGAGTAGATCTCAGCAAAAAGGTACTCGTGTACCTTTCGCTCAGGTAAATCTATTTGTGACTAAATAAAGTCCACTATATGGGCGTAAGGTAGCCAATAAAGGATCGCATTATACTACATTTGTCTACTTTTCCATAACGTCAGTGGTTTATACCATTTATCTCCATTCTTCTTCGTGGAAGTCATGGCTCGAGATTTTCTTACCACTCCAATAAACCATGATGACTCCTCTATACGTACATGACTATTGGAGTGATAAGATTCTGAAACTTATTTTCTGGTCATTCCTGCAAAATAAAACATCAGGAGAGGGTAAACAATCATCTTTTTTCCTTCTCCAAGGTGAACTTGACAGAGATATCCACGAGGTGCGCAGCGGTGTCGAGACGTTTGGGCGCGACAACCAGGTTGACTTCTACATATCGTCATGTCACTACTCTCAGCATGTACATTGTACAACCTCATTGCTTCCTGTTACACAGGCTATTTACAACTACCTCTCATCGCTACTACCAACACTATCGCTCAAAACACAGACAGTTTTAACATTTCTGAAATACTTGCCAAACAAATCCTTAGGGTAGCCCATGGCCTGGTAGGCAACGCTCTCCCTTCACACGTAGTTCGATCCCCGGCAAGGATGAAAACACTGGGGGGAAGGGGGTGTTTCCTTACACCTGTTGTCCCGTTCACCTAGGAAGCAAGTAGGTACTTGGGTGTTTCTGGACTGGCGTAGGTCGCATCCTGGGGGACAAGACTGGGTGGCTAACCCTCGGGGTTAAAAATCCCAACAAAATTATCTTTTCCTACCAACCTAAGTAGAAGACAGCCATCACCTGATTTGACGAAAGTGTAATAATAAATGTTCAGTAGAGTTACTTTGCTTTCAGTTTTAATTATACTTTATTTTTATTCTTCATTCTCTTCATTTACTTATAATAATTTGATGTTAAGTATATGTTTAGATCTGATTCTTGAATTTCTTACAATACCTGATGGAGCGAGTTATCTCAGAAACCAGTAGTAGTATTCTTTCTTATCTTCCTTATGTATGTGTATATATATATATATATATATATATATATATATATATATATATATATATATATATATATATATATATATATATATATATATATATATATATATGTCGTGCTGAATATGTAAAACTGGTCAATTAGCAAGAACTCATTTAAAATTAAGTCCTTTCTAAAATTTTCTCTTATACGTTTAAAGATATATTTTTTCATTAATGTTGATGTAAAAATTTATAATTTTGCACCAAAAGGAACTTAGAAAACTTACCTAACCTTATTATAACAAGAACAATTTATTTTAGCCTAACCCAACTAAATATATTTTAGATTTGTTTACAATAATTTAATACTAAACAAACACAGTGAAATATATTTTTTTCGTTAAGTTCAGAATGATTTTGGCGAAATTATTGCATACACAAATTTTCACTTGTCCTATATGGCAAGATGAACGTTGCTATTTAAGCCAAGATCGCAAGTTCTGCCTATTCGGCACGACATATATATGTATATATATATCGTGCCGAATAGGTAAAACTTGCCGAATAAGGCAAGGAAAAATTTGTGTATGCAATAATTTTGCAAAAATCATTCTGAACCTAACGAAACATATATTTCATTGTGTTTGTTTATTATTAAATTATTCTAAACTTTTCTAAAATATATTTAGTTGGATTAGGCTAAATTAAATTGCGTTTATTATTTTTACATTAACATAAATGAAAAAAATATATCTTTAAACGTACAAGAGAAAATTTTAGAAAGCACTTAATTTAAAAGGACTTCTTGCTAATTGACCAATTTTACCTATTCGGCACGACCAAGTGATACTGGATAAAAAACCACGAGGGGAGGAGAATGATAGCTCAAGGCCTTTCATGTTGCAATCAACACATCAGAAGCTTGCAAAGTTGCAGAAAAGAGGAGAATGTCCAAGCAAATATGATCCCAAGAGACGTCTTTACTGGAGTGAGGGAGAGAGAAGGGAACAGCAAGTGCCCCGAGGCATCCCAGTGCTCACAGCCAGAAAGGTTGAATATCATTAGAAAGAGCCCCCAAGCACTCATATTGTGACAGTAACCTAAATGAACGTAACCTGGCAATTATTAAAAAATTTGGTCAGAATCCGCTATCAGTAATTTTACGTACATAATTATATTGCCAGTGATATAGAAGTCACTGACAATTATCTATGGAGTAACCATGCACGAGAATGGGTCCATTTAAAGGGTCGAGAAAACGGGATCATTTAAAGGAGACATATCTTCAAGTTATACAAAGGAAAAAGTGCTCATTAAAAGGGAGGCATCTGTAATTACAAGGAAGACGGCCACAGTTATTCATCCCACAGAACTCTTGAGGCAAACTCTGGTTCAATCTTCAGAAAAAAACAGGAAAACCAGGCCCTAATTCCTCGGTGTGGCACTACATTTCAGACTGTCAGGTGCATCTGTATAAGACCCCAGTTTTAGACTGTGCACTATTGTGTCAACTAAAAACGCATCTAATTTGAGCAACCTGGCACTGATATTGTATGACTGTTTATGCTTAATAGCTGCCGTCTCCACATTATTCCTTTAAAGTCAAGTGGAACAAGTGTTAATGAAAAATATAGCTATCAATCTGAAAAAAAGGAAAAGTTTAATTTTTAATGGAGTTCGGCCTATTCAGCAAGTTCGGCTTATTTAGTACGACATGTGTATATAATACACACACACACACGCACTACTAACAAAGATCAATTCCCTGAGGTATGGTCAATTCCCTGAGGTATGGAAGATGGCAAATGTAGTCCCAGTTTTTAAAAACGAGACAGACACGAGGCATTAAACTACAGATCAGTGTCACTAACGTGCATAGTATGCAGAGTCATGGAGAAGATCATCAGGAGGAGAGTGGTGGAGCACCTGGAAAGAAACAAGTGTATACACTTGTTTCTTTCCAGGTGCTCCACCACAACCAGCACGATTTCAGGGAAGGAAAATCCTGTCACAAGCCTACTGGAGTTTTATGACAAGGTGATAGAAGACAAGAAAGGGGTGGATAGACCGCATTTTCTTGGACTGCAAGAAGGCCTTCGACACAGTTCCTCACAAGAGGTTACTGCAAAAGCTAGAGGATCAGGCACACAACAGGAAAGGCACTGCAATGGATCAGAGAATACCTGACAGGGAGGCAACAACGAGTCATGGTACGTGACGAGGTGTCAGAGTGGGCGCCTGTGACAAGCGGGGTTCCACAGGGGTCAGTCCTAGGACCTGTGCTGTTTTTTTGTGTATGTGAATGACATAACGGAAGGGATAGACTCAGAAATGTCCTTGTTTGCAGATGTGAAGTTAATGAGAATCAAATCGGTCAGTGATCAGGCAGGACTACAAAGAGACCTGGATAGGCTACAAGCCTGGTCCAGCAACTGGCTCCTTGAATTTAACCCTGCCAAATGCAAAGTCATGAAAAAAGGTCTTGGGGCGAGTATAATACCGAGCACATCTCCTGAGGCGCACATCAATCAGATAACTGCTGCAGCATACGGGCGTCTGGCAAACCTAAGGATAGCGTTCCGATACCTCAGTAAGGAATCGTTCAAGACTCTGTACACTATTTACGTCAGGCCCATACTGGAGTATGCGGAATCCACACCTGGTCAAGCACATCGAGAAATCAGAGAAAGTGCAAAGGTTTGCAAAAGACTAGTCCCAGAGTTACGGGGAATATCCTACGAAGAAAGGTTAAGGGAAATTGGCCTGACGACACTGGAGGACAGGAGAGTCGGGGGAGACATGATAACGACATAAAATACAGCGTGGAATAGACAAGGTGGACAAAGACAGGATGTTCCAGAGATGGGACACAGAAACAAGGGGTTACAATTGAAAGTTGGAGACTCAGATGAGTCAAAGGGATGTTACGAAGTATTTCTTCAGTCACAGAGTTGTCAGGCAGTGGAATAGTCTAGAAAGTGACGTACATATAGTTTTAAGACGAGGTTTGATATAGTTCATGGAGCAGGGAGAGAGAGGACCCAGTAGCAAGCAGTTAAGACGCTGGGCCAGGAGCTATGACTCGACCCCTGCAACCACAAGTAGGTGAGCGCACACACACACACACCCCCCCTGCTCATGGAACAGTGCAGTCTAGTAGTAGTGACCAGTGAAGAGGCGGGGCCAGTAGCTATGACTCGACCCATGCAACCACAATTAGGTGAATACAGTTTTCTAATCTCTGCCTTAGACTGTTAAAGTCACTGACTGATACAAACATCTTATTAATAAGTGTTGAAGTTACAGCATAAGTCTTACAGTAGGCCTATTGCAATGTCCCTCTGTTCTTATGCTCTTGTGATAACTCCACCTCCTTGGATCAAGATCTCATGTACAAGGAATCCACCCTTAAAACCCATACTTGCACAAGTGTTATAAGGCTTAAAAATGAATTTTATTTCCCCCAGTCATCTGTTATATAAATTTAATAGTAAAATAAATCCTTTTTATTAATTCTTATTTTCAAATAATCTAATTTTTATTGCTAATTACTTTCCTTCTTCCGGGTTACGTAATGTCGTAAATTTTAATTGGATTTTATGTTTTTGGATCTGAAGATGAATTATGTGAGACATCCGAAACGTTGCGATTAAACTTTATGTCTCTGAAGATGACTTTCTTGGTGTGGTGTTCTCCAGGTGTATTGACCGGGTTCGAACATAGCTCCTGGTCCCACCTCTTTCCTACAATGTGGGTGTGTCTTAGCAGCCCATTCTAGCTATCGTACATACCGAACGTTTATTTATAAACGAACTAGACCGCCATATTGTTTCACGTTTAATCAGAGAGCCATTAAGTGGGTCATCATACAGTCGTTGTACTGTGTTAATTTTGTTCAAGTTTCCTGTAAGTTTATACTGATTAAGGTGACAAAACTTTTTAAAAGAATATAAAAAAAAGTGATATATCCGGTGAAAAGATGTACTCTCCTATATGTGGTTGTAGGGGTCGATTCACAGCTCCTGGCCCCGCCAGTCACTCTCCGCTCCAAGAGCCTTATCATACTCCTTTTTAAAGTTATGTCTGGATTTTGCCTCCACTACATCACTCTCCAGATTCCACTTCCTGACAACTCTAAGTTTAAAGAAATACTTCCAATCATCCCTCTGACTCTTGTGAGATTTCAACTTCCAGTTGTGTCCACCTTGTCACTTCCTCTCAGTATTTTTATGTCATTATCATGTCTCCCCTATCCCTCCTATCCTCTAGTGTCATCAGGTTAAGTTCCTTTCCTTAACCTCTAGCCATGAGACATACCCCTTAGCTCCGGGACTAATCTTGTTACAAACGTTTGCACTTTGTCCAATTTCTTGACATGTGAGAACGAGCCGAGTTATAAGATCACGACTCATCACAGGATTTCCACTGACCAACAAATTAACGCAGGTTATCCTTCTAGCACCACTCGATTTCTTGCGTAATTAAATCTTATTCATCTATGTACGGTATTTAGGTTTGGGTAGGTCATCTAACAGTTAATTATAACCTATTAAAACACATTTTTAGTCTCACGGTGCCCAAATAAAACAATATTTGCTTAGGTAAGGCCATTCCAGGAATGGAGTTCGAGCCTCCAGTGTTTACAATATTCTCCGTTTATATGATTACTTTTTAAGGTACACTGGCGCTTATATTATGTAAATTTAAGGTAACGCATGAAAAGTAACAAACCTAACAAATTATTTTTAAGCCGTCAACATGACTTAAGAAATCGTAATGACACGATTGCAAATAAACCATACCCCCGGCCGGGATTGAACCCGCGGTCATAGAGTCTCAAAACTCCAGCCCGTCGCGTTAGCCACTAGACCAGCTAGCCACAATAAGATTCATCCAACTAGGTATATTTCTACACCATAGGAAAGTTAGCACAGGCACCTCTGTGACCACAAATGCAAGTTTTTACAGATGAATCTCCAGCTAGCGTGGCCGTGACGAACTCTAGCTCAAGTCCCTTCGTCTGTAAAAACTTGCATTTGTGGTCACAGAGGTGCCTGTGCTAACTTTCCTATGGTGTAGAAATATACCTAGTTGGATGAATCTTATTGTGGCTAGCTGGTCTAGTGGCTAACACGACGGGCTGGAGTTTTGAGACTATGACCGCGGGTTCAATCCCGGCCGGGGGTATGGTTTATTTTTAAGCCGTGTGATTAGCCAGGAATATCGAGCTGATAATGTCAGTATGTGGGATAACAGTGGCGGTGATGCTCTCAGTGTGTGGGGTGACAGTGATGACGATGCTGTGTATGTGTATGGATGACAGTGGTGCTGATGCTCTCAGTGAGTGGGGTGATGGTGATGCTGTGTGTGCGGGATGATAGTGATGGTGATGCTCTGTGTGTGAGATGACAGTGGTGATGCTCTGTGTGTGTGTGTGGGATGATAGTGGTGCTGATGCTCTCAGTGTGTGGGATGACAGTGATGACGATGCTCTCTGTGTGTGTGGGATGATAGTGGTGCTGATGCTCTCAGTGTGTGTGGGATGACAGTGATGGTGATGCTGTGTGCGGGATGATAGTGTGATAGTGGTGCTGATGCTCTCAGTGTGCGGGATGACAGTGGTGATGCTGTGTGTGTGGGATGACAGTGGTGCTGATGCTCTCAGTGTGGGGGATGATAGTGCTGATGCTCTCGGGGTGGGGGATGATAGTGGTGCTGATACTCTCAGTGTGGGATGATAGTGCTGATGCTGTGTGTGTGGGATGATAGCGGTGCTGATACTGTCAGGATGTGGGATGACAATGGTGCTGATACTGCCAGGATGTGGGATGACAGTGGTGCTGATACCGTCAGGATGTGGGATGACAGTGGTGATAGTGATGGTGAATGTAGTAATGGTGATATTGTCAGTAATGGGCATACATTCCTCCATTTAACAATGATCCAGTCTTGGTATTTCAATCTTGGCCGTCATTGACGTAAAATATCTCATTGGAATGGCGCTGCTCAGGCAAACCAGGCGGTCCAGGCTACTGACAGCGAAGCTGTTGGCTCACTTTAACCTTCAGTAATAAGCCAGGAAAATAAAGGCTGGTAAAATTGAACCATAAAAGAACTGATAATGGCAGATGCGATCAAAACATTCACTGGATAAATTGACGAGTGCAGCTGGAATAATTATGGAGAAACACGGACTTTGAGTCGAGGTGTAGTAAGTAGCAACACGCCCACCTTGTGTATGAGTCTAGAACTCCACAACATATCCATTCATCAGTTAAGAGTGATGGACTTAACACACTGACTCAAGGCTGAGGGACTGATTACCTCACACTCATCTTCCACCACAATTATGATTACCAAATGTTGCACAAGTGTCTAATTCTTTAGCGTGTCGTTTTCTAAAAAGATTAAATCATATCTACTCAACATTGTTCATGAGGCTTCACCTCAGTGGCTACCCAGAATCAAGAAAAAATACAAGAAAATAAGCAAGGACTTTATTTTCTTGGCCTCCCACCTTGAAGTCTCGTACTGATGCCAAGTTCATCACTTCGCGCTTCAGCAGATAATTTCGCGCCTCAGTGGTGGTGTTGGTAGCTATCTTTTTGCCTTGGAGATTCTCGGAAGCATTTGTCAACAAGTCAGGCATCTGCAGTGTGTACAGTGCTATCGAACACGCCCGCTCCTTGTTCATTGACACCTCCAGACCCGTCCTGCAAGATCTGCAGGCGACGGCTGTGTGGTGGTATTGTCTTAGTTGCTTCATGCTGGTGTAGAGACTGAAGTCAGAGCCCTCGCTGTCAGCCCCGCCGTCAGCTCCGCCGCCAGTCCTCGGTACCACGAAGACCTTCCCTCACTCCAGCTTTCAGTCAGCTTCCTGGTGCTTGCAGCTATCTATAATTCTGTCAGCTATCTATAATTCTGCTAGCTTTGCGAATACCTTTAGCTTGTGGATAGGATTCATCAAGCTGACGAGTTGTTCAGTGACGTCATTACAAAGTAGCCATCTTGTTTCCCTAGTGCCTGCAAATGCCACCTGTGGCGCTTCGCTCGCACCGAGTTTCAAACAGACTCAAACCGCAGTTGAATAGTGAATGGAAAAGTGATACCGACAAATTAAAACAAAACATAAAAAAATACCTATACACATTTCAGGATATTAAAAACGTTTCGCCACGTACCTTTTTTATATAATGTCCTGAACTGTGTCTAAGTGTTTTTCCACAAGCCACTGCTCGTCATCTGTGCTGCTGTTGTCAACCAAGGATATTTGCCATATTCTTTTAACTGGTCTTGTCTCCACAGAGTCAGTATTTTTGTATTTAGAACAAGTGTTTGGTGCACCCTTCAAGCATCCTTAGTGGCACCGTTTCTCAAGATTCCTCGTTTGCTGATGTGAGTGGCTGTTAAGGTGCTTCAGTGTATTATTTGCTCAAGTCCTCCTGTAGAGGTAAGTACTCCTGAGTCTGTTGTCTGTAAAGTGTTTGTCTGTGTAAGTCGCTCAGAATCTCTTACTTATTGTCGTAATTTCAACTGAATGAAATAGTGTCAGGTAAATAATTTAGAAATGAGAAAGCTGTTAGTCCCCACAGCCAGTGCAACATTCAGCACATTACTAGGATATATAACTCTGCTCTTCAAACTTAGATCTAAGGTATACTGGACCATAAATCTTCACAAGCTTACTCCTTTATTATCTCTGAATCTTTGACGTTGATTTTTTTAATATTCAATTGTGCTATATTATTTAGTGAGTTTACCAGTGATAACTAGGATCCCCGAAAGATGAACTTGATAGGTTGCTTGAATTATTTTTCCTCCAACCTTTCATTTTTATCTCGCTCATAACAAGAAAAAGCCTCAGGCTTGTGGATAGTAGCAAGAATCATGATCAAGAGCCCTATGACCATTTTCATCATCCTGGAAATGGTTGTGATGACTTCCAAAATCCACAGTAACCACCACAGACAGTTGTGTCACTGATCACCACAGACAGTTGTGTCATTGTCCACCACAGGCAGTTGTGTCATTGACCACCACAGACAGTTGTCATTGATGGCCCAGGCGGGTTACGTAAGGTTCGTCAGGAAACAGGACAAGTGTTTCCTGACGCGGGTCTTAGTCATATGATGGTCCGCAGCTCGAGTTTTTTTTTTTTTTTTTTTTTTTTTTTTTGGTCATCTGGCTGAGGGCTTCCGCTTCCTTACCGGTCCACCCCTTTAAAAATCTGGGTTATAATTAAAATTATACGTACAGCTTCAGGCGTTCACATCACTCTTCACTGATGCTGGAGAGTGAAGTTCAAGTCTGTAGATGTTAATGTGATCATTTTATTGGTTAAAATGTAAAATTTTGATTTCCGTTAAATCACTCGAGTAAATTTCAGTTCACTTCTTACGAACTTCAGTATTTAATGGCTGATGTATCTAACGTCCAGGATAACATCAATTAAGACTTTTTTTTGCGTGCACGTGAATGTGTTGTAATGAAATAGTTAAAAAAAATGGAATTGGAATCTTTGCCATAACTGTAGAATGACTCGTTTAATCGGCTTCAATTTTTCACCAGTTCTGTGCCTTCCTGAACGCAAGGTTCATGCTGTTATTAGGCGGCATAAGTTCTAATTTGCCAGTTTTATTGAAAACAGTGATATTTATACCCCATAACGAATGAATCTTCTGATCGGCTTCAACATATTAATAATGATATATCCCGTACTAAGTATGATGCTCCCATAAGTTTAGTCTGAGCAGGTGTAAATTTGACATTGTTTAAATTGTTGGAATCATATACATTACTAAACAATGTCTTTGATGATAGGCTTCAAACTTGCATCATGGCGGGCTTTATTAAAACACAGCTTGGTGCTCACTTTGAGAAGTGGAAATTTTACGTGGCCATTTTTATTTAATAAATTACTTCCCATGTAATGATAGAGGACGCCACTTCTGATCGGCTTCAAACCCTACACACTTGTTAATCTTAAGCGGAAGCTTATTTTGTATTGATTTTGTGTGTGGGGGGAGGGTGCGCGGGGGGGGGGGCAGTCTGCCAATGTTTAAGCCAGTTTTATCAAACTGGTTTGTCTTTGCTTCATAACAACATAAGAAGGAACACTGCAACAGGCCTACTGACCCATGCGGAGCAGGTCCATGTCCCCCCCCCGGATTAGACCAATGACCCCCCTCCCCCCGGATTAGACCAATGACCCACCCAGTCTGGTCATCCCCACTCAAAGGATGGAGCACTGTACCAGACCCAGCAGCACAATCTGGTCAGGTCCAACTCACACCCATCCACACCCACTCATGTATTTATCTAACCTATTTTTAAAACTACACAACGTTTTAGCCTCAATAACTGTACTCGGGAGCTTGTTCCACTCATCCACAACTCTATTACCAAACCAGTGCTTTCCTATATCCTTCCTGAATCTGAATTTTTCCAACTTGAAACTACTGCTGCGAGTCCTGTCTTGGCTGGAAATTTTCAGCACACTATTTACATCCCCTTTATTTATTCCTGTTTTCCATTTATATACCTCGATCATATCCCCCCTAATTCTACGCCTTTCGAGAGAGTGCAGATTCAGGGCCCTCAGTCTATCCTCATAGGGAAGATTTCTGATACATGGGATCATCTTTGTCATCCTCCTTTGTACGTTTTCCAGAGCATTTATATCCATTCTATAATACGGTGGCCACAACTGAGCAGCATAGTCTAAATGAGGCCTAACCAAGGATATATAGAGTTGAAGAACAACCTGAGGACTTCTATTATTTATACTTCTAGATATGAAGCCAAGAATTCTGTAAGCTTTATTGCGAACACTAATGCACTGTTATATTGGTTTTAGGTTACTACTAACCAGAACTCCTAAATCCTTTTCGCAATCGGTAGTATTAAGATCTACATTATTTAGTTTATATGTGGCATGGTTATTTAACTGTCCAACATTTAGAACTTTGCATTTGTCAATATTAAACTGCATCTGCCACTTCTCCGACCATTGCGTCAGTCTATTCAAATCATCCTGGAGTGCTCTAATGTCCTCATTAGAATGAATTGGACGGCTTATTTTGGTGTCATCAACAAATTTGCTTATGTCGCTATTTATTCCCTCATCTATGTCGTTTATGTAAATTGTGAACAACAACGGGCCCAACACTGACCCTTGAGGAACACCGCTTGTGACGTGCCCCCATTCTGATTTCTCCCCATTTATACAAACTCTCTGCTGTCTATTTGTCAACCATGCCTCTACCCAGGAAAAAATTCCTCCTTTTCCGTGTGCCCTAAGTTTCCTCAATAGCCTTTGGTGTGGAACTCTATCGAAAGCCTTACTGAAGTCCATATACACAATATCATATTCATTACCATGATCTATCTCCTCAAACACCTTAGTGAAAAAAGTTAGTAAATTCGTAAGACAGGAACGCCCCTTTGTAAAACCGTGTTGAGAATCATTAATCAATCTGTGCCTGTCAAGATGGCTACGAATTGCTTCGGCAATTATTGATTCCATAAATTTTCCCACTATGGAGGTAAGGCTTATTGGTCTATAGTTCGAAGCCAAGGACCTGTCACCTGCCTTGTAAAGGTATTACATTTGCCATTTGCCACTTATCAGGCACTATGCCAGTTTGTAGTGATATGTTAAAAATATTAGCCAAAGGTATACTAAGTTCCTCTTTACTTTCCTTTAACACCCTTGCAAACAGTTCATCAGGTCCTGGGGTTTTGTTAGGTTTTAGTTTCTCTATTTGTCTGAGGAACATGTCACTAGTTACCCCAATCGTACATAGTTTATCATCCTGCTCTACATAATCTATTATTTCAGGAATATTGCTAATATTTTCCTGGGTGAAAACTGAGAGGAAGTAGGTATTGAGAATTTCACACACATCCTTATCACTGTCAGTGATCTGACCAGAGTTACTCTTAAGTGGGCCTATCTTGTCCCTAATCTTACTTCTGTATACCCGAAAGAACCCTTTTGGGTTAGTCTTTGAATCCCTTGCGACCTTAGCCTCAATCTCTTTTTGCTTTACTTATTCCTTTTTTTATTTCTCTATTTGAATATATTGATTTCTTAACTGCCCATCCCCTCTTTTGATACGCCTATATATGCCTCTCTTTTGACCAATGAGATGTTTTAATCTATTGTTCATCTATTTGGGATCATTTTTGCAAGATCTAATTTCCCTACTCGGAACAAAAGTTGTTTGGGCAGCTAGAACTATGCTTTGAAAAACGTCATATTGGCAACCAAGATCACCTACCTGACCCATAGTCAGGACATCCCAATTTAGCCCACCCAGGTAATTTTTCAGTCCCATGAAGTCGGCCAAGCAAAAATCTGGGACAGAGATTTGATTGCAGTTATCTGGGTAATTCCATGATATATTGAAACTAAGTGATTTGTGTTCACTTACCCCAAGCTCATCATTAACCTCGAGATTATTAATTAGTGAATCTTTGTTGGCAAGAACCAAGTCAAGCAGATTGTTTCCTCTAGTTGGTTCTGTCACAACCTGTTCTAAAAAGCAATCCTGAACCGTATCAAGAAAGACACTAGACTCAAGATTTCCTGTCATATTGTTCCAATCAATTTGTCTAAAGTTAAAATCTCCCATTATCACAACATTTTCATATCTAGATGCCTGATGAATTTCGTCCCATAACAGCTTGCTGCCCTCCCTACCAAGGTTTGGGGGCCTATAAATCACACCAAAATTAATTTGTCACGACCCTCGAGAAACTGAAGCCAAACCGATTCTGTGTTCGATGTTTCTAATCTTATATCATATCTAAGACAATTTAAATTTTCTCTGACATACATCGCCACACCACCACCCTTCCTGTTGACCCTATCAGTGTGGAATAGTTTATAACCCTGTATGTTGCATTCAGAAGGCATTTTTCTATCTTTCAGGTTGAACCAGGTCTCTGTTATACCAATAATATCTATATTACCTACACTTGCAAGTAACGATATTATCAACATATGCCGCACTCTGCACTAATCTTTTCGAGAACACTTATTTACAGAGGCCTGGGTTAATGCAACACGGGATAGCTATCTTGGATCGCGCAGCGACTGGAATACATCTACTCTTAATCTCGCAGTGCTGTATAACCCTTATGGGTTTAGCTCTTAACTGTTTTTATAATAATCTTACTTTCCATTTTCTACTTTACTGTACTGAGTGGTGAACTTTACTGACAAACTTTGCGAGGGATTCCCGTGACAGTTACAGGTGTAGTTCATTTGTTATTAAAATCTGTGTTCAGGTGAGCGGTATGAAAGGTGACCTTTCAGTGATGCTAATTAAGTGACCTTTCAGTGATGTTAATTAAGTAAGGTGACCTTTCAGTAGTGTAATTTAATGTGTAATTATCTAACGTTTAATATTTTCTCTCTCATTAAGAATGCTGAAAAATACATTTCCTTTCAGAAGAGATTAGTGGAAGTGAACATTTATCTACGTTGCAATTTAGAATTTTGTTCTGTCTTTACTTAATCTTCACTGACCATTGTTTTCCGACAAGTGTTAAGTTCATGCTACTAATTATTGCTTATTTTACTACGTTTTGTAAACTTTTCTCATTCTGTTTGTAATTTTACCACATTTTCATTTCATTATCAAGTATTTACTGTTACAGCTCGAGCTGTAACAGTAAATACTGTTAACGTTATTCATATTACATTACCAGGCTGAGGGACTGACCACCTCAAAACTTGTCGGTATTGTATACCATTATCATAGTCACACAGTAGTTGCTATAGCAACTCTAGTGGGGAAAAAACGTTGCTGCAACCGCGATAAATTTGTGCAAGGCAGAACACGTCATGAAAGTGTCGAGTCCTTGAGCATCGATACCAGGAGTCCTTGGTCCGATACCCAGAGCTTATCTGGAGACGATAAATCCTTGGTCCGATACCCGGACTTTATCTGGAGATGTTTTCAGGAGTCACCGCCCCTTCCTCCACGTCCCGGTCCCATACCAAGCCTCCGTGTTGCATCACGGCAGGATTAATCAGAAACTGACTTTAGGAACCTAACAGTTCCCTCTTAGAGACAGCTAGGGGTATGTTGGGTATTCTCCTTATATATGAAGACGGTGTTAGGTAAAAGGATACAAGTGCAACTATTGCGACATTTTATTGTGGCAACGTTTCGCCCTCCAGGTACTGTGTCGAGATTCACAAAACTCCAGGTAATTCTAGCAGCATTATAACTATATATTTATTGAGTTTTTCTCTCATCGTAGTCTTTTTTTTTCAGTTTGTGTTGTAAACTGTATTGTGTACATTAACTATATGAAGTAACTGCAAAATATGAAATAACTAATCTCTCTTTATAGTGATGTAACAATAATGCCCAGTGAGGTCTGACAATCCCGTGTAATCCTGTTTTTTTTGTTATGTAACCCCTCAAAGGATGAGCATCGAAGTGCACACGATAAACAAGCCGCTCAGGCGGCACAACTGAACTTGTTACTCTTTCAGCGATTTCGATATGTGACATTATCATTTTCGGTCTATAACTAGTTGCAATTGCATCCCTACCACGTTTGTAAGATGGAGTGAGGGGGGGGGGAGAGCCATGTCAATGATTATTAACAACTGTAGGTTTCAGTCTGTGTCCGGGCTCCTTCGTAGAAAATTCATGACATGAGATAGTAGTTTCTTGCAATTCGTAATGCATACGGAGTCCCACGAGTCTGGGCATGTGGCAGAGTGCATGAGCATGCAGTCGTTGGATTCTTCGAAGTCAAGTGGGGTTACGGTTGTCGGAAATTGTGGACGTGATGGTAGCATTTACAGAAACAGTTATGAAAGAACTCATTCAGATCGTCAGTCTTCAGACTGAATAATGGCGCACTAAACACAGGGTCAAGTCATGGCTTCAATATTTCACTTTTTTTTGTCAGTGTTTTTCCTATCTCCTTTAAGTAGAGATCCGACGCTAGATGCGATTTTTGCCCTGGATTTTGTAAACGAGAAAAGTGCTTGGAATTTCTTATGATTTCACTTACGACTCCTTGTTATCTGTCTCTCCTGGACTCCAGAATGACTTTCAATTTAATCTCGTCGTTCTTCATTTCTCTAATATGCGTTTCATTTCGTTAAAAAAAGAAGGTCTGCCTTTCAGGAGCTGTCATCCATTGTCACTGCCTGAAGAGGAAGTGCTTGCCCACCCTTTTTTTTCTCTCACTCCCTCCCTCCCCTCTCTCTCTCTCTCTCTCTCTCTCTCCCCATCCCTTAGGTTGAGGAGTTAATAGCACCCCTCCCCCTCACACACAGCTGTGACTCGGCCCCTGCAACCACAAATAAGTGAGTACACACACTTTGAGACGTTATCTTCTGAACTGTGACGTGAAAACATTTCTGGCAATACAGCGATAAAACGAGTTGCGGTGAATATTTTTTTTTATCAACTTATCTTGCTGTCATGCACAAAAAAACACACAGATAGCTGAAAGCTAAAAATACACATGAGAGCCACGGAGGTGTCAGGAAGTATTTCTTCAGACTTAGATAGGCCAGGACGTGGTATGACCTTGAACAGGAAGTACTGGAGGCAGGCTACATACAAAGCCTTACGAAGCTAAGGAGGAGTGATTCTGGCAAGTGGCAAGTTGAGAGGCGGAGTCAGGAGCTACGAGTCGATCCCTGCAAGCCCCATTTAGGTAAATACACATGGGTAGGTATACTCACACTTGCTAACTTGCTTTCAGGAATCCCTGCAAAGAATCATTCACTGCATTTGTGAAGTCATCTCTAAGGGTAGCACCATCACTGAACCCACACCAGAGCATTCATGTGAAGATTTAAGATTCTGCCACCAAAACGGCTAGTTTGCTGAGCACCAACATAGTCATCCTGTGGATGGTAGCACATGAGCAAATGGATACACAAAAGGCCTAGGAAGTAGGCCCCAAAAGAGGTTAACAGGAGTACATTTGGGTATATAACTATAATTGTTTTATCTGTTGCAAACAAATTTAGGATATTTGCTTAAAATATCTGGCATCTTAATCTCATAACATAACTTGACATACTACATAGATTATTATATTGTTTATCTCTGTATTCCGCAGTAAGTGGACAATCAAGCATCTAAGGAAAGTGACCATAAGCTAACCACATATTTTCCATATGGTCTGATCATCATCTGTGTGTCTGCCAATTTGTCAGAAGTACTTGTAACCAAGCCTAAGCCTGATAACTACATCAGTCAGTCTGTTCACATTGCAAGTTGCTCTGTAAACATGCTTATCTACATTCATGTTATCATAGTGGATGATATATCTACTCAGGCTTCTAACTGCATTCCTTTGGCATTCACTTTCATTGTTTATTTTTTCTAAATATTATCTTCCAATGTTCTTTCCTTGGCTAACTTATCAACTTTATCACGAAGGAGTAATTCAGTGTTTGATGGAATCCAAAGGGATCGTACACTAATTCCATTTTCTCTGTTTTTTGAGCATCTATATCTGACTTCTCCAGTGAGCATCTTGTTCGCCATTACGTGAGTGAAGTGTCTATGTTGACATAAAATCAGTAAAGTCCAAGTCAGGCTCGGTGTCGTAAGTTAATTTTAGCGTTATTAACATGGTAAACAATTCAGCTTGCAGTGTAGACGCCCGGTTGTTAATTTTTTTTCCCAACATAATTCCTATAGTTCTTATCTAGGGAGATGACAACAAGAGCGGATGCAACCCTGACTTCTACTTAGATCCATTAGTGTATATATTTGTGATAAGACATATCAAGAGATTAGAAAAAAATGAAGGTCTGCAATGAGACTGGTCCCGGGGCTAAGGGATACAAGATATGAAGAGAGACCAAACCAAATGTCGTAAGAGGATAAAAGGACTTAGGATGACATAACGACATACAAAATACTAAGAGGAACTGATAGGGTGGACTGGGACAGACTGTTCAGAGGCGGGAAAGAGGAACACGAATGCGCAGCTGGAAGTTAAAAATACAGACGAGTCACAGGGATTTTCGGAAATATTTCATAAATCTGAGTGTTCCGGGAAGTGGAACAACCAAGACAACAAAGTGATAGATACTTGAAACCTCCAGGATACTTTATGGAGCCAACTCCCCTGCGGTCTGGATCAAGACCTGATCAACCTAGCTGCTACTGCTGGCTGCACGAGGTCCAAAGTACGAACCTTAAATTTTAAGAATAGATATGACAGGGCTCACGCTGCCAGGAGAGAGGAAACCCAGAAATGGCTTGAGGAGATATGGGGCCAGGATCTGAGACTTGACCCTGTGGCCACATATAAATACACACACACATACACACACACACACACACACACACACACACACACACACACACACACACACATTGAGAGGAAATGACAAGGTGGATAGGGACATGATTTTTCAGAGATGGGACACAGCAACAAGGGTTCACAACTGATAGTTGAAAACTCAGATGAGTCACAGGGCTGTTAGGAAGTATTTCTTCACTCATAGAGCTGTTAGGAAGTGGAACAATCTGAAGAGTGGTGTAGTGAAGGCATAATCCATATATAGCTTTCAGAAGAAATACGATAAAAGCTGATATAGCAGGGAGAGAATGGACCTAGTAGCGACCAGTGAAGAGGCGGGGCCAGGAAGTGTGAATCGACCCCTGCAACCACAAATATGCAAGTACACTGGTAAAGCATGTAATTGGAAAGCACCAGGAGGCAGAGAAGAAAGTCATACCCAGGAGTTGATTCTGTGGACAGTCTTCAGTCCCAGAATGTCAGAATGTTTTACAGTATGGTATCTTCTCTCCCGCTGTCTTGACCACTGGGTCCATTTAACGGCTATTTCCATTTCCCTTTCTGGCAAGTGGGGAAGGAGGGAATATAAGATATCCTAAGAGTCCATGGGCAGAGTTTTCCCCCACGAAGATGATGCATTGCCAAGCTCCTCCTGCAAGCTGGTAGGCACTATAAGTTGAGAGCCTAAGACCCAGTTGTTACTTAGTCTAAGATCACTGATGAGTAGTATGTCAGTGTATGACTGACGCTCTTTCTCTACCAGAGTGCCCATTACTCTCACCCTTGAATGCTACGTTTGGCAACAGTACCCTGGGCATCTTTTAAGAGGCACTGTATGGAGGGCAACCTTCAAGTAAGCATTAAATCGGGAACATAAGAATGTGTGTCTTTCGTGACTTTAGCACCAGGAAGCCGGATTAGTAGCCATTGTTGCGTCTAATTTAACGTCTGGGAACATGTTCCTAGACGTTAAAATGCTTTAAATTAGACGCATTTTAAATATTATTAGTAGTTTTCTTTGGATTTAAGCCAAGAACCACACCTTGAGACTGGGTTCTTGATATCAGGTGTTATGCAAGAACGTTGCTAGTGTTGAGTGTTGAGTCGAACGAATCAGTGGCACTAAGATGCCATGATATCTTTTGTCAGTAGAGCACGCAGGACGTAAGTTAATTAGCATCTCGACCTCTTTCCTTTCCTTGTTCATTAGACTACAGTCCATAGGTTTGCACAAGGCAGGTGGTGACTTAATTACAACAGTGTCAGAGTAATGACTCGCGTGGGATTATTATGTAAATAGTTCATAAAACAAACATGTTGATGAATGAGACTTATGTAACATTTAAGTATCTTTATAGTGGAAACGTTTTGCCAGCCAGTGGCTTCCTCAGTCCAGTACAGAGAGGAATGGTGGAATATGAGAAGGAGTTTGAAGTAATCAGTCCCTCAGCCTGGAGTCGATATGTTGAGACAATCAATCTTGATAAAAGTAAGGAAGAGCTAATATGAGCGGCAGACAGGTGAGGTGAAGCATTTATAAAATATCTGTCAGACATACAAGTAACTTGATATCTTGATATAATATTCTTCAATGGTTGCCTAACCTATAGGCATGACTTACACTAGTGACGCCGCATCCAACAGCTTCACCTGACCTGTCTGCAGTATATAAGCATCTTCTCCGTGCATATGCTGTACTTTTATTATGTTTGACTGAACACATTGACACCAGGCTGAGGGACTAATTACCTCGGACTCCTTATCATCTTGCACCGTTCTTCTCTGTGTTGGACTGAGGAAGCCACTGGTTGGCGAAACGTTTCCACAATAAAGACACCCAAAGGCTGCACAAGTCTCTCATTCCTCAAGTGTAAGCTTTACGTTCAAGATCAAGTCAACGTGTCATATTGACGTGCTTTGCATCACCCTCGTTTCACGTTCAACTTACCCAGTGAACTAGTGTGCTGGAACATTTACCTTGGTAATGGAACCAGAGCCTAGATGTCCACAAGCAGTCACGTCTGGAACGTATTACAGAATTCAGTGCAGAGGAAATGACCAGGAAGTCTGTAAGGAGCTCAGCAAGAAATTTAAGGAGTATTCTCAAGAGAAATAGAGACGTTACCAGAGAGCAAAAAAAGGAAAGTATATGTTGAGAATGTTATAAAATACCGACGAGCTGATGAGTAAGACATGTGCAACAGTTGGGCATCATTATTGTTGAAACGTTTCGCCTACACAGTAGGCTTCTTCAGTCAGATACAAAGGCAGCAGGTGCAGTAATGAAATGAAGATCATGTAAACAGTCCATCAACCTTGTAGAAACAGTATTTGAGGTGGTCAGTCCCTCAGCCTGGGAAAGACCATGAAGCTGAACTCTTCTCCAGGTTGAGAGACCAACCACCTCAAATATTACTTCTCCAAGGTTGATGGACTGATTACATTATCTTCATTTCACTACTACACCTGCTGCCTCTGTATTTAACTGAAGAAGCCTACTGCGTAAGCGAAACGCTTCATCACGTGTCTTAATCGTCAGGAAAGCACGTCATGGATTACGAGAGACAAACATACGACAGGAGAAAAGGTGAGGAAACTGGTGTGAGCTTGATATCTCAAAAGCAATGGGACCAGATCTCTCTCCATTGGTCGTGAGAAGAAGCAGCTGTGTGTGAGACAGTGGCTGCAATTCTCAATACGTCATCCGTCATTAGACACAGGCAAATTAACCAGAGGTGGGAAAAAAAGAGTGCAAATGTGATCTCAGTAATTAAGAATGGGGGATAGACAGGAAATATTAAATTAAAGGCAGATATCATTGACATGCATAGCATGAAAGCTTATGGAGAAGACAGAGAAGAGTGGAGGAACACCTGAAAAGAAGCAGATTCATAAAACCATCTGAGCGACTTCAGAGATGGTGACTTCTGTCTCACAAACCAACTAGAGCACTACGACAGCATAACGGAAGCGAGACAGAGAAAAAGAGAGAGATGGGGAAGGAGGGGGAGGTAAGCCAGAAAGATTTGATCTAGTATTCGTTGCAAGTACCTCCGGCGTAGGTGAAATAGAACATGAAAGTCCAACAGACGATTGTAACTATTCAGTGCTGAACTTGGAGTACCTTGTGGAACTGAACATAGAGGGAAGAATGGCAGATGGCGGGTGCAAGAACTAAGACTTGAGAAAAGAGAACTTGCAGAGAATGGGGAAATTCCTGAATACTAAGAACTGGGAAAGACAACAGAAACAAAAGTCAGTGGATAACACGCAGTACCTAGATGGAAAACCAAAGGAAGCGAAGGACACGAGAATAGAAACGAGTGTGCAAGGGTGAGGAGAGGTGACAAAATTTGAGAATGACATAGCGATAACGATCAAGTCAATGATTACACTAAAAGTCCAGGTACAGTAATTATACTGAAGGAAGATCTAATGAAAAACGACAAAGATGTCTGCAAAATGTTGAACAAATTATTTAAAGAGGTCTTTTCAGTGGAAAAATATAGCCTAGAGAAACGTACACCAACAGATACTGGACGCCACACACACAACAATGGAAGAGGCAAAAAAACTTTTTATGAAACTTGATACGTCAAAGTTGCCACCAAGGATTCAGCGAGAGGGAACAGAAGCACTCCTGAACCACAAGCTAGAATCTACAAGTTAATGACTACAGGACACTTGCCAGGCCTCTGAAGCCAGTAAATATAATCCCTACATTTCAGAGAGGAAAGATACTGGAAGCGTTGAACTACAGACCAGCTTCACTGACATGCATACCATATAAGAGAGCGGATAAAATAATCATGAGAAGAATGGTAAAGCACTTGGAAAGCAGTGGTTTCATAAGCAATAACCAGTAGAGATTCAGAATGGATAACTTCTATCTGGTAAAACAGGAAATGAACAGTAATAGGATATTGTAATAAGGTAACGTCTAACCGTGAATGACTTCTTCAGATCTACAGAGATAACCACAAGCGGATTTCATCTAGTTGTAGAAATGAAGTGAAAAGGGAAGAAACCACTTCAGGTGTCAAGCAGGAAGGAGAAGGGACTGAGTTAGTGGGACTGCAGTCCTACTGCAGTGCTCCAAATTCAACTTTTAGTGATCGTAGTAGCCTGGATGTAAAGAATTATTTCGACTAAGACTTCTTAAGTAATAAAGCTGCCATTGTTCTGGGCAACACTGTTGTTGGTGGTAATCACAACACTTTCTAAATATCGCCTTTTCGTTAGTTCTTCCCTGATGAGTTTGGCTTCGTTAAATTTTATACGATGGTTGTACTAAAATAGACGAGACATTGTATTGGTTATCACTATTGCATGTTTTTCTTTTTTTCACCCTGGAGGTTTTTTTCTGTACTTGGTCATGACAACGTTAGTAATAATGATAGAATTACCGACAAAATGTTAGGTAAAAGGAAACAGATGCAACTAATGTGACATTTTTATTTTGGCACAAAATGTCACAGTTGCATGTGTGTCCTTTTATATATCTTAAAGTTGCTTCTTGCAACTGTGTTTCAGCAACGAACAAGAAAACTACCAGGCGAGTGTTCCTGCCAGTGTGAATAATTCCTATCGTGCTCCATCTGTAGTCATTGATAAAGCTTGAAGGAAGCTGAAGCTGGAAGAATGTTTGATGAATGTAAGCACATTCATCTTCGAGAAAAGGAAGACTGGAAATCCTGTATGTTCTGAGGTAAAAACCGATGATCATCCCTCTCATGGTTCTGGCGTCTTGGTGCGAAAAACAACATAGCAAAGCCGTCTTTATTGGTCGTTCCTGGTGAGTATTACATCCTACTCTAGAATAAATTTAACAGAAGGCTCCACGGAGCCTTCTTTCATCTACCCCCTAATGTTGCATTACAGACCTGGAGTTCTATGACAAAGTAACAGAAGTGAGATAGGGGAGAGGGATGGGCGAATTGTATTTTCCTAGACTGTAATAAAGCATTTGATAATGTATCGCACAAGAAACCAGGAGGATGGGGGGAGTTCGAGGCTCAGGTAGGAAAAACAGAGAACGTACTCAGGTGGATCAAAGAATATCTTAATAACTATCCAGGAAGAGATGTCAGAATGAGGAGTAATAAGCGAGGTTCCACAAGGATGGTAATAGGACCAGTACTGTTTCTGGTTTCTATGAATGACATACCAGATGGGACTGAATCGGGCGTACTCCTGCCTGCTGAGGATATAAAAACATATGTGGACAAAGAAAGGTTACAAATGGATCTGGAGAAACTCAAAGATTAGTCATATAAACGGTTGTTTAAATTTGACCCTACCAAATGCAAGATTATGAACTTGGGGGAAGGGGCATAAAGATTGAACATGTAGTACAGACTGAGGACAGAAGATACAGCCCTCACTCAAAACGGAATACCGAGGGGTTAAGAAGTGCTACGAGTGAGCACAGTGCCTGGTACATCACCAGAGACTCACATCAACCGAATGACCTCAGCAGCCAATGCTCGTCTGGCAAATCTATGAGGAGCTTTCAGGAATATTAATAGAGTTAATTTCAAGCTTTTATACAATTTATATCAAGCTCATCTTGTAGTATGCAACACCGGCATAGAACCTACACCTGAAAAACAATGTTAAGAAACTCGAGAAAGTGCACAAGTATGAAGCAAGACTAGTCCCAGAGGTACTAGCTATGAACAGAGATACTACCTATGAACAGAGGTGCTAGCTATGAACAGAGGTACTAGCTATGAACAGAGGTACTAGCTATGAACAGAGGTGCTAGCTATGAACAGAGGTACTAGCTATGAACAGAGGTACTAGCTATGAACAGAAGCTAAAGAAACTAAACTTGACGACATTTTGAGGAAAGAGGAACAAGGGAGAGATATGAAAACATACAAAATACTCATGGAAATTAATAGGGTAGACAGAGAAAGGGGGTTTGAGAAGCGAGAAATAGGTACTAGGAGGCATAGTTGGAAGTTGATGTCAATGACGAGTCTTACGGATGTCAGGAAGTACTACTTCAGCCTCAGGGTGGTAAAGTAGTGGAATGGTCTTGATAATGTGGGGGGGGGGTAGGCTCCATGCGCAGTTTGAAAAAAAGGTATGACAGGACCCACGAGACTTGGGGAAGTGAATCTGGCAAGCGATAAGTTGAGAGGCAGGACCAGGAGCTGATACTCGACCTCTGCTACTACATATAGGTAAGTACATTAGGCACACACGCGCGCACACGCGCACACACACACACACACACACACACACACACGGGGCCAGGAGCTGAGTCTCGACCCCTGCAACCACAATTAGGTGAGTACACACACACACACACACACACACACACACACACACACACACACACACACACACACACACACACACACACACACACACACACACAGTAATCAGCAGGCACAAAGGACACGTAAGAGACAAACAACATCAATCTAGAAATGGCAAATCTTGTCTCACGAATCTTTTCGAGTGTTGAGACTGGAGGAAATAAATCAGGAAAGAGACGGTTGAGCGGTTTCCTCGTCTGTAGGAAAACATTTTACACCGTACCAAACAGAAGGCATCTACCCGACCAGCCCGGCCTTTGTCCAAGCTTCCTTGTTGACTGCCTCTTCAACCAAGCTGTTGCTGTTAGCGGGCCGTTGGCCGACATATCTACCGCAACCTAGTTTAGCTAGTACTTGACATGATATACCTTTGATATACCTTTGATGAGTTGCCAGTTGTTCTATTTCCAGAATCCTATTTTGGGCCAGGCTCGTCTGGTGCTTGACTGGTAAATCAGGCTGTTGCTGCTGGTGGCCAGCTGACCCACATATCCATCACAGGTTGGATGATCTGGCACCAGTTTCCTCTTGAAGGCTTCTACACTTGTCCCAACAGTGTTTCTGAAATCTTCTGGTAAGATGACTCGTCTGGGGCCACAGACGTTGATACAATGTTCCCTTACTGTGCCCACTGCACCCCTGCTCTTCACTGGCTTTATTTTGCACTTCTATATCTCTCACTCTAGCATGTTATGGCAGTGTGCAGATTTGTAACAAGGCTCTCAAGTACTTTCCAGGTGTATATTATCATGTATTTTTCTCTCTGCTCCATTGAGTACATATTTAGGACTTTAAGGCTCTATGCGAGTCATAAATAATCTCTGTATCTGTTGCAATTCTCATACTACTTCTGCTCTAAACGGAGCCGTCAACACTAAGCAATATTCCAAATGAGAGAGCACAAGCAATTTGAAAAGTGTCACCACTGGCACTATTTCCCGTGTTTTGAAAGTTTTCATTACTCACCCTGTCACGAGAGAGTGCAACGGAAAAGTGTAGTAGTAGCAGCAGCAACACACAGCAAGAGGCATTCTTGAGCTTTGTAGATGAATGGTTCAGAGAACCGACATATTGATAAATTAGACACATGTGCAACTCTTGGGTATCTTTATTGAGGAAACGTTTCGCCACACAGTGGCTTCATCAGTCCATACAAAGGAGAATCTTGAAGAACAGGAGGAGAATGAGGTAATCAGTCCCTCAACCTTGAGTCGATGTGGTCAGTCCATCAATCTTGAATAGAATACGGCATACGTGCTGAGAAGGAGCTTATAAACCTGTCAGACACTGCAACTTCTTGGGATCTTAATACTTGGGAATTCTTCGCTTGCCTAATTCTTGGGCACGACCTACTTCAACATTGAACAAATGTTACACGACCTATGACTGCTGCACCTCTCCTGCCAACGGTTTATAAGCTCCTTCTCAGCACGTATGCCATATTCTATTCAAGATTGATGGACTGACCACATCGACTCAAGGTTGAGGGACTGATTACCTCATTCTCCTCCTGTTCTTCAAGATTCTCCTTTGTATGGACTGATGAAGCCACTGTGTGGCGAAACGTTTCCTCAATAAACATACCCAAGAGTTGTACATGTGTCTAATTTATCATTCTTGAGCTTCCCCAGCACTTGGGCTTAATGCCCAAAGCTGGGATGCGACTCCAAAAGGATCCTGTAGTGCTTGCTGCCTGAGCACCTCCTGACATCGTCTGCTGCTATGCAGCTGCCACACCCTTCGAACCCAATGTGGGCGGAGCTTGTGGCAACCGAAGGTGCGTAGCTTCTCCCTCTGAGGGGACCTAGGGACAGCTGGTCCCAGAAGACGAGGAGGTACTTGTACCTCCTCCCATGGCAGACATTGGTCTGAGACACTCCTACGACAGGGAGCCAAGGCCGGACCACCGCGATTATACCGGCGAATCTACTACCTACCTATCACCCTGTCATTTTACTGGCTGCCGTGACATTGGTCTTATTGTGTTTTTTGAAAGAAAGGTCAGCTGACATAATTACTCACGGGTCTTTCACGTGTTCCTTCCGTTCCATTTGATTAGCCACTTGAGTTTTGTATACAGTGTCCTTTTTGAGTACTCCCTTCTTTCCATACCTGAGCAGCTGGAACTTATCACCACTGAACGTCATGTTATTCTCCACTGCTCACTGAGAACCAGTTTTTATATTTGCCTGCAATTTTTCAGTGTCTTCTACCGTAGTGACTTTTATGCTTGTTTTAGTGTCATCTGCAAATGATGATACAAAACTGTAATGGGTGTTTTTACTTATGTCTACTATGAGGATAATAAATAGTAGAGGCGCCAGGACGTCTCCGTAATTCTGTCATGTTGGTTTGGCAGTTGTGACATGATCTTTCAGTTCTAAACCATGCTGGGATAGTATGCAAATTGTTCCGTTCCATGGAGTTTGTAATCTGCCGTCTCATCACTCTTTCGAAGACATTTATGATGTGGTACGTTAGTACTACTGATCAAAAATTTGTCTAGTGCTCTACTACCTCCCTTATTCAAAGGAGCTATGTCTGCACTCTTTAAGATCTCTGGTATTTCATTTAGAGCCAGGCTCTTTTTCCAAAGTACAGTGAGTGCTCATGCTAGTAGTACTTTGCACTTTTTTTTATATAAATAAGGTATTCCACGAATCTGGTGCTGAGTGAGTGGGCATGTTTTCAATTTCTTTATCGAATTCTATAGAATAAATATTAATGTCAGTTGATCTGCGCGACCTTCAGATGAAATGAAACGTGGTAATGATCTCTTATTTTGCTTATGTCACCCCTGATTGATTTACTTTATACATTTTACAATTACTCCCGTGTTCCTCATTTCAGTAAGTTATGGTAGTGTGAGGATTTAGGAGCTGGCACTCTAACATTTCGAATTTCAAGTGGATACAAGGATTACTTAGTGGAAGGCGAAGTATGGAAATGTAGGGGATACGAGTGAAGATCAGAGTAGCTGGGCCTCTGCTCTTCCTGATATATATATAAACGATTTGCCAGAAGAAACTGAATCATACATATCACAGTTTGAGACTTTTTGAATTTAAAAGTAATAAAAACTGGAGACGATGGGGAGACAGTAAGAAGACTTGAACAAGCTGAAAACACAACAAGAAAAAAGGTGCCTGATTGAATTCAATTCTCGTAAGACAGTATTGAAAAGAGGAGTGGAAGTGCAAAACCATACAGGGTGAGATGCTGCAGACAACGTACTAGGGGAATGAAATGAGAGTATGTGACACCAGCATGAAGCCCACACCTGTTCAAGCATATGGAGAAAGTGAGGATGAGTCAAATGTTTACAACATGGAAAGATGGACTACGAGGAAAGAATTAAACAACTCAAATTAACAACACTGCGACGCCAGCAGTCACTAAAACACATCGAGGTGGGGCCAGGAGGGTCGCCTCGACCCCCTGTAAACAGCGTCTCTGTAGACAGGTTACGTTATGTAAGATTTGTTAGGAAACAGGACAACTGTTTCCTGATATGGGTCTTAGTTATGTCTCTGTAGACACGTAGAAAAGCGTACAAGGCTCAGGAACCCAGAGTCGACCCCTCTAAAGAGAGCTTGCATGAACAAGCGGAAGAGGGAGAGAGCGAGAGAGAGGCAGCCTCTGCGCACCTCTCATCTCTCACCAACACAAGTCAGGTAATTGTGTGTCAAATTATGTTAAAGGGAGCAGACTACTGTGGTGGGTGGTGGTGGTGTTGGTTGATTGGTTAGTAGGTGGGTTGTGAGAGGTAGTGATGTTGGTTGACTGGTGGTTAGTAGGCGGATGGTAGTGGTTGGGTGGTCAGTATATGTGTGGTAGGGGTTGGTGCGGTGGGTGGTAGTGGTGGTGGGTGGCTGTGGCATTGGTTGGTTAGCAGGTGGGTGATGAGTGGTAGTGGGTAGTCAGGCAGGTCGAGGTGTTGGAAAATCAGGCAGGTACATGTTGTACATCTACAGAGAAGACCACGAGGTTGAGCAGACGATGCAAAACACCTCCAATGACCAGCAGAGGCGCAATAAATTATGCACCAAGAGAACTCATCGAGTGTAAGGGGACCCAGGCCGGATTGTCATGGGCTTTAGGGGCTGCAGCCCAGAGGCCTCCGCCGGCTGGAAGGCCTCCAGGGGCCTCCGCCGGCTGGAAGGCCTCCAGGGGCCTCCGCCGGCTGGAAGGCCTCCAGGGGCCTCCGCCGGCTGGAAGGCCTCCAGGGGCCTCCGCCGGCTGGAAGGCCTCCAGGGGCCTCCGCCGGCTGGAAGGTCTCCAGGGGCCTCCGCCGGCTGGAAGGCCTCCAGAGATGAAGTGAAAAAGTGTTCACAGTTACTGGTGTGAGTTCATAGTTTATTACATCACGTAAATGATGAAATCTTGACTCTTGCGATTATTTTTTTTCCTTTGGAAAGCATCACTGGGGGCCCTCACAGTACCTGTAGACCAGAGGCCCTCACAGTACCTGTAGACCAGGGGCCCTCACAGTACCTGTAGACCAGGGGCCCTCACAGTACCTGTAGACCAGGGGCCCTCACAGTACCTGTAGACCAGAGGCCCGCACAGTACCTGTAGACCAGGGGCCCTCACAGTACCTGTAGACCAGGGGCCCCTCACAGTACCTGTAGACCAGGGGCCCCTCACAGTACCTGTAGACCAGGGGCCCTCACAGTACCTGTAGACCAGGGGCCCTCACAGTACCTGTAGACCAGGGGCCATCACAGTACCTGTAGACCAGGGGCCATCACAGTACCTGTAGACCAGGGGCCATCACAGTACCTGTAGACCAGGGGCCCTCAGTACCTGTAGACCAGGGGCCATCACAGTACCTGTAGACCAGGGGCCATCACAGTACCTGTAGACCAGGGGCCCTCACAGTACCTGTAGACCAGGGGCCCCTCACAGTACCTGTAGACCAGGGGCCCCTCACAGTACCTGTAGACCAGGGGTCCTCACAGTACCTGTAGACCAGAAGCCCTCACAGTACCTGTAGACCAGAGGCCCGCACAATACCTGTAGACCAGAGGCCCGCACAGTACCTGTAGACCAGAGGCCCGCACAGTACCTGTAGACCAGAGGCCCGCACAGTACCTGTAGACCAGAGGCCCGCACAGTACCTGTAGACCAGAGGCCCGCACAGTACCTGTAGACCAGAGGCCCGCACAGTACCTGTAGACCAGAGGCCCGCACAGTACCTGTAGACCAGAGGCCCGCACAGTACCTGTAGACCAGAGGCCCACACAGTACCTGTAGACCAGAGGCCCGCACAGTACCTGTAGACCAGAGGCCCGCACAGTACCTGTAGACCAGAGGCCCTCACAGTACCTGTAGACCAGAGGCCCTCACAGTACCTGTAGACCAGAGGCCCGCACAGTACCTGTAGACCAGAGGCCCGCACAGTACCTGTAGACCAGAGGCCCTCACAGTACCTGTAGACCAGAGGCCCGTACAATACCTGTAGACCAGAGGCCCGCACAGTACCTGTAGACCAGAGGCCCGCACAGTACCTGTAGACCAGAGGCCCACACAGTACCTGTCGGCCAGAGACCCTCACAGTACCTGTAGCCCAGAGGCCCTCACAGTACCTGTAGCCCAGGGGCCTGACAGTATCTGTAGCCCAGGGGCCTGACAGTACCTGTAGCTCAGGGGCCTGACGGTACCTGTAGCCCAGGGCCCTGACAGTACCTGTAGCCCAGGGGCATGACAGTACCTGTAGCCCAGGGGCATGACAGTACCTGTAGCCCAGGGGCATGACAGTACCTGTAGCCCAGGGGCCTGACAGCCCTTGTAGCCCAGGGGCCTGACTGTACCTGTAGCCCACGGGGCTCACAGGTGGGTTATTAACCCTTAATTAACAGATAATTAACAGGTAAACATACTTTATCTTAATTAAAAAATCACACTGATAATTATTAGGAAATACTTTTCCTGCTTCCTGACAAATAAATCACCACCACTACCATGGCTGCTAAACCCGTAGGGGTAGTACAGAGCTTGATCCGGGAGAAGCGAAAGGTGGTTGCATTTCCTTGGATCAAGTGCTCTTCAGCGGCACCGCTTCCCTCCCGCTCATGAAGGGACAGCCACAGGCAGTGTTACGGCTCATCCGCATCAGACTGTTGGCACTATATGGTCCCTGTGGGTTTAACACTTCCCCCATGATTGACAATAATTCTTCATCAGTGTAACAGTGCCAAGTGCTGACCCCGGCACTGGCTGCCTCCTGCCTCTAACGGACAGTGATTAGCAGTGAGAGGCTGGCACAAAGACGGTAACAACAGTGGAGAGGCTAGCACACACAGGGTGACAACAGTGGAGAGGCTAGCACACACAGGGTGACAACAACAGTGGAGAGGCTAGCACACACAGGGTGACAACAGTGGAGAGGCTAGCACACACAGGGTGACAACAACAGTGGAGAGGCTAGCACACACAGGGTGACAACAGTGGAGAGGCTAGCACACACAGGGTGACAACAGTGGAGAGGCTCGCACACACAGGGTGACAATAACAACAGTGGAGAGGCTAGCACACACAGGGTGACAATAACAACAGTGGAGAGGCTAGCGCACACACGGTGACAACAACAACAGTGGAGAGGTTAGCACACACACGGTGACAACAACAACAGTGGAGAGGCTGGCACACACACGGTGACAATAACAACAGTGGAGAGGCTGGCACACACAGGGTGACAACAGTGGAGAGGCTAGCACACACAGGGTGACAATAACAACAGTGGAGAGGCTAGCGCACACACGGTGACAACAACAACAGTGGAGAGGTTAGCACACACACGGTGACAACAACAACAGTGGAGAGGCTGGCACACACACGGTGACAATAACAACAGTGGAGAGGCTGGCACACACACGGTGACAACAACAACAGTGGAGAGGCTTGCACACACACGGTGATAACAACAACAGTGGAGAGGCTGGCACACACACGGTGACAATAACAACAGTGGAGAGGCTGGCACACACAGGGTGACAACAACAGCGGAGAGGCTGGCACACACAGGGTGACAACAACAGCGGAGAGGCTGGCACACACAGGGTGACAACAACAGTGGAGAGACTGGCACACACAGGGTGACAACAACAGTGGAGAGGCTGGCACACACAAGGTGACAACAACAGTGGAGAGGCTGGCACACACAGGGTGACAACAACAGCGGAGAGGCTGGCACACACAGGGTGACAACAACAGTGGAGAGGCTGGCACACACAGGGTGACAACAACAGTGGAGAGGCTGGCACACACAGGGTGACAACAACAGTGGAGAGGCTGGCACACACTAGGTGACAACAACAGTGGAGAGGCTGGCACACACTAGGTGACAACAACAGTGGAGAGGCTGGCACACACAGGGTGACAACACTGACATCAATTAACAGTACAAGTGCTACCTGGCGTCTACCTGGAGGGTACTCCAGGGATCAACGCCCCCGGGGCCCGGTACACGACCAGTCCTCCCGGTACATCAGAGCCTGATCAACCAGGCTGTTACTGTTGGCCGCACACAGTCTAACGTACGAATCACAGCCCGGTTGATCCGGCACCGCAAAATTAACACTGTTGCGGAGCTGCAACACTTAATAGGCGGCATTTCGCCCGCTGGGGGGTCGTGTCAATCCTTCAGTAGAAACGTTGGTAGACCACAGACTTAACGACCACGAGGATCTGACGTAACAACCACGAGGATCTGCCGTTGTAACAACCACGAGGATCTACCGTTGTAACGAGCACGAGAATGTGACGTAACGACCACGAGGATCCGACGTAGTAACAGCCACGAGGATCCGACGTTGTAACAACCACGAGGATCCGACGTTGTAACAACCACGAGGATCTGACGTTGGAACGACCACGAGGATCTAACGTTGTAACAACCACGAGGATCTGACGTTGTAACAACCACGAGGATCTAACGTTGCAACAACCACAAGGATCTACCGTTGTAACAACCACGAGGATCTACCGTTGTAACGAGCACGAGGATGACGTTGTAACGACCACGAGGATCTGACGTAACGATCACGAGGATCTGACGTAAAAACTACGAGGCTCTGATGTTGTGACAGCCACGAGGATCTGACGTTGTAACAACCACGAGGATCTGCCACTGTAACAACCACGAGGATCTACCGCTGTAAAGAGCACGAGGATCTGACGTAAAAACTACGAGGCTCTGACGTTGTGACAGCCACGAGGATCTGACGTTGTAACAACCACGAGGATCTAACGTTGTAACAACCACGAAGATTCGACGTCGTAACCACGAGGATCTGACGTTGTAATAACCACGAAGATCCGACGTTGTAACAACCACGAGGACCCGACGTTGTAACAACCACGAGGATACGACGTTGTAACCACGAGGATCTGACGTTGTATGACGAGGATCCGACGTCGTAACAACCACGAGGATCTGACGTTGTAACAACCACGAGGATCCGAGGTTGTAACAACCACGAGGATCTACCGTTGTAACAACCACGAGGATCTGAGGTTGTAACAACCACGAGGATCTGCCATTGTAACAACCATAAGGATCTGCCATTGTAACAACTACGAGGATCTGCCATTGTAACAACCACGAGGATCTGCCATTGTAACAACCACGAGGATCTGACGTAACAACCACGAGGATCTGCCATTGTAACAACCACGAGGATCTGCCATTGTAACAACCACGAGGATCTGACGTTGTAACAACCACGAGGATCTGCCATTGTAACAATCACGAGGATCTGCCATTGTAACCACGAGGATCTGCCATTGTAACAACCACGAGGATCTACCGTTGTAACGACCACGAAGATCTGACGTTGTAACAACCACGAGGATCTGCCATTGTAACAACCGCGAGGATCTGCCATTGTAACAACCACGAGGATCTACCGTTGTAACGACCACGAGGATATGAAGTAACAACCACGAGGATCTGCCGTTGTAACAACCACGAGGACCTACCGTTGTAACGAGCACGAGGATGTGACGCTGTAACAACCACGAGGATCTGACGTTGTGACAGCCACGAGGATCTGACGTCGTGACACCCACGAGGCTCTGACGTTGTAACAACCACGAGGCTCTGACGTTGTAACAACCACGAGGCTCTGACCTAACAACCACGAGGATCTGCCGTTGTAACGACCACGAGGATCTGACGTTATGACAACCATGAGCCTCTGTCGTTGTAACAACCATGAGGCTCTGACGTTGTAACGACCACGAGGATCTGACGTAACAACCACGAGGATCTACCGTTGTAACAACCACGAGGATCTGCCGTTTTAACTACGAAGATCTGACGTTGTAACAACCACGATGATCTGACGCTGAAACAACCACGAAGATCAGACGTAACATACACGAGGATCTGATGTAACAAGCACGAGACCCTGACGTAACAAGCACGAGACCCTGACGTAACAAGCACGAGACCCTGACGTAACAACCACGAGACACTGACGTAATAACCAGGAGGCACTGACGTAACAAGGTAATGACATAAGCACTAGGCACTGACGTAACAGGTACAAGGCACTGACGTAACCATGGGGCACTGACGTAACAAGGTAATGACATAACAAGCACTAGGCACTGACGTAACAGGTACAAGGCACTGACGTAACCATGGGGCACTGACGTAACAAGCACGAGGCACTAATGTAATGATATGAGGTAAGAAAGCCGTTCAATACTTATAAGCTACTTGGTTAGAACCCTTATTCTTAATCCAGTAAATCCCTTAAGTGCTAGTTGAGAGACAAAGAGAGAGAGAGAGAGATGTAGGTGAAAGATATGGCAGGTTATATTTACTACTGAGAGTACACATACTGAGTGCTCTCCAGACAGCATGGCGTCACTGCACTGTGGCAGGTTTGAGAATGAATACAGTGACAGCTTCCTTGTCACTGTCAAGAAATAAGCCGAAACCTTCCAGTGAAACCAGTCATGAATATTACTGCATTAAGCTGCCTCTCTAGCTGCATTCACAGCAATGACTAAACTCGATACGCGGCACACGAAATATATACATGCACTAATTAGGCACCAAGTTCTTGGATGGCCTGCCCCAGCTATCTCTTCGCTCAACCCCCCCCCCCCCTTCCCCCAGCCTTCAATCGTATCACAATACTTATGTATTCAATGCTGCTAAATAAAAAAAATTATGTACGACTTCCAGACAAGTTCTTAACGTGAAACACGAATTATTTTGAACCTGTTCTAGTCCAGGTTGCAACAGTCACCTGAGAGCGGTTCTCACCATTGCAAGATTTATCAGTGGCCATACGTCATGTACAAGAATATTAGTGGCAATAATGTCATGTACATGGATATCAGTGGCAGTAATATCAATAAGCAGTTGCAGCTGCTGAGGTATGGAAAGAATGAAGAACTCAAAAGGAACACTGTATACAAAACTCATGAGAAAAGAAAAACTCGAGTCGAGTCAAAACTCATGAGGATCATCAAACAGAACGAAACATGTAAAAGACTTAGGAATAATTATGTCAGCTGACCTTTCTTTCAAAGAACATAAGACAAAGGTCATGACAGCCAGGAGGATGAAGGGTGGGTAATGAGAACTTTCAAAACAAGGAAAATAATGCTAGTGCCCCCTTGTTTGCAGTACTGTTCAGCGTTGACGGCCCCGTTCATGGTGGGGGAAATATTAGAGCTGGTTGTATACTGCCTGTATAGAACCAGCAAAGCATTTAAATTACTGGGAACGCCTTAATGTCTTAAATATGTACTCAGTGGAGAGGAGGAGTGAGAGAGAGATACGTGATAATATATATCTGGAAAGTACTCGAGCGCCTGGTCCCAAAAGCAACATACTGGAGCGAGAGATATGGGAAGAAGTGAAAAATAAACCCAGTGAAAAGAAGGAGTGCGATGGACACAATAGGGGAACACTGTATCAACATCCATGACCCCAGATTATTCAACATCTTAATAGAAAATATCAGAAAATGCTGGAACAAGTGTAGAAGCCTTCAGGAGGAAACTGGACACCAGGTGCCAGATCAACCAGGTTGTGATTGTTATGTGGGTCGACGGTCACCAGCAGCAACAGTCTGTCAACCAAAATCGTAATAACACGATTGCAAACAAACCACTGGTGCTGGTGGGGCTTGGACTTTTACGACTCACTTGCCGCGAGTTCAATCCACACCCGTACCGTGGTTTGTTATCAACACCCTGGATGACCAGGCTAGCACCACACGAGCCTGACTCATGGCTGGGCTCAGGAAGTAGAAAGATTAAGAACTGGCTTGGTTGGAGGCGCTCTCGACTCGCACACCGAGTGTCAGAAGCTCGATTCCCGGCCGGGTGGAAACGTTCGACATTTTTTTTTTACACCTGCTCCCCTCTTCACCTAGTAGTAAGTACCTGCGTGTTAGTCGACTGTTGTGGGTGGCATCCTGGGGAATGGTAGTATACCATAGGTAAGACTGAGCTTTGAAGTGAGTTGAGATAACAGCTCTTGGTCTGTAAAATTTATGTATATAAAAAAAATATATCATATATCAGTTCGATTAATATGTTCAAGGGTCAATTTACTATATTTTAACACTGGAAAGTGGTACTTCTGTTCAAGTCATTCAGTGTCTGGTGAACGAGAGGTAATCAGGTTTGATTAGGTCTGATTCCTGGGATCAAGAGCCTTTTGTCGCCATCAAGGCACTTCCCCTTTGAAGGTTCACAAGGTCAGTGTTACCAGCGTTATCATCAAGGTGGCAGCTGTTATGCAACAAGACGGGCAGCCCTGGCTCACGCTGACTGACCCCTCCACTTCCCTCTCCCCAGTCTTAGTTACATCAATGTATCATCAATCATTCCTCTTCCGTGTAGCACTGACAGCATTTTCTCGCATCAACAGACATTCGTAAATCAGCAGATACTATCCTCCAATAGGCACACACACACACACACACACACACACACACACACACACACACACACACACACTCTCCAACACACACACACACACTTGCTCCAACACACACACACACCTGCTCCAACACACACTCGCTCCACACACACTCGCTCCAACACACACACACACACTCTCCAACACACGCAAACACCTGCTCCAACACGCACACGCTTGCTCCAACATACACACACCTGCTCCAACACACACTGGCTCCAACACACACTTGCTCCAACACACACACACTCTTGCTCCAACACACACACACACACACACCTGCTCCAACACACACACACACGCTCCAACACACACACACACACACACACACACACACACTCTCTCTCCAACACACACACACACTTGCTCCAACACACACACGCTTGCTCCAACACACACACACACCTGCTCCAACACACACGCACACACACACACCTGCTCCAACACACACACACACACACCTGCTCCAACACACACACACCTGCTCCAACAGACACTTGCTCCAATACATACACACACCTGCTCCAATACATACACACACCTGCTCCAACACACACACACACCTGCTCCAACACACACACACACCTACTCCAACACACACACACCTACTCCAACACACACACACACCTACTCCAACACACACACACACCTACTCCAACACACACACACCTACTCCAACACACACACACCTACTCCAACACACACACACACACACACACACACACACACACACACACACACACACACACCTGCTCCAACACACACCTGCTCCAACACACACACACACTTGCTCCACACACACTACTCCAACACACACACACACACACACACACACACACACACACCTGCTCCAACACACACTTTCTCCAACACACTCACACCTGCTCCAACACTATATATCGTTGGCTAGTTCTGGTCATCATGTTACAGACTGGACATAAGTACTCTGAAAAATGTACAAAGAATGATGAATAATGTATTAATATTGGTAGAATTATCGACAATATGTTAAGTAATAGCACACAAGTACAACTAATGTGACATTTTACTGTGGCAACGTTTCGCTCTCCAGGAGCTTTATCAAGCTTGATAAAGCTCCTGGAGAGCGAAACGTTGCCACAATAAAATGTAACAATAGTTGCACTTGTGTCTTTTTACTTAACAAGGATAAATAAGTTGGACCCATATATCAAAAATGTCTCGCAAAAAAGGCGCAGAATTTGGGGAGATACGATTGAGGTGTATAAATAGAAAACAGGAATAAAGGGGATATAATGTTAAAATTATATAACCAAGACAGGACTCTCAGCAATGGGTTCAAATTCGAAACATTTGGATTTAGAAGGGATATAGGGAAACAATGGTTGGCAATAGAGTTGTGGATGAGTGGAACAAACTCCCCAGTAGAGAAGCTTTAAAAATAGGTTAGACAAGGGATTGAGCCTTATCAAGTCTGATTATTAAGACACGTGCAGCAACTGGGTATCTTTATTGTTGAAACGTTTCGTCTACAAAGTAGGCTTCTTCAGTTAAATACAGAGGCAGCAATGAAATGATGTAATGAGCAGGGCTGTGGAGTCGGGGTCGGGAGTAATCATTGAGTTACTGGAGTAGGGGTGGAAGCAATTCTTGGGTTACTGGAGTCAGGGTCTGAAGCAATTCTTGGGCTACTGGAGTCAGGGTCTGAAGCAATTCTTGGGCTACTGGAGTCAGGGTCTGAAGCAATTCTTGGGCTACTGGAGTCAGGGTCTGAAGCAATTCTTGGGCTACTGGAGTCAGGGTCTGAAGCAATTCTTGGGTTACTGGAGTCAGGGTCTGAAGCAATTCTTGGGCTACTGGAGTCAGGGTCTGAAGCAATTCTTGGGCTACTGGAGTCAGGGTCTGAAGCAATTCTTGGGCTACTGGAGTCAGGGTCTGAAGCAATTCTTGGGTTACTGGAGTCAGGGTCTGAAGCAATTCTTGGGCTACTGGAGTCAGGGTCTGAAGCAATTCTTGGGCTACTGGAGTCAGGGTCTGAAGCAATTCTTGGGTTACTGGAGTCAGGGTCTGAAGCAATTCTTGGGCTACTGGAGTCAGGGTCTGAAGCAATTCTTGGGCTACTGGAGTCAGGGTCTGAAGCAATTCTTGGGTTACTGGAGTCAGGGTCTGAAGCAATTCTTGGGTTACTGGAGTCAGGGTCTGAAGCAATTCTTGGGCTACTGGAGTCAGGGTCTGAAGCAATTCTTGGGCTACTGGAGTCAGGGTCTGAAGCAATTCTTGGGCTACTGGAGTCAGGGTCTGAAGCAATTCTTGGGTTACTGAAGTCAGGGTCTGAAGCAATTCTTGGGCTACTGGAGTCAGGGTCTGACGCAATTCTTGGGTTACTGGAGTCAGGGTCTGAAGCAATTCTTGGGTTACTGGAGTCAGGGTCTGAAGCAATTCTTGGGCTACTGGAGTCAGGGTCTGAAGCAATTCTTGGGTTACTGGAGTCAGGGTCTGAAGCAATTCTTGGGTTACTGGAGTCAGGGTCTGAAGCAATTCTTGGGCTACTGGAGTCAGGGTCTGAAGCAATTCTTGGGCTACTGGAGTCAGGGTCTGAAGCAATTCTTGGGCTACTGGAGTCAGGGTCTGAAGCAATTCTTGGGCTACTGGAGTCAGGGTCTGAAGCAATTCTTGGGCTACTGGAGTCAGGGTCGGAAGCAATGGTTGGGCTCCTGGTGTCAGGGTCTGAAGCAAGTCTTGGGCTACTGGAGTCAGGGTCTGAAGCAATTCTTGGGCTACTGGAGTCAGGGTCTGAAGCAATTCTTGGGCTACTGGAGTCAGGGTCTGAAGCAATTCTTGGGCTACTGGAGTCAGGGTCTGAAGCAATTCTTGGGTTACTGGAGTCAGGGTCTGAAGCAATTCTTGGGCTACTGGAGTCAGGGTCTGAAGCAATTCTTGGGCTACTGGAGTCAGGGTCTGAAGCAATTCTTGGGCTACTGGAGTCAGGGTCTGAAGCAATTCTTGGGCTACTGGAGTCGGAGTACGTAAAAATGTATCTACTCCGACTGTTAATAAAATTAAACTGCATATAATATAAATTAAACAACAGTTTAATCTGGAAAATGAAGATTATATACCTGATTAACCTCATTTATAACAAAATGGTCGTTTATTAAGTTATTTTAGGGGTTGAATTCCTTTTTACTTTTTTGTAGTTACAAAGGTTTTTCTTCAAAGGTTTTTCAAAGGATTTATTTCAGATTTTTGAAGTAGGACAAAGATATTCCTAATTCAGATTTACTTTTAGAGTTTCTTTCTTTTACATTCTATTGCTTGACAGTCTTTTTAGAGCAAATAAATCCTTATTGTTTTCACTTTTCCACTTTTGTTCTGTGTTTAAGGTTATTGAATTTTTGTAATTTCTTAAAAAAAAAAGGCCAGACTGGCATAGCTATGGCATTTAGCACAAAGATTTAACATGTTTGAGTTTGTAAGTTGCATGGTTGCAACCCATATAGCAAATATATATATAATTTATTCCTTTTGGCGATATATAATTAAAGGAGTCGGGTGTGCCATAAATGAGTCGGCAAAATAGTATTTGAGGTGGTCAGTCCCTGAGTCTGTATTTGACTAAAGAAGTCAAAACGTTGCACAGGTGTCTTAATCAACTTCTCGGTATTTTATACCATTTTCAATTTGTCGAGTCTGCATCCCAGTCAGGCTTTCATAGCCTAGTTCCCAGTCAGGCTTACATAGCCTAGTTCCCAGGCAGGCTTTCATAGCCTAGTTCCCAGTCAGGCTTTCACAGCCTACTTCCCAGTCAGGCTTTCACAGCCTACTTTCCAGTCAGGCTTTCACAGCCTACTTTCCAGTTAGGCTTTCGCAGCCTACTTCCCAGTCAGGCTTTCGCAGCCTACTTCCCAGTCAGGCTTTCGCAGCCTACTTCCCAGTCAGGCTTTCGCAGCCTACTTCCCAGTCAGGCTTTCGCAGCCTACTTCCCAGTCAGGCTTTCGCAGCCTACTTCCCAGTCAGGCTTTCGCAGCCTACTTCCCAGTCAGGCTTTCGCAGCCTACTTCCCAGTCAGGCTTTCGCAGCCTACTTCCCAGTCAGGCTTTCGCAGCCTAGTTCCCAGTCAGGCTTTCGCAGCCTAGTTCCCAGTCAGGCTTTCGTAGCCTAGTTCCCAGTCAGGCTTTCGTAGCCTAGTTCCCAGTCAGGCTTTCGTAGCCTAGTTCCCAGTCAGGCTTTCGTAGCCTAGTTCCCAGTCAGGCTTTCATAGCCTAGTTCCCAGTCAGGCTTTCATAGCCTAGTTCCCAGTCAGGCTTTCATAGCCTAGTTCCCAGTCAGGCTTTCATAGCCTAGTTCCCAGTCAGGCTTTCATAGCCTAGTTCCCAGCCAGGCTTTCATAGCCTAGTTCCCAGCCAGGCTTTCATAGCCTAGTTCCCAGCCAGGCTTTCGTAGCCTAGTTCCCAGCCAGGCTTTCGTAGCCTAGTTCCCAGCCAGGCTTTCGTAGCCTAGTTCCCAGCCAGGCTTTAGTAGCCTAGTTCCCAGCCAGGCTTTCGTAGCCTAGTTCCCAGCCAGGCTTTCGTAGCCTAGTTCCCAGCCAGGCTTTCGTAGCCTAGTTCCCAGCCAGGCTTTCGTAGCCTAGTTCCCAGCCAGGCTTTCGTAGCCTAGTTCCCAGTCAGGCTTTCGTAGCCTAGTTCCCAGTCAGGCTTTCGTAGCCTAGTTCCCAGTCAGGCTTTCGTAGCCTAGTTCCCAGTCAGGCTTTCGTAGCCTAGTTCCCAGTCAGGCTTTCGTAGCCTAGTTCCCAGTCAGGCTTTCGTAGCCTAGTTCCCAGTCAGGCTTTCGTAGCCTAGTTCCCAGTCAGGCTTTCGTAGCCTAGTTCCCAGTCAGGCTTTCGTAGCCTAGTTCCCAGTCAGGCTTTCATAGCCTAGTTCCCAGTCAGGCTTTCATAGCCTAGTTCCCAGTCAGGCTTTCATAGCCTAGTTCCCAGTCAGGCTTTCATAGCCTAGTTCCCAGTCAGGCTTTCATAGCCTAGTTCCCAGTCAGGCTTTCATAGCCTAGTTCCCAGTCAGGCTTTCATAGCCTAGTTCCCAGTCAGGCTTTCATAGCCTAGTTCCCAGTCAGGCTTTCATAGCCTAGTTCCCAGTCAGGCTTTCATAGCCTAGTTCCCAGTCAGGCTTTCATAGCCTAGTTCCCAGTCAGGCTTTCATAGCCTAGTTCCCAGTCAGGCTTTCATAGCCTAGTTCCCAGTCAGGCTTTCATAGCCTAGTTCCCAGTCAGGCTTTCATAGCCTAGTTCCCAGTCAGGCTTTCATAGCCTAGTTCCCAGTCAGGCTTTCATAGCCTAGTTCCCAGTCAGGCTTTCATAGCCTAGTTCCCAGTCAGGCTTTCATAGCCTAGTTCCCAGTCAGGCTTTCATAGCCTAGTTCCCAGTCAGGCTTTCATAGCCTAGTTCCCAGTCAGGCTTTCATAGCCTAGTTCCCAGTCAGGCTTTCATAGCCTAGTTCCCAGTCAGGCTTTCATAGCCTAGTTCCCAGTCAGGCTTTCATAGCCTAGTTCCCAGTCAGGCTTTCATAGCCTAGTTCCCAGTCAGGCTTTCATAGCCTAGTTCCCAGTCAGGCTTTCATAGCCTAGTTCCCAGTCAGGCTTTCATAGCCTAGTTCCCAGTCAGGCTTTCATAGCCTAGTTCCCAGTCAGGCTTTCATAGCCTAGTTCCCAGTCAGGCTTTCATAGCCTAGTTCCCAGTCAGGCTTTCATAGCCTAGTTCCCAGTCAGGCTTTCATAGCCTAGTTCCCAGTCAGGCTTTCATAGCCTAGTTCCCAGTCAGGCTTTCATAGCCTAGTTCCCAGTCAGGCTTTCATAGCCTAGTTCCCAGTCAGGCTTTCATAGCCTAGTTCCCAGTCAGGCTTTCATAGCCTAGTTCCCAGTCAGGCTTTCATAGCCTAGTTCCCAGTCAGGCTTTCATAGCCTAGTTCCCAGTCAGGCTTTCATAGCCTAGTTCCCAGTCAGGCTTTCATAGCCTAGTTCCCAGTCAGGCTTTCATAGCCTAGTTCCCAGTCAGGCTTTCATAGCCTAGTTCCCAGTCAGGCTTTCATAGCCTAGTTCCCAGTCAGGCTTTCATAGCCTAGTTCCCAGTCAGGCTTTCATAGCCTAGTTCCCAGTCAGGCTTTCATAGCCTAGTTCCCAGTCAGGCTTTCATAGCCTAGTTCCCAGTCAGGCTTTCATAGCCTAGTTCCCAGTCAGGCTTTCATAGCCTAGTTCCCAGTCAGGCTTTCATAGCCTAGTTCCCAGTCAGGCTTTCATAGCCTAGTTCCCAGTCAGGCTTTCATAGCCTAGTTCCCAGTCAGGCTTTCATAGCCTAGTTCCCAGTCAGGCTTTCATAGCCTAGTTCCCAGTCAGGCTTTTATAGCCTAGTTCCCAGTCAGGCTTTCATAGCCCAGTTCCCAGTCAGGCTTTCATAGTCTAGTTCCCAGTCAGGCTTTCATAGTCTAGTTCCCAGACAGGCTTTTATAGCCCAGTTCCCAGTCAGGCTTTCATAGCCTAGTTCCCAGTCAGGCTTTCATAGCCTAGTTCCCAGTCAGGCTTTCATAGCCTAGTTCCCAGTCAGGCTTTCATAGCCTAGTTCCCAGTCAGGCTTTTATAGCCTAGTTCCCAGTCAGGCTTTCATAGCCCAGTTCCCAGTCAGGCTTTCATAGTCTAGTTCCCAGTCAGGCTTTCATAGTCTAGTTCCCAGTCAGGCTTTCATAGTCTAGTTCCCAGTCAGGCTTTCATAGTCTAGTTCCCAGTCAGGCTTTCATAGCCTACTTCCCAGTCAGGCTTTCATAGCCTACTTCCCAGTCAGGCTTTCATAGCCTACTTCCCAGTCAGGCTTTCATAGCCTACTTCCCAGTCAGGCTTTCATAGCCTACTTCCCAGTCAGGCTTTCATAGCCTGGTTCCCAGTCAGGCTTTCATAGCCTAGTTCCCAGTCAGGCTTTCATAGTCTAGTTCCCAGTCAGGCTTTTATAGCCTAGTTCCCAGTCAGGCTTTCATAGCCTAGTTCCCAGTCAGGCTTTCATAGTCTAGTTCCCAGTCAGGCTTTCATAGCCTAGTTCCCAGTCAGGCTTTCTTAGCCTAGTTCTCAGTCAGGCTTTTATAGCCTAGTTCCTACAACCTTCGTCACTCATAGTCAGCTGGACTTTTCTTAGGGAAATCTTACTGTTTTGCCTCCTGTGGGATTTTCTTAAGCTTCCCTGCCCTCACTATCGTGCTCAAGCTTCCCTGCTCACACTATCGTGCTCAAGCTCCCCTGCTCACACTATCGTGCTCAAGCTTCCCTGCTCACACTATCGTGCTCAAGCTCCCCTGCTCACACTATCGTGCTCAAGCTCCCCTGCTCACACTATCGTGCTCAAGCTTCCCTGCTCACACTATCGTGCTCAAGCTCCCCTGCTCAACGTACCTTGATCAACCCTTCTAGATCAATGAATCTATCAATTATAAGTTAGCCTATTATTATTATTATTTATTATATTCGTTGGAAGAGCGAAACCAGTTATGTTCCTACTAGGCGTCTAAGAAATAGGGAATACTCAGGGTTGATCCGAGGAAAGACAGGTAGCTCCTACTTCTTGGATCAAAAGCCTGCTATAAACATCGACTAACCCCTCCCCCTCATCAACTGGAACATTTCCAGAACTGAGAAAACAAAAGTGAGATTTACGTGATTACTGTTTGACGGTAGTGATATTAAGTAGCTGTTGAACGGTAATGCTAATATACAGCAACCAAACGGTAGTAATACTTCAACTGTTAAACGGAAGTGATATTGCTAACTGTTAAACGGTAGTAATGCTGCCAGGCACCTGATAAACGGTAGTAATATTGTTCAGAAGTACAAATATAAAATAACAGCTAAACGGTTAAAACATTGCTAAACAGCTACTAATCGGTAGTAATAATATTGCTAAGCAGCTGTTAAACAGTAGTAATATTGCCAAGCAGCAGTAAAACGACAGTAATAATATTAAATACTTTTTAAACGGTATCTGTATTATCAAATAACAGTTAAATAGTAATAACTTTGTCTAGTATCTGTCAAACTGCAGCTGTGTTTCTAAGCAGCTGGTTCAAACCTACAAACTGCCACTAACAACAATACAAAGATTGGATTTCTCTTTTTTTTATTTTTGCCACCGAAGTGGCTAGTTTACTCTGCACTCAATATGCATCTTGTGGATGATAGCGCATGTGGATACACGAAAGACCTGGGAACTGTGCCCCAGAAGGGTGTACAGGAGTACATCTGGACTCGTATCAACATTTGACTGATATGCAATAGACAAATTTAGGAAATTTACTTAATATATCTGGTATCTAATTTTAATAAGATATCTTGACATGTCACATAGGTTATTATACCGTCTTTCTCAATAAGTGGACAATTAAGTACATAGTGTTCAAGAGTTCACAGGACTGACCACATATTTCGCATTTAGTTTGATCATCTGTCTCTCTCCCAAACTTCCAGAAGTACTAGTAACCAAGCCTAAGCCTGGTTACTACAACATAACTCTTTCTTGGCTATATTCATGCTATCATAGTGGGTTAGAGATGTACTCAGGCTTCCGCATTCCTACGATATTCTTTTTCACTATTTACTTCTCTCCTAATATTATTCCTAATGCTAGACACACCAAATATATATTCCACATTTTCCTTCAGGGTGTTGTTTTGCCTAACTTATCAACTTAATTATGAAGGAGTAATCCAATGTGTGATGTGTTATGATGCACATTAATTCCTTTTTTTCCAGATTTTTGAGTATCTATACCTGGTTTCTCCAATGAGCATGTTGTTGGAGTCATAAGTTAACTTTAGTGCCATTGGGATAGCAAACATTTCATTTAGCCATGTAGATTCCCAGTTATTAATTCTTATGCCTGACTCAACATAGTTCCTATTGTTCTTAACTAGGGAGGCAGCAGATGCAGCCCTGCCAGTAGACTCCTGCTTAGACCAATCAGTGTATATAACGTGTGATATATTACTAACAGTTAGGTTAGATATTTTCTTTTTTTGCAGTTGTCGTAGAAAGTGATATAAGGAAGGAATTACTAGTAATGAACTTCTTGGGAGGGGCTTCCAGGTTTGTAAAATTAAATGAACACATCTTCCAAGGGGTGAAATGCTCTCGTGTACAGTGACACAGATCGTGTAAGTTATAAAATTTAATATAATTTCATATTGCCACAACCAATTTAGATCTACGTGCATTTACTTCTAGATATTTAGTAAGATTTGTAATGACTGGTTGGGAGATTCATCTGTAAAAATTTGCATATGTGGTCACAGTTGTGCCTATGCTAACCTCCCTGTGGTGTATAAATGTATTTAGTTGGATGAATCTTATTGGGCCAGCTGGCCCAGTGGCTAACACGTCGGTCTGGAGTTTTAAGACTCACTCGCCATAGGTTCAAATCCCCATTCCTACCTCAGTTTTCTTCACTTGTGTTAGTGATAGGGTTACTTAGCACTATTAACTGTTAGTGATGAAGTTAACTAGCACTGTTATCTGTTAGCAACGGAGGTATACGCTGTCATCCCGCCCTGGGACTAGCAAGCCTCTATGGCGTATCCAAGCCATCACCCGTCCACTTACTGAGCAGACCCAGCGGTACCGCTAAGATAATTAAATGGTTATAATCATAATAATTTTTAAAGGGGTGGACCGTTAAGCCAGCGGAAGGCCTCAGTTAGATGACCAAAAGCTCCAGTGGCGGGTCATCAAATGGCTAAGACCCACGTCGGGGAACACTTGTCCGGTTTCCTGACAAACCTTACCTAACCCAACGTAGACCCAGCGGTGCTTAACCTGAGTGAACGAGCGAGATGCGTCATCTAGTGCACACAGTAACATTTATGATAGTTCCCACACTCTCGCTGAAAATTAAAATATATTTCTAGTTCCCTTGGTGTCAAAACTGTTTTTTCCTTAATAACCAAGATTACATACATCCGCAGTGTGCCGGTACCTTATATTACGATGGTTACACAGCGGTACCAAAAATAAGCAATGTTTTCCTGTCAGCTTCCAAACACAGGGTGGATTTCAGCGATGAAGTTGTCAGCTTGAGATGGGAGGTCGTTCCGGGGATCAACGCCCCCGCTCCCCGGTCCTTGACCAGGCAGTAGCTACAGTAGTGTAACGTTTAGGTATAGCGGGAGTTGCTAGTACTTGAGAATTACCATCTCTTAGGATGGCCTCACCCATACAGGACAAATGATAAGTGTAGGCGGATAGGTGGTGGTGAGGGACGATAGCAAGGGGTAAGGGTGAGGGACGATAGCAAGGGGTAAGGGTGAGGGACGAGAGCAAGGGGTAAGGGTGAGGGACGAGAGCAAGGGGTAAGGGTGAGGGACGAGAGCAAGGGGTAAGGGTGAGGGACGAGAGCAAGGGGTAAGGGTGAGGGACGAGAGCAAGGGGTAAGGGTGAGGGACGATAGCAAGGGGTAAGGGTGAGGGACGATAGCAAGGGGTAAGGGTGAGGGACGATAGCAAGGGGTAAGGGTGAGGGACGAGAGCAAGGGGTAAGGGTGAGGGACGATAGCAAGGGGTAAGTGAAATCGCTGAGGTAGATGAGTAGGGAGAATGAAGAGGGAGGGAATTATGAAAGGTGTGAGAGGTACAGAGAAATGATAATCGGAACGAGTACGAAGGGAAGCGAAGAAACGTTGCGGGGAACGGATGAGAGGGGAAACTGAGGGAAGAGGGACGGGTTGGCAAGTGTATGGAAGAGGGGAGGTAGGCGCGTCTCTGTGTAGGGGTGAGGGGAGGCCTGGCATGTCTGGCGAGTCTTGAAGCTCCCGAGGGGAGGTGAGGGGAGTCTTGTCTGACCAAAGGGAACCACGTCGGCCTCCCCCCTCATAGATAACTCATCCCTTCCCCGCTCCCTTACCCCCTAGAAAAACCCCTAGAGTAACCCCCGTCCCTCGCCACCCCAGGGAAAGACGCTGCCTCCACCCGTCCGTCCGTGTCGTGTGTGTGTGTACATGCGGAAGCGAGTATCGTAGTGTCTACGAGAAAACACATACCCACAGAGCTTCATGTGGTATTTAGTAAACTTTACAGGCAGTTTTCAGAATAGGAATGAAAGGCTTTAAAAGATCAGGAATCATTAATACCTATCA